>NW_024523767.1:176768-290851 GCF_017590135.1 Pyrgilauda ruficollis
CACGGGATTTGGAGGGAAATGGGATTTGGGGGGGCACAGGGGTTTGGGGAGCAGAGGGGATTCAGGGGGACACCGGGATTTAGGGGGGACATGGGATTTGGGGGGACAGAGGGATTTAGAGGGGAGAGGGGATTTGAGAGGCAGAGGGGATTTAGTGGGGAGAGGGGATTTAGGGGGCACAGGTATTTGGAGGGAAGAGGGCATTTAGAGGGGCACAGGGACTGGGGTGAGGAAGTGGGATTCGGGGCACACAGGGATTTGGGGGGACGCCCCCCGCGGGTCCCCAGGGCCTCACTGACCCCCTGCCCCCCCATTCCCAGAGCACCTTCCGTGTCCTGGCTCCGCCCGGTCCCAGCCCGGGCTCCCGCTTTTCCCGCCTCTGGAAATATGTCCGAGGGAGTGGATCTGATTGACATCTACGCCGACGAGGAATTCACCCAGGTGAGGGCCGGGATGGGGGTGCAGATCCCCCCCTTTCCTTTGGGGAAGAGATCCCAGTGTCCTGCAGCTCATCCCGGTGGAAGATGCAACTGGTGTGGCTGGGAAAAGGGAAGCATCATTCCCGATCATTCCCAGATCTCAGTGGCTGCCACCTCCAGCTGTGATTAAAGGGTTTCCCTGTGGGTTGTGACACGTGGCTGGTCACGGAATGTTTGGGATTTAAGAGCTTAGCTGTGTCCTGCTTGGAAAAATGAGAAATCCCAGCTGGAAGAGGCACTTCCAGGGAATTACACATTGAGGGGATACCAGGAGCCAAATCCATGGGATCACCCAGGCTGGGAATCTGTGCAGGAGCTCGCTGTTCCTGTGCTGCTTGTCCCATCCCAGGAATATCTGGGATTCACAGGAGGAAATGATGAAGGAAGGGGGTTTTGGAGAAGCAGATTTTAGGGAGTTCATGGATATGGGAAAGCAAGTGCGAAGGCAGATGTTGGAAAATTCTAAACTGCCATGGAAAGCTTGTGGAGAGAAGTTGGCAAGAGGAAAAGTCATGGAAACTGGAAGCAAAGCACCCGGAGGAAGGAATCACCATGGAGAAAGGAATTCTTGTGAACTCCTGCAGTGATCAAGAGAAGCTTCTTCTGGTTATTGGGTGGGAATATCCCATGGACTCTCCTGGGAAGACCAAGTGGATGGAGGATTCTCAAAGCTGGAATGGTGATCCAGGCCAATGACTCTGGCATGTTCCTCCCCCTGGGATGTGTGGCAGGAGAACACCTGGAATTCATCCATGCCAGGATCAAAGCAGTGTGGGGGGGGGGTGCTGTGGTGTCCCTGTGGCACTCCAGGGATGCCAGTGTAATTCCAAATCCCACTTTTCCACGTGGTGATTCCCACTAACAATGCCCAGCTTCATCCCTGTGCACCTCAACTCAGCGTGCATGGATGGGGTGCAGGAGAATCCCTAAAATTTCCCAAGCTGAATCCCCTAAGTAGCAGAACTGAGGGATTCCTAGGGATTCCTCCTCTAGCCCCTCCTTCCTATTTTTGGTCTTGACTTTCTGAAACTTCCAGGCGGGAATCTTCCAGCCTTGGGCTGTGTCCAAAGGCTCCTGGTGGAGGTGGGAGCGTGGGAGTTGGATTAACCAAACACTTGAGCTTTTTTGGGAAATGAACACAAAACTACAGCTCCCTTTTCAAATCATTCTTTTATCAGCTCCAGGGAAAGAGCTGGATGCAAAAGCTCAGGGAAGGGGAAAATGGTTGGATTTTTTGATTCCCAGGTTTCCACAATCCTTGGAAAGCTGTGTGCTGAGCATCCTTCTCTGTCCAGCTCCCAAGAGGATGTTTGCAATTCCCTGACCCTCAGACTGTCTCCAGCAGAAAACATTGTCCAAACTGCCTGGAATTGACAATTTGGGAGCAGAACCTCTGGTTTTTGTGGCACACCAGCTCCTGTGGGATGGATCCTCATGGAGTGATTTTGTGGGATGAAGCACTCGGCACAATCTGAACAAGGAACTGGGATCCATAGTAAACACAGCACTTGCTGGACATTCCAAATGAAATATCACCTGGGACAGAGTGGGAATTGGGAGGCAGATCTAGGACACACTGGAATTTCCAGCTCTGAAGTTTCCTGAGCTTCCTCTGCCAAAGGGACAGATCCAATGTGTAGGAGCTCCTACCCTAAAAAGGGCTGTTTTCCCAAAAATGAGGAAGTTTGGGGTGATGAGCATGGTTTGAGGGGGGCGTGCAATTCCCAAGTTGGATTTTTGGGACGCATGTGTTGCCAAGGAGTGATAGGCTCATCCTTGGAGGGCATTTGGTTTTCCACCACTGAATTCTTGCCCTGCAAATTGGGAATTTCTTCCTGGTGGCAGCAACAGGGTCTTGTCCTGTTGTGTGGGATCCAGGTGGGCTGGTCCTTGGAATGTGCTGGAGCTCACTGGGGGTTTAGATGAGATATTGGGAAGAATTTCTTCCCTGTGAGGATGGTGAGGCCCTGGAATAGATTTCCAGGGAAACTGTGGCTGCTCCGTCCCTGGAAGTGTTCCAGGCCAGGTTGGACAGGACTTGGAGCAACCTGGGATAGTGGAAGGCGTGCCATGGCAGGGGATGGGATGGGATGATCCTTAAGGTCCTTATTCCAACCCCAACCATTCCATGATTCCATGAAATCAGAGCCCATCATCCTGGATTTTGGGATTGCCCAGGCAAGGGGTGGCTGTAATTCCCAACTGTGCATAGACCCAAACCAAGTGATTTGGGCCTTAAACCTTTGGACTCGGCTTGGAAATTCCACTTGGGAATTGGGACAGCAGGTTTGGAAACAGCAAAGAAGGCTTCCCAAGCCAGGATCTCATGACGTTTTCCCAGCAGGACCCGGAGTTCAGTAATGCTGACCAGATGGATCTCTACGACGACGTGTTAGCAGCCAGCTCCCAGCCCCAGGAAAAGCGTTCCAGCAGCTCGGAAGCGCCTCCGGAGATCCGTCAGGAGCCGTCTCCCAAGCCCAACAGCAAACCCCCAGCCATCCTGTACACCTACAGCGGGCTCCGGAACAAGAGGGCCGCCGTCTACGTCGGGAGCTTCTCCTGGGTGAGTTCATCTTCCTGGGAAATTCAGGATTCCTGGGGAACCTCTGAGGGGCTGCTGGGCTCTCTAGGGGAGTGGCAGGGATTTTGAGGGGCCTGCTCCTCCTCAATCCTGAGCTGGTGTCCTGAGCTTTATTGTGAACTGGGATTGGCTTTGTGATCCTCAGGGAAAAGGGATTTGTATCCCTGAGGAGCTTCTGGGCTTTGAGGTGGTGCTCCTGAGTTGCCTTCTGTTCAGGGATGCAGGAACAGTTTTGGGAGGGCTTGTCCAGAGAACTTGTCACTGTTACCCATTCCCAAGGCTTGTTCTGGATGACTTTAAGCTCCCTGAGGAAGTCTGGGGGTGACATTCCTCAGGTGGGTGGGGGTACATAGGGGACAGACGTGGATACCAGCCTGTTCCCTATCCCTCAGTGGACGACTGACCAGCAGCTGATCCAGGCCATCCGCTCCATTGGAGTCTACGACGTGGTGGAGCTGAAATTCGCGGAGAACCGAGCTAATGGCCAATCCAAGGGGTGAGAGCCAATGGAATTTCGGGTGGGAATGATGGGAGCCAGGCCCTCATTGCCACATCCATTGTTTTGTGGAGGGTGAGGGAGCAGCTTTCCCTGCCTGGGACAGGGAATTCGTGGAGCATCCCAAAGAGCATGGAAAAGCGGGGAGGGGTTGTGGAACAGTGGGATGGGATCAGGAGGAAGGTCTGGGGGAGGTCTCTGCAGTGGGTTCAGGGCTCAACCTCCCTCTCTCCTGCGCAGGTACGCGGAGGTGGTGGTCGCCTCCGAGAACTCAGTCCATAAACTCCTGGAGCTGCTTCCCGGAAAGATCCTGAATGGAGACAAGGTGGAGGTGAGGCTGGCGACCCGGCAGAACCTGTCGCAGTTCGAGGCTCAGGCTCGCAAACGTGAGTGCGGCGCCGGTGTGAGGCGGGCGGGGGGTTCCATCTCACACACATCCCAAATCCCCCCCAGATCAGCTGCCAGGCCCAGCCCAGCGAGCCCTCGGGATGGGGGGAAACCCTGCCAGGAGCGTCTGGGGGTTGTTTTTCCCATTCCTGAGCCGGATTAGCTCCTGACCCGAGTCTTTATGATCCCCTTTTAGGTGCTCCCACACTGCGAAGATCCCTCGTAGCCTCCTCCTCCTCCTCTCCAAACTGAATGGGCTTAAGCTCTTCAGGCTCTCAGCATAGCTAAGACCCTCCATATCTATTAGTAGCTCCTCTCTGGATCTGCTCCAGAATTTTTCCATCCCTGCGGAGGTAAGGTGCCCAACACTGGAGGAATATTCCAGCTGGGGCCTGGCCGTGGGCATCCCTCAATGGCAATAGGTGGTCCTGGCCTCACTCCGCAGCGATGCGACGGGATCCGCAGGGATTGTCCCGGCAGGAGCGTGTCCGAGGAGGTCTTGGCCAGCTCTGGTCGTTGTAGATCCCTTGGCATGTTTTGTGCAAGGAAAAGTCCCCCTTCCCAGCAGAGTTGCTTCGCTCCCTTCCTTTGGCTCAGGTGCCCGAGGGGATCGGCTGCTTGGTGCTTAGGCTGTGTCCCAACTTGCCCTGCAGTTTTGGTGGAGCAGGGAGTGTTCCCTGGGCTGAGTTCCGGCTGCCCGCAGGGCACAGCGGAACTCCCATGCACCCTTTTTGGCACCCTGGGAGCCGTGGCTCCTGTCACACCCCTTCTGTCTCATCCTCAGTGCCTCTTTGGATAGAGCAAGGCTTCTTGACCCTCTTGGAATGCTGAGTTTTCCTTCCTCTAGCAGCAGCTCCATTGCTGTCAGCACTTGGGTTCTGTCCCCACGTGTTCCTCCACGCTTGGGCCTCTCCAAAACCATGTGTGAATCTCAGGCTCTCCGGGTCTTTGGATGTCTTTGGGGATCTCTCACCATTCATTGTGGCTTTTGGCTCCTGTCCCTCTGACCTGCCTGTCCCCAGGGCACTGTGCGGGGTCTTGCTGGAAAGCTGGGCCCCTCTTGGAAAAACACATGGAAGCAGAGGCTATGTGTGGCTGGCTGGATCTCTCTGGGCACCTCCAGCCCTCCAGGGGTGGGAGGAAGAGGAGGAGCAGGAGGTCTTGGAGACCCAGACACCCTCCAGCTGCACCTCACAGCTCTTTTCCCGTGCCACTTCCAGGTGTGCCGCCGCGGGCTCACTCCCGGGATTCCATGGATGCAGTGGACGGCCGGGCGACGCCGACAGAGAACGCGCTGCCCCCCGCCCGCATGGAGAAGCCCCCCTCGGTCCTGCCCTTCTTCAGCCGCCCCCCTGCGCTGCCCCTCATGGGGCTACCCCCGCCTCCCATGCCCCCTCCGCCTCCCCTCTCCTCCGCTTTTGGAGTCCCTCCGCCTCCTCCTGGAATTCCCTACCAGCACCTGCTGCCACCGCCGCCCCGGCTGCCCCCGCCCCTGGCCGTGCCCCCCCCAGGGGCTGTGCCCCCCGCCCTGCACCTCAATCCCGCCTTCTTCCCGCCGCCCACCGCCGCCCTGGGACCCCCTCCGGATACCTACGGCAAGGCCATGGCTCCATACAACCACAGCAGGTGAGCCGGGCGGGAATGGGGTTGGGATGCTCGGGGAGGATCCCGCTGAACCCCTGTTCCCGCTGTACCAACAGCCGGGAGCTGGGCCCGCCGATCCCGGCCGTGAGCGAAGGCGAGTTTGAGGAGATCATGAACCGCAACCGCGCCATCTCCAGCAGCGCCATTTCCAAGGCGGTGTCCGGCGCCAGCGCAGGTACTTCTTGTGTCCCTCATGTCCCCCATCCCGGGATGGATTCCCACTCCTGACCCCCTGCTCCGCTCCCCCAGGCGATTACAGCAACGCCATCGAGACGCTGCTCACAGCCATCGCTGTCATCAAGCAGTCGCGCGTGGCCAGCGACGAGCGGTGCCGCGTCCTCCTCTCTTCCCTCAAGGATTGCCTGCATGGAATTGAGGCCAAATCCTACAGCAGCAGCTCCAGCAGCAGCTCCAGGTATCCCCCTGGATACAGAGAAGGGGATCCGCTCTGCAGGTGAGCGACTGAAAAATCACCCTTTGGGTTTTGTCTCCTCTTCTTCCAAAGGAAAAGACACCGATCCCGGGAGCGCTCTCCCAGCCGGTCCCGCGAGAGCAGCCGGCGGCACCGGGATCTGCTCCACAGCGACGATCGGCACGAGGATTATTTCCCGGAGCGGAGCCGGGAGCACGAGCGGCATCGGGACAGGGACAGAGACAGGGACCGGCACCACTGAGACAGGTGGGAGGCTCAGGAATCCCCTGGAAGCGTGAGGAATGAGGGAAGGGCACTCCCACCATTCCTCTCCTCTCTCCCGACAGGAATTTGGCAGGAAGTGGTTTTTAATGGACTCTATCTCCTCACCTCGACCAGGATGCCGTGCCCGAGGCTGCTCCGCCCCATCCCGGTCCCTTCCTCGCCACCACAGCCCCTCTGGGCGGGACCCCCGCCCGCACCTCGTGGCCTTGGGAATCCCCCCCACCACTGCTGCTGCTTCCTGGGGCCATCCCGCTCCGCTCCGTGGATATTCGGACCCAAAGAGAAATGGTGCTTTTATTCCATGGAGGGAGGTTTGTGAGCCCTTCCCAGTTTGGGGGGGAACCGGAGGAGACGGAGCCCTCCCTGTGCAGCTTGGGGACTTGGAGATGCACAGCTCCCGATCCTGGGATCAGGAGCCGTGTGCCATCCTCTGGATTGCCTGGGGACACTCGCGTCCCCATCGCCCTGGTGGGACACTGTGCCACACTCCTCCTTTGCCCCTTCACCCTCCAGGAGCTGGGAAAAAGGGGCTGGAGCTGGGTTGGGGGTCATCCTCTCTATCCTGACATTCCCCACAGCAGCATTCCCACCCAAACGGCAGCTCCGGCCTCTCCCGCAGAGCCTTCCTTGTTTTAGAGGAAGCGGAAGAGGCAGGGCAGGCTGTGACCCCCTTGTGTCCCCTCAGAATCCCAAGAAGGAGAGGGAGGGAGAGCCCAGGAGGGTCAGTATGAGCCGGGACACACGGGGTGACTTTCAGGGCTGGAATCACACTCAGGTGGGAAAACCCAGGCCCTGGAAGTCTTTTTAAGTTGAAATAACCCAAATTCAGGAAAAACCACCCCGATTTTCCCAAGCCCCACGAGGTGGGAGCACTCGGCGGGAGAGCTCCGGGTTTTTTTTTTACTTACCGCCACAGATTTTTAGTTTCTTTCCAAATAGTGGAGGGGGAAAAAGATTCCCCCATAAATTGCAGAGCAAATCCCTGGAAGCCCCGGCGAGGCGCCGCCCCTCCTGCTCGCAGTGATTAGATTTGTCTTTGGATAGGTTGGAATTGTGTAATAAACTCAGATGACGTTGTCAGTCTTTTACACAGCGCTCCTGTTGCCTTCCTACGGTGGGATTTGGGATAATGAGGGAATGGGAGGGATTTGGGGAGGTCTGTTCCCCCTTTGTCCCTCACCCTCTTCCTCCTCCAATGGGCTCCTGTGCTTCCCAAACTGGCTCTGAGGTGCTGGAAGCACCTGAGCATTCCCAGGGGGACCCACATTCCTGGGCACCAAGTAAAAATAAATATTTATTGGAAAATAGTGAATTATTCTGGAAGATCATAGAAACTAAAAAGAGGATTCTTCATACCTTGAGCTGGCTCAAGCTCTGAGGAGTCCGAGTGGATTGGAGAGTGGGAAAGGTGGGAGGGATATGCCAGGGGGCAGTGAGTGAACTGGGAAAAGGGAGGGATGAATCCGTGTGGCAGCAGGTCCCTGGTGAAGTGGGAAGCAGGAAAATTCAGAGGGATGTGTCCACATAGAAGCAACAAAGGTGGGAGGGATGTGTCCAGGTGGCACCAGGTGAAATGGGCAGTGGAAAAGGTGAGATCCTCCCCCTTCCCGGGGCTGGGGAGTGGAGCTGGCACGGGTGATGCTTCCCTGTGTCCCTGGGCCGTGTCCTCAGTAGGGATCCGCACTGTGGAAAAGGACAGAGACAGGGATGTGTGGGTGCCAAACCAACCTGGCAGCTCCCGCGCCAGCTCCCTGAGTTCCTGGGATGCAGCACCTGGAGAAGGAGAGCAGCGCCAGGAAGCCCAGAAGCAGCTCCAGGCCGTAGAAGAGGAGCAGGATGGCGCTCAGGAACGCTTCCAGGCGCAGGGAATATGTCTGGAGCAGCAGGTAGTACACGGCCAGCACAGCTGCCGGCACTGTAAGTGCCAGGCTGAGGGACAGCGGCACCTTCCGCTGGCACAGGTTCCCCTTGGAGCCTGTGGGACACAGAGCTGGGATCAGATCATGGAAATCATGGGAGGGTTTTGGATGGGGAATTAAATGCCCGGTTCCCGTGGGCAGGGACACCTTCCTCTAGCCCAGGTTGCTGCATGCCCTGCCCAACCTGAACATCCAGGGATGGTCTTCGGGGTGTACCAGGACTCCCTGCGGAGCCTCTGGCATTCAGGGGCACTCACCGAAGAAGATGCGTGTGGCCTCAATGCCGAGGTACAGGAGGAGCAGAACCACGTCCAGCACCAAGTTGGAGACGGGATAGGGCAGGAGCAGCACTGCAGGAAAAGCACCGCCCTCAGCACCACATTCCTGCCCGTCCCGGCGGGATCGGGAAGAGTTCTGGACCGAAGGACTCACCTTTGTACACGAACACGAACGCTTCCAGGAGAAAATATGTGGCGCAGTACCAGCCGTTGAGGAAGAGCAGGACCTGCAGCGGAGCCGAGGAGCGATGGTGGCGGCCTGAGGGGACACGGGGCGGCCATGAGGGGGGAGCACGGGGCGGCCATGGCAGCGCGGCCCCCGGAGCCCTGCAGCGCCTTGGCCGTCCCCCTGCCTGGTTCCCAGCGCCGCTCCCAGGCCAGGTTCGTCCCGGTACCGCCCGTACCCTCCGGGAATCCCCGTTTCCCCCCCGGTCCCGCTCCCACCCCTGGGCGCCATCTTCCATCTCCATGGGAACCGCCGCCGCCGCGCTCGCCCGCACGGGGGCGCCGAGGGCGAGGGCGCGGAGAGTGAGGGCGGAGCCGCTCTATCTCCCGCCTCTCTCGGTGGTTTGGCGGCGCGCGCGCTGCCGCTCTACCCGCACCTCTCTATGGCTGGAGGACCGATCGCTGCCGAGCGGGTTCGAGTCCCCCCTCCTTCCTAACCCCGCCCCCTCAAATCCATTGGGAGCAGAATCCCACACCGGAACCGGGAATGTCCCCGTCTTGCGGCTGCAAGCGCAGCACCGAGCTGGGTTACAGTGTAAGGAGTGCGGCCGTGACACCGGGTGGGCACAAACACCCGGCAGCCTCTGGAAAACACATCGGATTTATTCCTCTAGGGTTTCCAAAAACATTCCAGTCCCAACCGAGGCCGCGGCCCTGAAACGCAGGGACACCCCACAAGCCTCCCGCTGACTCCCAAAATCCCAAGGGCTGGTCCCCAGAGAAAGGATGAGCTGGAACCGACCCCGACAGAGCCGGTGGAGTGCAAGGAGACTCCAGGGGATCCATCAGCCACGGAAGTGGGCAAATTCCTTGCGGAGCCAGAGTGAATCCTGGTAGAAGAGGGGGTCTCCCAGGTGCACAGCTGTCCGCTTGTAGAAGTAGCAGTAAAGCACGGCCGCTGCAGGGAATTTCGGGATGAGAGAGGGCCCCCAGCACCCCCAAAGGATGTGGGATCCCACCCTGATCCTTGGAGTCCTTACCCAGCCTCTGGAAAACAAACAGGGTCTGAAGGCCTTCAGTCCAGATGAAGCGGCTGGAGTCACGCCAGCGCAGGTTCTGAGGGGGTTAGAAAACTGGGAATAAACCCTGGAGCAGCTTTGTTGAGCCCTTCCAGACCCCCCTACCCCATTCCAAAGGTTCTGAGCAGGATGGAGGGACATCAAGCCAGGAGTTACACCTGCAGAAGTTTGGGAAGCTCCCTACCCCAAAGGTTAAGCAGCTCAGGGGATTTAGGCATTGAGCCCAGACCAATTCCGGCTTCAGACTGCAGATCCCTGCAAATCCCTGCAAATCCCCTTCCTGGACGGCGTGGGCAGCACCAGAGCAGCTGCTGTGGCTCCTGACCACCCGAAACATTCCCTGTGTTCTGGGGCAGCAGGATGGAGAGAACTTCAGGAGGTGTCCAGGGGATGGGAACTGCTCCATTGGGAAGGAGCTAGGAAGGAGTTTATTCAGGAAAGAAAAGGGGAAGGTGCTGCCGGGACAGATCCAGGATCCTGCACAGCCCTTGGAGCTCTGGGAAGGGAGGGGACAGCCCCCAGGTATACGGATTAATCCCAGAAAAACCAGGAGCTGCTAGCACAGGCTTTCCCTGGGGAAAGAGGATTTTCTGATGGGTCACGGCCCTTAGGGAACGAGCTGGGACGGGGCTGGGGTTGGGCAGGACCCTTCCAGGCTGATGCCACCCACAGGGTGATGGAATGGGACATCCTCCATGGGACACCTTCCAGGGGGAGACCATGAGAAAGCACTGTGGGAAGCTGGGGGTCACGGAAAAACCCCTTGGGAGAATCCAGCAGCTGTGCCCACGCCATCCTACCATAATCCAGACGTGGAAGGAGATGCTGAGCACCAGGTAGGCTGCGGAGAGCAGGATGGTTCCCTTGAATTTATGGAAAAGGAGGTTGACCAAGCCCGCCTGGAAAACGTAGGTGTTGAAGAACATGAGGAAGATGATGATGACGTTGAAGACGATGGCGATGTCCTGGATGCTGCCGGGAGAACAGAGGGATCGTGGGCTCCAGGCTCTCCTGGCTGTGCTGCCCCACCTCGCCCGTACTCACATGAAGAGGACGAGCTGCACGGCCGGAGCCGTGCGCAGCAGCTCCGAGAAGGAATTCACAAAGAGGTCGTAGGAAAGCAGCAGGAACTGCAGGAACAGCACCAGGCTGTAGTTGCTGGGCTGGAGCATCCTCCTTCCTGGGGCTTGGAGCCCTCAGCCCCAGCATTCCCAACGGATCATGGCGCTGGGGGGGCTCAGCAGGGCCTCTCCCGACATCCCAAACCTGGAGGGGGAACACAGGGGTTGGGATGGATCCCAGAAACCAGGAAAACCCAATGAGACGCGTCCTCTCTCTCCTCCAGTGTCTTCCTTTCCCCTGAAATCCACCCCAATCTCCATGTGAGGAAATCCAGGGATGAGTGAGACGTGCAGTCCCAAGAAGTAGTGTCCAGGCAGGTTATTCCTGGCTGTTCCCAGCTCCATGGGCAGTTCTGAGCAGGTTTGGGCATGTCCCACTCTGGGCACAGGGAGAGAGGAGTGAGGAGAGACAGACGGGAATTTTTGGACACCGGAGCAGGTACAGCCCTCGTGGGACACACCACGTATCTCACGGGAGCAGCCCCCTCAGGGATCATCCTGGCTGGAGAGGGACGGAGGGGACAGGGATCCTGGCAGGAAAAGGGCCGTGCTGGGGCTGAATTCCCTGAGGGGGCGACACGGTGACAGACGGGGGTAAAGGGGCTGGAAAAGGACGGAAAGCGGCTGGAAATACGGGGGAAGAAAGGCTGGACATGGGAGCGGGAAACTGATGGACATGAGAGGGAAAAGAGGTGGACACGGGGACGAAGAGATCCCTCTCTGCCCCTCCAGATCCCGCGTCACTCCGCCCCTTCTCACAGCCACCACCGCGGAGCCCCCGGGCCCCCGCTCGCCGCCCTCTCCCCCTGTCCCTGGCCGCCTCCCCGCTCCGGGGTCCGCCACCCTGATACGCCCAAGCCCCCCTGGGTGCCGGAGGTGCCGGTCCCGGGGGTCCCGCTGGGTCCCCGCCGTGCCCCCGCCCCGGGCGCTCACCCGCCGCCGCCATCTTGGTCCCCATGGAAACGGCCGCCAGAGCCGGAAGTGAAGGCGGAAGTGGCGGCTGGAGGACCCGCGGGGCCGCTCTGGCCATAGCTCCCCTCGGTGGCAGCACATTGGAGTGGGCGGGAAAACCATAGAGATGAGCAGGCAGAACGGCGCTCGCCAAGATGGCGGCGCCCAGTGACGAGGAGGGGGCGGTGGGGCCCAGGTACAGCCCCGGGGCTGGGAGAGCCGGTGGGCGGCTCCGGGGTTGGGAGGGGCCGAGAGACCTCGTGGTGTGGGTTTGGGGTGGTGTCCGGGCCGGGCGTTTTGTTCCAGGTCCAGGGGAGCCTCAGGTTTGGGGGGGCTGTGGAGAAACGTGTTCCCAGATTTCGGGGCGCCATGGCACCGAGTACCCCAGCTTTGGGAGATCCGTGAGTCTCTGTGTCCCGGATTTTGGGGAACGATAAGGCCGCGTGTCTCCACCCGTTTCCTGTCTCTGTGTCCCGTGAGGCAGCTGATGTGAGGGTGTCGGGACATCCCCCGTCCCCGGAGGGGACAGAAATACCCATTTCTGGGGGCACATGCAAATCACATGCAAATGAGAGCGATCGGGTTCCTGCCAGGGGGACCCTGACAGCTGACACCGAGAGCCCCTCGCTGCAATTCCCTGGAGTGCTGTGCCCGGGAATTCTGCTCTGCATGTCCTGTTCTATCCCTGGCCTCCGTCCCAGTGCAGGGCACAGCTGGACTCTGGTCACCCCCTCAGGGTTCCCAGTTCCCCTTTCCGTGGTTCCTCCTGGCAATGTCGGAGACCCCCAAAGGCGCCTCAGTCATCCCCAGGTGCCACCATCCTGGATCCATCCCTGCCACCATTCCCAGGCCGGGAAGCAGCTGAGCCACCACCGGTGGCTGGGAAGCAGCTCCATCCCTGTCACCTTGCCCAGGCTGGGAAGCAGCTGCCCCCCCACGCCCTCTGGGGCTCCCAGTTCCCCTTTCCGTGGCTCCTCCCTGGGACCGCATCCGGAGCCTGAGCCGGCTCCTCGCTCGCCCACAGGTGCCACCACTGCTCCACGGCCATGCTGGACGTGCCCTTCCTGCCCTTCTGTGCCTTCCTGGGAACGCTGGGATTGCTCTGCGTGGCCATGGTGGGCACCTGGTGCCAGCACTGGCGCGGGGGCTTTTCCCTGGACGGCAGCTCCCGGACATTCAACTGGCACCCGGTGCTGATGGTGATGGGATTGGTGGTGCTCTACGGCGCAGGTGAGCAAAGGGAGCGCGGGGATCCCGGCACGGCTCCTTCCTGACGTTTTTTCCCCCTCACAGCTGCCCTGGTTTACCGCATTCCCAACACTTGGAGCGGCCCCAAGCTTCCCTGGAAGGTGCTGCACGGCAGCTTGGCTTTGGGAGCGTTCGTTTTGACCGTGCTGGGGCTGGCGGCCGTGTTCTGCTTCCATAATTCCCAAGGGACGCCCAACATGTACTCGCTGCACAGCTGGATGGGGCTGGCAACTGTCCTGCTCTTCTCCTGCCAGGTGGGAATCCCTCCTGCATCCCCCAATCCCTCCGGCATCCCGAGTTTTCCACCCTTACCTTCTCTTCCCACAGTGGGCGGCGGGTTTTGGAGCGTTCCTGCTTCCCTGGGCTCCCACCTGGCTCCGGGCACTCTACAAGCCCATCCATGTTTTCTTTGGCTCCACCATCCTCATGCTGTCCGTGGCTTCCTGCGTGTCAGGAATCAACGAGAAGCTTTTCTTCAGCCTGTGAGAGTCAGGGGCAGGGGGGTGGGCTTGGGAAAATCCCTCACAGGGATAGGGGGGCTCAAGATTTGGGCTGGGTTTGGGAGTGACCAAAGAGCAAAGGGAACTGAGCACTTCCTCAGGTGTGTGGCTCCCTGCACACTTCCCTGCAAGGTTTGGGGTTGGGGGGGTGTTCAGGATAATCCTGATCATTCCCAGCCTCTCTTCCCTGCTCCAGGAAGAACGGGACCATGGAGTACAAGCTCCTGCCGGCTGAGGCCGTGTTTGCCAACACCCTGGGGCTCCTCATCCTCATTTTTGGAGTGCTGGTGGTGGCTGCCCTGGCCAGGCCCAGCTGGAAGCGCCCGGATTCCGACTCCCTGGACTCCCGCCAGGTACGGGATGCGCTGGGTGGATTTGGGAAGGTGAGCTGGGAAGCTGCCCTCAGCACAGTCCCAAGGTGGGGAAGGACTGAGGGATCCCTGCTCATCCCTGTGTCCCACAGCCCCTGCTCTCTGCTGAGCGCTGATCCCAGGGATCTCCCAGCACTCCCAAGCTGCATCCTTGTGCCTCCACGTGCCAGCTCCTGCCTGGATCCCGGGCCATGCCAAACCCTGCGCTTGCCGGTGCCATCCCTCAACGCCGCAGCTGGAGCTGCCGGAGCCTCGCTGGGACAAAGAGGATCATCCGGATCACTCCCACTCCAGAGGATCCGGCTCAGGGTGGAGACACTCAGGGACCTCATGGACATGGAATAAAATATTGGCTTCTGCAGGGCTCCAGCACTCAAATCCCTGGGGACAAGGGAGGGCCTGGGAGCTGGGGTGGGAGAGGTGGGAGCTTGGAGTAGGTCCTGGCCAAGCCAAGCTGTCCCTTCCAAGGGCTTGTCCTTGCTGGCTCCCTGGAGACATGGGACAGCTCCCTGTGGTCACCCCACGGGATTTGGGATCATGCTCTGCCCTGTCCCCACTTCTCTTTTGCCCCTTTCCCAGAATCGCCCCCAGACCCCGTGCCCAGAGCCATGTGAGCTCTGTGGTTTCCCCTCCACACCCTGGGTTTCCTTCCTCCCCCAGTCACAGGATCCCTGTTCCCATCTCCCTTCCCAGCCTGGAGCAAAGGGGGGCACCCCCACACCCCCAAATTCCACCATCCTCCCCCTCCAAGCTAGTATGGGGGACACAGAGGGTTACTGGGGGCCACATCCTAACCTTTATTGAGAAACATCCTTGAAGGAACACAGGGGGTTATTGGGATACACCTCCCTCTCACACGGGGAACACAAGGGTTTATTGGGATAACCGTTTCTATCACTATAAGGGGACACGGATTTTTAGGGATACACATCCCTGTCATTACTGGGAGGTGCCCAGGGGGTCCCGCAGCCCTTCCAGCACCGCTCCCAGCACTGCTGCCACTGCCACAGCCCCGGCATCGGGCTGCTCCAGCCGGGATGAGCGGATGTAGCTGGCTCTGCCTGCCCCAGCCTCCATGTGCCTGGTGGCCTCCGCCGCCGCCTCCGCGCTCTGCCAGGGAAAACAGGGTGTTTTCCAGGATAATGGCAGGGATTCCCATCCAATTTCCCCACTATCTCAGCTCCTAGCTCTCCACACCTGGACAGCTGCTGCCAGCACTTGGAGCGGGTCAGCACCGGGACTGCGCAGGGAATGCAGAGCCTGTGCGGCTGCAAACAGCGAATCCAGCTGCAAAGAGTGGGAATTAATCTGGGAGCCAGGGCTGAGGCCAGCTGGGAACTCCCTGGCATCCTCTTGGAAGCCTTCACGCCTCCTGGGCTCTCCCAGCACTCACCATTGTCCGGTCTCCTGGAGCAGCACCTCCGTACCTGTGTGGGATGCAGGGAAATTCAGGGGGGACTGGGATTCCCAGCGGGCACTGGGATTCCACAGCCCCCGGCACTGACCTCTGCATGGCCTCAATCCCGGAGTCCATGGCATCAGCCCACGCCGAGGAATCGCTGCGGCCACGCAGGCTCTGGCCAGCCGCCGTCAGGAAGAGCCCATAGAGCTTTGGGAATATCATCAATCATATCCTGGAAACACGGCTAGGTGTGTTCTCCCGTTCCCATTTCCATTCCCATTCCCACTCACCACTCCAGAGGAACCTCCCATCTGCTCCAGCACCACATCAGCCAGGGCGGAGAGCAGCTGGGCTGGAGCAGCCGGAGGTGGCCGGGAGCGCATCCATTCCTGGATGGCTGTGGGAATGGAAGGGATAACAGGATGGGCGGTGGTCCTGCAGTCCCCTGTCCCTCGTGGGGACAAGCAGGGACAGCCCTCAATTCCATAGGGAAGCTGCCACTGGATGCAGAGACATTCCAGGATACAAGAAGGGACACCCCAGGTTTCCTTAGTCCCAAGATGGGATGTCCTGGGGAACTCCCCGCTCCTGGGAGGTGCCATTGGGGTTGCATTCCTCACAATTCCCTGGATAACGACCCCCACACCCACCTTGGGCTGCCTGGGAGTGGGTGTGGCCGCAGTCCCCGTCACCTGCTCCCCTATCCAGCTCGTTGAGCTTTTCCTTCATATCCAGCAAGGTGCTGCACACCCGCTTCAGGACCCGCTCCACCCGCGCTGTGCTGAGCCCTGCGGAGAGGAGATGCATCCCTGCACATTCCCGAGGGAAACTGAGGCACAGAGCGGTGTGACAAGGGACGGGAGCCCTGTACCAATTCCAGTCTCATCCTGTGGCTTCCTGGGTGCCTCTGTCGGTGCTGGCACCTCCTCCCTCCGGGTGGTCGCCGGTCCCGCGAGAATGTTGGGCCACGCCATGGCCATGGTCTTGGTATCTGGAAAAGCCAGAGACATGTGGTGGCTCAGGATCTCATTGGATCCTCACTGGCACACCCAGCAGCCAGGAATTCCACCTCCAGACATCCCACTGACCTTGTGGCCCATCACCTCGTATGTGGAAACCCCTGTGTCCCAATCCCAGGCCACATTCCCACTGGGAACTCACCGATCAACCTGAGCAGCTCCTCATCCACCAGCATGAGGGTGAGGGAGACTCCAGCCATCTCCATCGCCGTCATGAAGCATCCCACCAAGGCCCGGGCGATGCGGATCCCTCGGTTCTCTGCGGGATCCAGGATTGAGACAGGGTCATTCCAGAGCGGCCAGAGCCAAGGAATGGGATCCCAAGCTCCCCTCTGCACTCACCCAGGCAGCGCACAGCAGCTCCAGCCACAATTCCCAGCTCCAGGCAGGACAATCCACCCAGGTTGTTCACCACGAGCACCACAGAGGATCCTGCAGGAAGGGGGGCAGGATGAGACTGGGATCCAGGGTGTTTGGAGGAGCAAAGAGGGTCCTGGGGAGCTCACCAGGGGTCAGGGACAGGTGGGAAGAGCTGGATGGATCCGTCATGTGCTTCAGCATTGTCTCCACAGCCTTATCTGCCGGCAGCACCTGGAGGGGACACGAAGGAGGGGAAGAGCAGAGTGGGGAGGTCTGGGAATAGGGGGATCTGGGAATGGGGAAGAAGCAGCAGAATTTCTTCCTCACCTTCATCCTGTGCACTCCAGCCTCGCCGTGGATCCCTACGGAGATGGGGCCGTGTCACATCCCAGCCCTGGTGATGCCTCCCCGGGGGGGCAGGGACACTCAGACCCTCCAGGGACCCAAGAGGGACACCAAGGGGCCGCTCCTCACCCAGCCCCAGCTCCATCTCATCCTCAGCCAGCTGGAACGAGGGCTTGGATCCTGGGATGCTGCAGGGAGATAGGCTGAGACCCAGGGTACCTGTGCAGGTGGGAATGTTCTGTTAAAACTGGGGGCATTTTTGGGAATCAGGGGCTGGGGGTCACAGGACAGCATTTCCATGGGATAACACAACGCACCCGTGACTTTGGCAGCCGCCTTCGCCTTCTTCTCGATCTCATCCAAGCTCGCTCCCGCCTCGGCCAGAGCTCCCGCCACCTGTCCCGGGCAGAGCGGGTGAGCGACCCCCCAGAATTCCCCAAATCCCCATAAAGGGTCCCAGCAGAACCTTGTGGATGAGGATGGTGCCACAGATCCCGCGGCGCCCGGCTTTCCCTGGCTTGGTGAAGGCGCAGTCGTCGCCCACCACCACCATCCGCACGTCGGCCCCCTCAGCCCGCGCCCGCTCCAGCGCCATCCCGAAATTCAGCCGGTCCCCGGTGTAGTTCATCACAATCAGGAGGATCCCGGCTGCAGGATGGATGTAGAGACAATGGGAATGATGCAGCACTGGAGGGAGGAACCCCAAAATTCCACCCCGGTGTGTTCCCAACCTGCTCCAGCCTGTGCCACGGCCCGGATGGCCGCCAGGATACTGCCCACGGACGGGGATGCAAACATGGCTCCGGCCACCACTCCGGTCAGCATTCCCTTCCCCACGTAGCCTGCGGAGAGGGAAGAGGGCTCGGAACCGTGTCCGTGGGTGGGGGGTACAGGTGGGACAGGGGGGTCTCACCTGCATGGGCGGGCTCGTGGCCGGAGCCCCCCCCGGACAGCAGGGCCACACGGCCACGGATGGCCTGCAGGTCATTCCGAAGGACCACCCGGTGTCCCTGGAGCAGCCGGAGCCCGGAATTGCAGGCCACCAGCCCGGCCAGTGCGTCATCGGCACAGCCGGACACCGTTGTCACCAGTTTTTTGGGGACCTGTGGGGAAAATGGGGAGTGATGGGATGGGAAAAGGAGGAATTCCAACCCCACAGGAATGCCAACCCCCCTGCTCCGGGCTCACCTCCATGGGAGCGGAGCGCCGCACTCGGATCCGAAGATGGAATCTGTCTGGAAAGAGGGCAAGGTCCAGTCTGAAATGGACGGCGGTCCGGAGGGGGGCTGGGAAGGGGGCGGGATGGGATGGTGTCTGGTGTGATGGTGATGCTATGGGGAGTGTCCGGTGGGAATGGGGCTGGCGCTGCAGCTGTCCCCAAACAGGCACACCTCCGCAGGCAGGGAGCTCCTTCTGGGATTTGGCGCCAAGATGTGACCACTCCCTCCGCACCCAGCCAGGCCGCCCTGTTGGAATGAGGCGCCTGGATGGGATAACCTCTAAACAGGCCGCCTATTTTGGGATGAGAGACGACAGTGACGGCTCCCCCCTCCAAGAGGACCCCCTTTTGAGGTGAGAAATCAGGATGGGACTACCCCCAAATAGGGACCCCCTTTTTTTTTTGTGTTGGGGGCACTCCCACGTTCAGGGATCTCCTCAGTGTAGGCCCTTGACGGATCCACGCTCCCCCTTCACAGCGGGGACCCCTACCCCAAGTTTCGGGGGGCACAGAGCTGCAGGGAGGGGGCTGCACTCTCCCATGCGGGGCCCTTCCTTCGGGATACGGCGTGGGATCGGGGTGGGATCAGCGTGGGTCCCGCGGCTTCAGGGGGAGACCCCCGGCGCATCCCCCTCCACACCTGCGCTCGGCGGAGTCCTCCAACTGCCCTTATCGGCTGCTCCTCGCGCTCCTCCCAGCGGGCTAGAGCGGCTCCTCTCGTCTGCTCCTTGCGCTCCTCCCAGCCGGCTAGAGCGGCTCCTCTCGTCTGCTCCTCCCAGGTCCTCCCAGCGGGCTAGAGCGGCCCAGCGCACCCACTTCCCGGAAGGGGCGGCGACGGCGGCAGAGAGGCCGCGCTCTCCGTTCCCCCCGGTTTCTCCCGCGCTCCCCCGGGACCTCCCGGTTCCCCCAGCATGTCCTACAACTACGTGGTGACGGCGCAGAAGCCGACGGCCGTCAATGGCTGCGTCACCGGTACGGCGGGGCACGGGGGGTGACGGGAGCCCCGTGTTTGGGGTGGCGTGCGAGGGCGGTTACGGGGTACCGGGGGCCGGGGGCACGGCGGGCACGGCGGGATGGAGGTGCTGGGGGTCCCGGG
The DNA here is from genome assembly GCF_017590135.1 of Pyrgilauda ruficollis. Lineage (NCBI taxonomy): Eukaryota > Metazoa > Chordata > Aves > Passeriformes > Passeridae > Pyrgilauda > Pyrgilauda ruficollis. The sequence goes on from NW_024523767.1 coordinate 196,126, forward strand.
GGGGGTTTTGGGGCACCGGGAAGGGATTGGGAGTACGGGGAGGGTTTTGGGGTTCACGGGTGGGTTTTGGAGTACGAGGGGGTTTGGGAGTACCGGGGATTTTGGGGTACCGGAGGACTTGGGGGTACCGGAGGGTTTTGGGATATTGGGGGATTTTGGGGTAGAGGAAGGATCAAAGTGCTCCTGAAATCGGTAATAGGAGTGAGAGAGAGTGGGATCTGGGGAAGCCACGGGAGCCCCAAGAGCCCTGGCAGTGCTGGCGTGGTGGGAAGAGACCCCAGGAGAGAGGATTCCTGAGGAAAGACAGTAGGAAAAGCATTTCTGCTGAAAAACAAGGAGTGCAGGCTGGGGGAAAGCAGTTCTGAGAGCGTTTAGCACTGTGGAAGGAAACTGCTGGGATCTGGGGGTGCTCCGGGGAGGCTGTGGAAGTGCAGCCCGGCTCCCCGCGGTGCCAGCTGATCCCTGCTCTGGGATTCCTTCCCTCTTTTCCCAGGACACTTCACCTCTGCGGAGGACCTGAACCTGCTGATTGCCAAAAACACCCGGCTGGAGATTTATGTCGTGACGGCCGAGGGGCTCCGGCCCGTCAAGGAAGTGGGAATGTACGGAAAAACCGCCGTCATGGAGCTCTTCCGCCCCAAGGTGGGTGCTGTGCCCACCCGGGTGGGCTGGGATGGGAATGCCCACCCCTGGAATTCGCACTGACCGTGGTTTTTCGGGCAGGGGGAGAGCAAGGATTTGCTGTTCATCCTGACGGCCAAGTACAACGCCTGCATCCTGGAATACAAGCAGAACGGGGATAGCATCGACATCATCACCCGTGCCCATGGGAACGTGCAGGTGAGGGGGGATGCAGCACCTGGGATGGGAATTCCATCCCTAGGGATGGCTTTGCTTTCCTGGTGCAGCAGGGTGTTGGATTTTTGTTGCTCTCTTGGTGGTTCCTTGCTGGCTGCTGGATCTGGGATGGGTCACAGGATGTTTCCAGAGTTAGTCTTGGTCTCTGGAAGGATTTGTGGAATTCTGGGATGGTTTGGGTTGGGAAAGAGACCTTAAAGCTCATCCAGTTCCCTTCTGTGGGCAAAGACACCTTGTGGTATCCCAGGTTTCTCCAAGCCCCATCCAGCCTGGCCTGGAACACTTCCAGGGATGGGGCAGCCACAGTTTCTCTGGGAAATCCCTCCCAGGGCCTCATTACCCTCATAGAGAAGGATTTCTTCCCAATATCTCATCTAAATCAGCACATGGAATCCTGGAATGGTATGGGATGGACAGTACAGGATTGGAGATCATCTCATTCCACCCCTTGCCATGGATACCTTCCACTAGATCAGGATGCTTCAAGTTGTTTCCCTATGGATTGAACTATATTCTTGGGAGACCTTGTAGAATAACAAATTAAATTTAAGGAAAATTAAAGCCTAAACTCCTTGTGAGGCCGAATTTCCCTGGGAAATGAGTCCTGTGGGAGTTTTTGGTGAAGCTGTGCAGTGTGGGAGCTCTGCCAAGTGGGGCACTTGGAAAGGTGTCTCCTCCTTAGGCTTCCCAGCTGGAATTCTCAAGCCTGTTGGGAAGTGTGCAAGGAGCCATTCCTCAGCTAAGGGCTGGCAACTAATTCCTGTCCCTGTTTTTCAGGGATATTGTCCTGGCACTAATTACCTTTTTCTTTGCCCTCTCTCTGGAATTCTCCCTCAGGATCGTATCGGGCGCCCCTCAGAGACCGGGATCATTGGGATCATCGATCCCGAGTGCCGGATGATCGGGCTGCGGCTCTATGATGGCCTCTTCAAGGTCATCCCCCTGGATCGGGATAACAAGGAATTAAAGGCCTTCAACATCCGCCTGGAAGAGCTCCAGGTCATCGATGTGAAATTCCTTTACGGCTGCCAAGCTCCCACCATCTGCTTCGTCTACCAGGTGCCTGCTTATCCATGGATAACCCAGGTGGAGCCAAGGGCTCCCAAGGTTTTCCAAAGGCTTTTTGGAAGGCAGAATGAGGGATGATTCCAGCTCCTCCAAGTGTATGTTCCTCCACACTACCTTTTTCCAGCTCTGTGAGGGAGGAAGCAGCGCTTTCCCACAGGATTCCTGGGCAGCTCTGCCTTGGGTGGGAATCTTGTTATACCCCCCAGAAGGAGTTTAGGGATTATTCCAGCAAGATCCACAACCTGTTGTTTCCCACAGCGAGACTTGAGCCTTTCCTTAAAAAACAAGGCAGTGACCTGCTTGCTATTCTTGGGAGGTGATTCCAGGTGTGTAAAGAGGATTCATAACCTCTCCCATCACCTGGTTCCTTATGGAGGGAGCATTCCAGGTTTTCTCTGGATGCCTATTTTGATCCAAAGAGCCTCTGCTGTTCTGACTGAGCAAAGGATTAGCTTTCCTTTGTTAAATTCCAGGTTATCCCAAGCTTAGCTGAAATCCCATGCCAGCAGTGGCTCCATTATTCTTTGTTTGGGGACTGCTGGATCCCCCCAAATTTCCTGAAGGGAGGAAACCATTTTGTCACCACATACCTGGAGTTTGGGGGAAGAGTTGGAAAAGTGCTTTTCCAACTTCAAGGATTCCACAATCCGTGTCAAAACAACTTGAACCCTTGGAGCAGGAGCAGGATGTCAGTTCTGACTCATAAACCTCTGGATTGTTTCGATCCCTGCCTATGTAGATGAGAATGTTTCCAAGTTGTTTCCTTGATTCTTTCTCCACTTATTACCCATTATCCCAGGACTTGGTCTGAATAGGACAGCAGGGGCTGGGATAATTTTTGGGAAGTTCTGAAATTATAGCAAAATATGGTAAAAACCCCTGAATTCCTGAAGGTTTGCAAGAGCTGGAGGAGGAGGTGATACTCCGTTATGCCACTTGTTTCCAGGTTATCAGAGGAACACAAATTCCAGAATATTGGTTCCCATATAATTGTAATACATCATTGAAATATTACTGTAAAACTTTCCAGTCTTTTCCAGCACAGGGGGTAATTATATACGGAAAATTTTTGGGAAATGGTGGCGTGTGGTTGTGGGGGAGGATGAGGAGGTGAGAAGCCTCAGAAGCTCTCTGGAATGGGTATTTTTGTAGGAGCTGACTTGGAATCTCCTCACTTCTGGAATCTCATCCACTTTTGCTTCTCTTCCAGGACCCCCAGGGCCGCCACGTGAAGACATACGAGGTGTCCCTGCGGGAGAAGGAATTCAACAAAGGCCCTTGGAAGCAGGAAAATGTGGAGGCTGAAGCTTCCATGGTCATTGCAGGTTGGGCCTTGTTTGTAAAAGATCTTCCCATGTTTTTCCAAGCCGGATGGCTCCTTTTTCCCCGGCAGGTTGTCTCATGTTTGTTGTGTGCCCCGCAGTGCCGGAGCCCTTCGGAGGCGCCATTATCATCGGGCAGGAATCCATCACCTACCACAATGGGGATAAATATCTGGCTATTGCTCCTCCCATCATCAAGGTGAGGGGATCCAGCACTGCATCCCAAAAAATCCCTCCTTTCCCAGGCCTTCCAGCCAGGAATTCAAATCCCTGTTGTCCCAAGTGTGGTCTAACAGTGCCGCTTACTTGGACTTTCTGAGGTTTGGCTTCCTGGTCATTGTTTTTGGGGGCCGAGGGACATACATGATCCCTGTGTGCCTCCTCTTTCTGTAGAGCTGTTGGAATTTTGTTTGGGCCCCAGGGAATGGGATTAATTAGGAATTAGTGCATGGTCTGGGCACAGTTCCAGGACAGAGCCTGGTTTCATTTCAGGCAGTGGAAAACATGGATGAGCCCCTTGGAGACTTATTCAGAGGAGAAAAGGCTTAAAGATTTCGGGACAGCAATTAGAGTTGTGGGTTTTGTGGGAATAACAGGCCACTTCCCATATTTAATTAGAGGAGGAAGCACCAATGGCATGGCTGAAGTGCTGCTCCAAGCTGAAAGAGGGCTGGAGCTGCCATCCAAAAGTCCTTTTAAGATGGAGATAAGGACAGGCTAAAAATCTTGGGGGAAGAAACAGGAATATTGGTGCCTGAAGGTTTCAGTCCACTCCTGGAGCTCTGGAATGGGTGGGATACTGGAGCTGGGAGCACATCACCCGCACAAAACTTTGGGGGGACCATTTTGGGGCTGTTTGAGTGTAATCCTGGAATTCCCTTCTTTCCCTGCAGCAAAGCACCATCGTGTGCCACAACCGCGTGGATCCCAACGGATCGCGGTATTTGCTGGGAGACATGGAAGGGCGGCTCTTCATGCTGCTCCTGGAGAAGGAGGAGCAGATGGACGGCACTGTCACCTTGAAGGATCTGCGTGTGGAGCTGCTGGGAGAGGTAGGAATCACCTGGGCCAACCCTGGCACTTGCCTGGGATTCTCCCAAGTCTGGAAAGGCTTGTTTCAGGAATGAGTGGGAATTTTGGGAGCCTTACATTTGTCACAGCCCTGAACTGTTGGGAAAATATCCTGTGGGCACTTAAACTTACACCTCCTTCCCATTTTTTTTCCTGGTACTTGTACTGGGAGGAGTTTGGACTCTGGGATTTATGAAGGGATTAAATCCCTTTACCATGCCCAGGGATTTTCTGTTGGATAACAGCTTAGTGGTGGAAGGTGTGTGTGTGTGCCAGGACCTTTCCATGCCACGGGTGGGTGACCTGGCTCTTCCCATTTCCCAGACATCCATTGCCGAGTGCCTGACCTACCTGGATAATGGAGTGGTGTTTGTCGGCTCCAGGCTTGGAGATTCCCAGCTCGTGAAGGTACGTGGCAGCTCCTGGCTGTGTGTTCCCACAGGACTCGATTTCCATCAAAACCTGGAGATGTGGATACATTTTCCTGTCTTCTTGCCCTCCCTTTCCCAGTCCTGCTTCTTGAAAGACAAAAATTGATTCCAGTATTTATTCCCAGCTCAACGTGGACAGCAATGAGCAGGGATCCTACGTGGTGGCCATGGAGACCTTCACCAACCTCGGGCCCATCGTGGACATGTGCGTGGTGGACCTGGAGAGGCAAGGCCAAGGCCAGGTAACATTCCTGCTTTTCCCTCCTCACTGCTGGGAATTTTTGGCTGAGTGTGTCCATAAAATCATAGAATCCCAGAATGGTTTGGGTTGGAAGGGACCTTAAGAATCATCTCATTCCATGGGCAGGGACACCTTCCACTAGACCAGGTTGCTCTAAGCCCTGTTCAGCCTGGCCTTGGTGGATCTTTCAGGTTCCTTCCAACCCCAAACCATTCCATAATTCCATGATTTGAGAATGGCTTCCCCATTTCCGTGAGAAATGGGACCTCCCAGAGAAGAGTGGGAGAGCTTCCCAGGCACAGCTGGTAAAGTCCATCTGCTTTTCCTCCAGCTGGTCACCTGCTCCGGGGCCTTCAAAGAGGGATCGCTGCGGATCATCCGGAACGGCATCGGGATCCATGAGCATGCCAGCATCGACCTGCCGGGAATTAAAGGTGCGGGAGGTGTTCTACAGCCTGAGGGGGAACATGGTGGGCACAGATGAGGCTGAGATGTGGAATTGTGAGGAACTGTGGCCTCCTTGTTGCAGGATTGTGGCCACTGAGGTCGGATCCGCACCGGGAGACGGACAACACCTTGGTGCTGTCGTTTGTTGGCCAGACCAGGTAAAGGTGGGATGAGCTGATCCAGGCTCTCAGCCCCATGTTGGAGCGGGAATTAATGGGAATTCCCTTTCCTGCTCAGGGTTCTGATGTTGAATGGAGAGGAAGTGGAGGAGACAGAGCTCACAGGATTTGTGGATGACCAGCAGACATTCTTCTGCGGCAATGTGGCACATCAGCAGCTGATCCAGGTAAATCCAGCATGAGGAAAACATGGATATGGTCTCCTGGTGCCGTAGGGATCATGACATATCCAGGCCAGAGGTTGGAGTGCTTCTCTGAGTTGATGGGATCAGTAAACAGGATCCTGGGTTCATGTTCTAAGGGATGTGTAAAGAGGGCGGTTCTTGCTGCGCCACCCACCTTGGAAACACACTTTTCCATGATTTTTCCTGTCTCTCTTCCCAGATCACCTCTGCCTCGGTGCGACTAGTCAGCCAGGAGCCCAAATCCCTGGTGAGCGAGTGGAAAGAGCCCAATGGGAAGAACATCAGCGTCGCTTCCTGCAACACCAACCAGGTGGTGGTGGCTGTGGGAAGAGCCTTGTACTACCTGGAAATCCGGCCCCAGGAGCTCCGGCAGATCAGGTGAGCCCACATCCTGAGGGCTCTTGGGATGCTGGGATTTGGGATCCAGGCAGACACCTGTCCTCTCTGCTTCCTTCCAGCTGCACAGAGATGGAGCACGAGGTGGCCTGCCTGGACATCACCCCCCTGGGAGACTCCAACGGGATGTCCCCGCTCTGCGCCATCGGGCTCTGGACCGACATCTCTGCCCGCATCCTGAAGCTTCCATCCTTCGAGCTGCTGCACAAGGAGATGCTGGGAGGAGGTAGGAGCCTCCCAAGGGTGGCAGTGGTCACTGTCCATGTCCTGAGTGACCTCATCCATCCCTTTCCCTGCTTCTCATAGAGATTATCCCTCGCTCCATCCTGATGACGACCTTTGAGAGCAGCCACTACCTCCTGTGTGCCCTGGGGGACGGAGCTCTCTTCTACTTCGGCCTCAGCCTTGAGACAGGTGACCTTTTCCCTTCCTTTCCATTTTTTTGGGAAAGATCCTCCTTGCTTTCTCAGCCTCATGCTCAGGTGGGACTGGCTGTGGGTTGGATGATTTCTCCAGCACACTGGAGGAAGGAGATAGATTCTTAAATCTGGGGTGTGCTTACCCACAATCCTTTTTTCCCTGAGGTGTTGTGGCATATCCCAATCCCTTTTCCCTTTGAATCCAGGCTTGCTGAGTGACAGGAAGAAGGTGACCCTGGGCACGCAGCCCACGGTGCTGAGGACATTCCGCTCCTTGTCCACCACCAACGTGTTCGCCTGCTCCGACCGCCCCACCGTCATCTACAGCAGCAACCACAAGCTGGTCTTCTCCAACGTCAACCTCAAGGAGGTCAACTACATGTGCCCCCTCAATTCCGATGGATATCCCGACAGGTGAGCCTGCCACGAGTTCCTGATCCTAACGGATATGGAGGAGAGGGAGGTTCTTGCTGTTTCACCCAGTTTTCCATTATTTTTTTTCCCACAAGTTTGGCCTTGGCCAACAACAGCACCCTGACCATTGGCACCATTGATGAGATCCAGAAGCTGCACATCCGCACTGTTCCCCTCTATGAGTCACCCAGGTGAGGATTCCTAGGATGAGGATTCCTGGGATCAGGGTGCTCTGCTTCAGAGGACAAGGGTTGGGGTGATGTTGCAATCCCAGGAGCAAACAGACAGCTCTTGTTGCTTCCAGAGCTCTTGAAAAGGCCTTTCCTGGCTCTCCCACCCACATGGCTCTGTTTATCCCACAGAAAAATCTGCTACCAGGAGGTATCCCAGTGTTTCGGGGTGCTCTCCAGCCGGATTGAGGTGCAGGATGCCAGTGGGGGCACCACGGCGCTCAGACCCAGTGCCAGCACCCAGGTAAGATCCCAGGCTGGGTCATCCCTGTGCTGTGGGGATCAGAATTCCTGATCCAGGTTTTTCTTGATGGTCCTCTCTTCCAAAGCTGTGAGTCCAGTCCTGTTCCTCACCTGGGGAGAAATGGGATGGTGGGATCTCTCTGAGGGGGTGACAGAGCCACTGTTCCACCTGATCCCCTTTATTTTTGGGTGCTGCTCCTTCCATATCCCATACAGGCTTCCAAAGTGTTTCTTTTCCCAAGGATCCAGCTCTGGAAACCAGCTCTTTGTAAACTCAGATTAACACTAAGCCCTGCAAGAGCAGGGAGTGTATCCCTGTACTCATTCCTTGCTCCACCTGCTCTCCCATCCCTTTTCCCGCTCATTGGCTACCTGAGGCTGTGTGGATATCCCAAGTAGCACCTGGATGTGACGAATTTTCCTGTTCCCAGGCCTTGTCCAGCAGCGTGAGCACCAGCAAGCTGTTTTCCAGCAGCACAGCTCCGCACGAGACATCCTTCGGAGAGGAGGTGGAGGTGCACAACCTGCTCATCATAGACCAGCACACCTTCGAAGGTACCTGTCCCATCCCAAAATCCAGCTTTTTCCATCCTGGAGAAGCCATGGGGAGCTTCAGCCAAAGCATTTTCCTGGAGGAAAATCAGCCATGAGCTTAAGGGAATAACAGTTTTTGATGGCACAAGGTGGTGGGGAATAGGGCAGGGAATCTCTAGGATGTGTCTTAAGCTTTGAGTTTAAGGACTTGGGGATCCCAGTTGTTCCTATCTTTCCCACTTTTTTTTTTTTTTTTTTTCCCCCAGTGCTCCATGCTCACCAGTTCCTGCAAAATGAGTATGCCCTCAGCCTGGTCTCCTGCAAGCTGGGAAAGGATCCCAACACCTACTTCATTGTGGGCACTGCCATGGTGTATCCCGAGGAAGCAGAGCCCAAGCAGGGCCGGATCGTCGTCTTCCACTACTCCGATGGTAAGAACAAGGTGTTCTCACCTGGAAAAATCCAGCTTTTTTGGTGGGAGATCAGGGATGAGCTCCTCAAACCCCAGAGAGCTTGTGTCACAGGAGCAGATAGTTTTTCCCAAGGAATCTGTTGTCAGGATCTGTAGATGCTGTGTTTCCTATCTCCTGTCTCCTAGAGGCACCCAAGAATCCCTTACCAGCCCCAGATTGTGGGATTTACTTTCCATGTCACTTGTCCCCCTCAGAGACAGTTTTTTAGGAAGCAAAATTCAAGCCAGCTTGGTTTGAACCCCCCTTGACTTCCCACTCTTTGGATAAACAACCCAAGTAATGCCTGGCTTTATTCCAGGGAAGCTGCAGAGCCTGGCTGAGAAGGAGGTCAAGGGAGCTGTGTATTCCATGGTGGAATTCAACGGGAAGTTGTTAGCCAGCATCAACAGCACGGTAGGCAAGGCCCTGACTTTTTTTCGGGAGTGTGCTTGGGGATCTGGATGTCAGCCAGATGTCTATTGAGGAGCATATCCCAGCTCCCGTGTGGAGAATCCCAATCCATGTCCCATCCCACAGGTCCGTCTGTACGAGTGGACAGCGGAGAAGGAATTGCGCACGGAGTGCAACCACTACAACAACATCATGGCCCTGTACCTGAAAACCAAGGGGGATTTCATCCTGGTGGGAGACCTCATGCGCTCCGTGCTGCTCCTGGCCTACAAACCCATGGAAGGGAATTTCGAGGAGGTACGGAAGCGGTGCCAGGCATCAATTCCGACAGCTCTGGGCACAGGGAATGGTGTTGGAGGGGATAAATGGAGGAGTTTGGCTTGACTGGATAAGGTTTGACATGGATCCCTGTGGTTTCTGGAGGAATGGATCCCTCAGTTTCCAGGGAACTGGCTGTGGGAAGAGCAGCTGGTGCCTGGTGGGTGGGAGGTGCCATCTGGGATGCCTGGTGTCCACTTGGAATGGGGGTTTAAATTGCTCGAGTGGTTTTGGCATAGGCTGCTCTACGCTTTCTCAGGATGTTATCCAAGTGCCACTTGGACTAGGACCATCTCCAGGAGTGCCTTTCCTGCTCAGCTGCTTCCTGGAGCAGAGAGGGACATGCTGGATCCCACCTTGCTCCTGAATATTGGTGTTGGGTGGGATGAGGATGTAGGATCCCAGGCCAGGCCACCTGGACACAGCGTGTCCCTTCTTGGCCCCTTCCAGATTGCCCGGGATTTCAATCCAAACTGGATGAGTGCCGTGGAGATCCTGGATGATGATAATTTCTTGGGAGCGGAGAACGCTTTCAATCTGTTCGTGTGCCAGAAGGACAGGTAAACTGGATGAGATGGATTGGGAATGGGATGGGGCGGGATGGGATGGGATGGGACAGCATGTGCTGGGAGGGATGGGATGATGGGATGGATCTTCAGGAAAACTGGACGAGCATTCCCAGCTTTTGGGAGCAAGGGAAAGTTTGGAGTGCCTCTATCTGGGACTGAGTGGTGTTTGGGATTCCAGCGCTGCAACGACAGATGAGGAGCGGCAGCACCTGCAGGAAGTGGGATTATCCCACTTGGGAGAGTTCGTCAATGTCTTCTGCCACGGATCCCTGGTCATGCAGAACTTGGGAGAGACTTCCACGCCCACCCAGGGATCCGTGCTCTTTGGCACTGTCAATGGAATGATCGGTAAGGAGCAGGGGCTGAGGATTCCCTGCAGAATCCTGGAATGGTTTGGGTTGGAAAGCTCATCCAGCTCCACCCCCTGCCACATTCCCATGACCGTTATTCCTGTGCAGGCCTGGTGACATCCCTGTCGGAAAGCTGGTACAACCTGCTCCTGGACATGCAGAACAGGCTCAACAAAGTCATCAAGAGCGTGGGGAAGATTGAGCATTCCTTATATCCTTTAGCATTCCAGCCAGGAACTTGTGATGGGCGGAGTTTACCAGCTGGAGAGGGTGGGAGCGGGTTTGCCATTGCCCTGAGCAATCATGGAATTAAAGATGGGAAATCCCTCTGAGACCACAGAGTCCAGCCATTAACCCAGCACTGCCATCCCACCATTAACCATGTCCAGGGTGTTATTCCCTGTGGATTTGGCTCCTTGACAGCAGCACCTGGAGATCGTTCCACACCGAACGGAAGACGGAACCAGCCACAGGATTCATCGATGGAGACTTGATCGAGAGTTTCCTGGACATCAGCAGGCCCAAGATGCAGGAAGTGGTGGCAAACCTGCAGGTGAGCTTGGGAATGTGGCCTTGGATCCTTCAAGGATCTTGCTCAGGAATCCAGGCTCAGTAAATCATGGAATTGTAGGGTTATGGAATGGTATGGGTTGGAAGGGACTTAAAGACACCTCCCACTGGACCAAGTTGCTGCAAGCCTTGTCCATCCTGGCCTGGAACACTTCCAGAGGTGGAGAAGCCACAACCTCTCTGGGAAGTGCTGAATCCACACCTTTCTGAATGATCTGGAAATGTTTTTTGGCACCTCCCAATGTCTCCAATGCCTTTTCCTCCCTGTGCAGATCGACGATGGAAGTGGGATGAAGAGGGAAGCCACCGTGGATGACCTGATAAAGATCGTAGAGGAGCTGACCCGGATCCATTAGCAGGATTTGGGATTGTTCCCTTCCCCTACCCTCCACATGGAGCAAGAGAATCCTTCCCCAGCTGTGCCCAACACTGGCAGCAGCGGCCGGAGGGGGACGGAATCTCACACGGGAAGCAGTTTTTTTAGGAATCTGGGGAGGTGTCAGTCATCTCCTGCTGGGATTCACGAGTTCTGTGGAATTGGCTGGGCCCAGAACTTTCCTTGGGTGATCCACTGTGATCTGATGCCCTTGCCTCGATTCCCTTTTCCCTGGTGTCGTTAGATATTTTATTACTGTTTTTGGCTTTTGGTTTCGCTTTTGATCCTGGTTTTTTCTTTGATTCCTTGTGGTTTTTTGGAAGAGGAATCAAAGCTGAGGAGCAGCTGAGGCTGGAGCCGAGCGGGATAACTCTCCATAGGATCCATGCCTTGCTCAGGGAGGGAGGTTCTGGGAAGTTTAAGCTGTTGCTGGTTTCAGAGTTTTGCCAAATAAAGTAGTTCACAAGGAAAGATCTGTGTCCTGAGGAATGATGATATCTGTGTCCTCGGCTCTGGGATCTTGGGGACACCTCTTTTTCAGGTGCATTTTTCTGGCTTTTATTGGATTTGTAGGACATTTTAATTCGTTGCCTGGTTGCCAGTGGCACTGTGAGTGCCTTGAGAGGCAGATTGTAGTGGAATTTTTTGGGAAAGCTGGATTTTCCAGCCTCTGGCTAGTCATTAATAGTTCTCGTGGTCTCCCACCTCCTTTACATCTCTCATGGAATTTGGGGGTTATCCTGGATTTTACCATGTTCTCCACAGCCTGGATCTCCCCTGTAGCCCTTGGTTAAGTGAGCCCCAAGTCCCATTCCATGTAGGTTTTTCCCAAATCCTTCCCTCCCAGAGACAGCTCGTGCTGGAATCATCCCTGGCTCCTGCTTCCATCCCATATTTTCAGAGGAGACCACGGGGACAAGGCTATATTTGGACATCTCTTCCGAGAGCTGGGGGAGCAGGGATTGACCTTGGACTCTGTGCTGCTGCCTTTATTACCTCAGGCTCTGTTTACCTGCCTGGAGCAGCCTGTTCCCAAATTTTGGGAGGCCCAGGAAGCAGCACAGCCCGGGTCCCAGCAGCGCTCTTTTTTCCCACCAAAACGGGGGGTGGTGGTGCCAATGCAGTGTTGGCACCCTGCTTTTTTTGGGATAAATGTGCTGCTGGCTAGGGTTGGATCATTGTTTATCCACTGCCACTGGAGCTGCTTCCCAGGGATTTGGGATCATATTCCCTTAGGACAGGAGCTTCTCATGGCTGCATTGGGTTCCTAAAAAACCAGCGTGACATCCCCCCCACCATGGTTTTTATTTGGAAGGGGGCTGTGTCTTCCTGGGTGATGCCAACCCTTGGGCAGAATTTTGTGGGGAGAAATCCATGCTGGACTGAGAATTTTGGAGGCAGCAGCGCCTTTTGCTCCATGGGATCAATCATTTACCTGCCTCCGACCTTCGCTTCATTCCCTACCCTGGGATGGGGGCACGGGGCTGGGGGGAATCGGGGGGTCACCAGAGTGGGGTGTCCCGCAGCATCCCTCTCCCTCTGGATGCATCCCACCATCCCGGCTCCACTTGGCCCCTTTCTCCGCCGCGTGGGTCCCCGTGCAGGGCTGGGAAGGCGGCCCAGCGCCTCCAGGAGAAGGAGGAGGAGGAGGAGGGGTGGGGAGAGGCCATGCCGGATCTTTGCCAGATGTGGGAAAGGAGAGAAGGGGGGACGCCTTCCCCGCTGCTTCCCAAACCTAGGGGGGACCCCGTTCCCCGACGCGCAGCCAGGGCAGGAATGGCCGGGATGCCACCACTCGCCCCAGTTGAACGGGACAACCTTGGGGTGACCCCAGGCCCCCCGTGTGGGTTTGGGGGGGGTGGGTGGGTGCCGCTGGTGACCCCCCCCGCTCTCGCCCCCCTCCAATCCCGCATTGTTCCCGGCTCGGCGGGAGGAGGAGGAGCAGGGCCAAGGGCCAGCGGGAAGGCAGGCGGGAAGGCGGGCGCCGGGACGTGCTGGAGCCGCCTGTCATGTTGGTGGAGCTGCTCTTCCAGGCTGCCTGTGTGTCCCTGTTCCTCTCCAGCGGCCAGGGCAGGGTGTATCCCGCGAGGAAGAAGCCGGCCAGCTTTGCCGTGGAGAGGTAGCTGGATTCCCCTTTTCCTTCTCCCTCTTCCAGCTACACCTGGGATGGGCAGCCTGCCGAGCCCCGGCTGTCCCTGCCTCCCGCTGCAGGAGGGCTTGGCCGGAGGGGTCCCAGCCGGAGGGGCTGGCACCCCACAATTCCCTCCCTCTTCCCGGGTCCAGGGGAGCATGACACTGCTCCCCTCATCCCTGTCTTGCTCCCTGTATCCCTGTCCAGCCGGGGGGCGCTTCTCCCGTCACCACGTGCTGGGATGTTCAGGATGGGTGGGAAGTGGTTGTCCCCTCTCTGTCCCACCTTATCCTACCTTCCTCTGATCCGTGCCATGCTCTGCTTCCTGGTACCCGGGCACATCCTGACCGTTGTGGGTGTCCTTCTGTCCTCACATTCCTGGGACCTTTGCTCCATGCAGGGGGCTCAGGACAGGGTGGCCTCAGGCTCTGGTGTCCCACAGGCGCCGCGTGGGGCCCCACGTCTGCCTCCCAGGCTCCGGCAGCGGATGTTGTCCTGGCTGGATGCTGTCTCCGGGCAGCGGGAAGTGCACCCTGCGTGAGTACAGGGGTCTGGGGGGCTCGTGGGGGTCCTGTTCCCATTCCCAGAGCTCCTGTTCCCTTTCCCACAGCGCTCTGCTCCTTCGGCTGCGGTGGTGGTTCCTGCATTGCTCCCAACCTTTGCATGTGCCCAGATGGAGAGCAGGGAATCACCTGTCCAGGTACTGAGAGAAGCGGCTATGCCGGGTGCCTTTCCCTCTCCACACCATGAATCCCAAGGGATGGAGATGGCCACGAACCCATGGGCACCGTGCCCAACCCTATTCCCTCTCCATGCCACAAATCCCAGCAGATGGAGGTGACCGTGGCTCCTTGTCACTCTCTCCCTGGCACTGTCCCCATCCCTGGGGGATCCATGGAGTGGCATGGGAAGCGGGTGGTCCTGGGGTGGCATGGGTACCCCGTGGATGCCACGTCCATGTTCCAGAGCCACCGGGGACTTGCGGAGAGTACGGCTGTGACCTGTCCTGTAACCACGGCGGCTGCCAGGAGGTCGCCCGCGTGTGTCCCATTGGATTCTCCATGGCCGAGACAGCCAACGGCGTCCGCTGTACCGGTGAGTGGGAGTGGTATATCCTGATGGGAGTGGGCATCCCCGTGGGGCCCACACCCCAAATCTGACCGTTCCCTGTGTCCCCCTAGACATCGATGAGTGCCAGAGCGCAGCCTGCGAGGGGACGTGCGTGAACACGGAGGGCGGCTTCGCCTGCGAGTGCGGAGCCGGCCGGGAGCTCTCTGCTGACCGCCGCAGCTGCCGGGGTGCGTGGGGTCCCAGGGGGGCGGCTGGGGCTCCCGAGGGATCCTGACCCTCATCCCAACCCCCAGACACAGATGAATGCCAGGCCACACCGTGCCAGCACCGCTGCGAGAACAGCGTGGGCAGCTACCGCTGCTCCTGCCGGCCCGGATACCACCTCCATGGGAATCGGCATTCCTGCGTGGGTGAGCACCGGGATGGGGCTCTTCCCATCACTCCCGGGGGATGGAGGTGGCCCTGAGCCCCTGAGCATTGTGCCACACCCCCTTCCCTCTCCATGAATCCCAAGCAATGGAGGTGGTCACTGAGCCCCTGCATGTATGCTTAACCCTTATCCCTCTCCATGCCATGAATCCCAAGGGATGCAGGTGGCCATGAGCCTGTGGGCACTGTGCCAGACCCCTTCCCTCATTATGCCACAAATCCCAAGGGTGTCCATCAGCCCATGACCACAGGGCTGCCACCTCATCCTCATGCCTGTGTGGGTCATGCTGAGGGCCCATCCAGGTGCTCCTGGCTCTTTCCTGGGCCACATCCCAGGGTGCAGCACCTCCTGCCACATTCCCTTATCCCACAGATGTAGATGAGTGCCGGCGGCCTGGCACGCGCCGCTCCTGCCAGCACAGCTGCCACAACATTCCTGGCAGCTTCCGCTGCTCCTGCCGCCCTGGATACCGGCTCAGCGCGGACAGGGTGTCCTGCGAAGGTATCCGTGTCCTTCTCCTGGCTGGAGGAGCAGAGTGGGATGCTCCCATCTCACTGCCAGCCCCAAGTGATGTCTCTGCCTTCCTGATTTCCTTCCTAGGGTACCCCAAATCTATCCTGGCCCCGTCGCCCATCCTGCAATCCCTGCAGCATCCACCCACCCTTGTCCTGCTCCCTCCTGGCTCCCACCTGCTCCCAAGAGGCTCCCCCTCTCCCCACCTCCCTGTGGCAGCTCCTGGTACCCAATTTCCTCCCTCCTCCCCATCCCTGTTCCCTGAGCCATCCCCACGTGCCATGGGAGCCCCCAGCACCTCCATCCCACCATCCCATCATTGTTGGCACCGGGGAATCTCTCGGGAGCCCAGCAGTCGCTGGACAGAGCCAGGCTGCCAGAGCTGCACCTGTCAGGTGAGCATCCCATCCTCCCACTCCTTCCCATGGCACCATCCCGACCTGGCATGAGCCACCACGTGTCCTGGCAGGGGGGACGAGTCCTCTGTGACACCGTGAGCTGCTCCGTTCCCTGCTCCCATCCGCTTCCTGCTCCGGCTGGGGGTTGCTGCCCCACCTGCACAGGTGAGTCCTGACCCCCTGATCCCCCCAATTCCTAGGATGGCCCCCCTTGAATTCCCAGGGGGACGCCCCTGACCCCCATGGCTTGCAGGGTGCCTGCACGAGGGGGTGGCCAGGGCCGAGGGCGATGTCTTCTCCCCATCCGATGGGAATTGCACCATCTGCGTCTGCTTGGTGAGCTGGATTGGGATGGGAGAATCCCCCCTCATCCCTGGGAACCTCCCAGCACTGGAGACCCTTATCCCTGGGGACCCTGATCCTGCATCCTGGCTCAACCATGGATTGGGATGCTCTGGAGCTGATGACACCCTCTCCTCATCCTTCCATGGGGAATCAGGGTCCTCTTTCCCAACCCATGTTCCCCTCCACAGGCCGGGAATGTCTCCTGCCTCTCCCCGGAATGTCCCCCAGGAACCTGCCCCAGCCCCTCTCTGGCTGACTGCTGCTCCTGCAATCCAGGTGATCCCAGGACCCCTAGTTTGGGGGAGTGAGTACCCCCGGGCTGGGCTGGGGGTTAGGGAAGAGCCGTGCTTGGCTCTCCAGCGCCGCTCCTTCCCCTTTTCCCAGAAAAGTGCAATTTCCGGGGACGCACATATGCGCACGGAGCCCGGTTCAGCCTGGATGGGGACGACTGCACCACCTGTGTCTGCCAGGTGGGTCCTGGATGTCCCCAGGGATGAGGATTCCCAGGGATACTCCAGTGCTTCCCAGCACCTGCTGGGGGCATCCGAGCTTCGCTCGGGGTTGGTGGTAGGGACAGCAGGTGACCCATTCCCGTGTTCCCAGGGAGGAGAGGTGGAATGTTCCTTCACTCCCTGCCCCATGCTGGATTGTCCCCAGCACCAGCGGCAGCTGGGTCCCGGGCAGTGCTGCTCCACCTGCCGGGACCCTCCAGCCCCTGCCGGTGAGTCGGGATGAGTGACACACCTGGGAATGGGCAGGGAGGGACAGGGAGAGGGATGAGGGGGAAAAGCTGGGGGAGACGGGAATGGCATGGCATGGGAAGAACAGCTGGGATAGAGGATGTGGGGGACACTTGGGGATGGGGAGAGTGGGATGTTGG
The DNA here is from genome assembly GCF_017590135.1 of Pyrgilauda ruficollis. Classification (NCBI taxonomy): domain Eukaryota; kingdom Metazoa; phylum Chordata; class Aves; order Passeriformes; family Passeridae; genus Pyrgilauda; species Pyrgilauda ruficollis. The sequence goes on from NW_024523767.1 coordinate 212,978, forward strand.
GACATTTGGGGATGGGATGTGGGGAAGGGTAGAGTGGGATGAGGGGGGGACAGCTGGAGACAGGGAGGGTGGGATGTGGTGGACACAGGTGGGATGTGGGGATACTTGATGATCAGAAGGGTGAGAGATGGGGAATATCTAGGAGCAGGAAGGGTGGAATATAGGGAACGCCTGGGGACAGGAAGGGTAGGTTTTACAGGACAGCTGGGAACAGGGATCCTACCCAGGTTGCTTCCTGGATGACAATGGCGTGGAGTTTCCCGTTGGACAGATCTGGTCTCCGGGCGATCCCTGTGAGTTATGCATCTGCCAGGTGAATGAGAACCTGCTCTGCTTCATTCCCTCTTCCCTATCCTTGCCCCAGCGCACGGCTCCTGCTCCATTCCCGCTCTCAGGATGCCCGTGGCCTGTCAGGCCCCAAATCCCCCAAATCCGGCGGGTTTGGGAATCCCGAGGTGTCTGTCAGGGTGTTCCCGCCTGCAGGCAGACGGCTCCGTGAGCTGCCAGCGCACGGATTGTGTGGAGACGTGTCCTTATCCCATCCGCATTCCCGGGCAGTGCTGCCCCGACTGCTCCGCAGGTGAGGGCGCGCCCGGAATTCCGGGATTCTGAGCCGCCCGGGGACCGCCTGAGCCCCTCTCCCCGCAGGCTGCACCTACATGGGGAGGATCTTTTCCAACAACGAGACCTTCCCGTCGGCGCTGGATCCCTGCCTGAGCTGCATCTGCCTGGTGAGGGCTGGGCCGGGCATTCCCAGAGGATTTGCGGCTCCCGCCCCGTGGGCTGAAGCCCGGTTTTTGGCTCCGTTGCAGGGAAAAGCTCCGGGGGCGCTCCGGGGTTCCTAACGCCCGGCCCTCGGGGGTCTCTCCCGTCTCTCGCAGCTGGGCTCGGTGGCCTGCTCGCCTCTGGAATGTGCCATCGTGTGCTCCTACCCCTTCCACCCCGAGGGTCGGTGCTGCCCCGTCTGTGAGGGTACGAGCTCGGGCGGGTTCCCAAAATCCCCCTGAACCCCCCAAAATCTCCCTGAGCCCCCCAAAACCCCCTCTGGACCTTGGTCCCTGCAGACTGCAACTACCAGGGCAGGAAGGTGGAGAACGGCCAGAGCTTCATTCCCGAGGGACAGCCCTGTACCCGCTGCACCTGCCAGGTGAGACCTCCCGCCCTTTCCCATGGGATTCCCGTGTCCATGGTGCCTGTGCCAGTGTCATTCGATCCCAGCAAGGGCTGGGCTGGCTGATCCCTGTTTTTCCAGCTTGGAGAGGTGAGCTGTGAGGAGAGGCCGTGCCCCCGCTCCTGCTCTGAGCCCCACACACTGCCCGTGGGCTGCTGCCCATCCTGCCCAGGTAATGGGATCCCCGGATCCATCCCCAGGCACTCGGATGTGCGCCCTCTGGACTGGGGGTCCTGGGAAAGAGGTGGGTGCTGACCAAAATCCTCCCTCTGTCAGCCACAGACATCCGGCTCCTGCTGCAGGGCAGTGACCTGTCCCCATCCTCATCCCCATCCTCATCCTCATCCCAGTCCCCATCCTCACCCCCATTTTCATCCCAGTCCCCAGTCCCTGAAGATTCACCCCCTGGCACCCCTCAACACCGCCGCTACCGCCTGGCCCAGCTCCTGCTTCCCACCACACTCCCCCTTGGCTCCTCTCCAGGGATTTGGGGTGCTGGGAAGCCCCCTCTGACCACTCCAAGTCCCTCTGGATACCCCTTGGCACCCACTGTGCCCCCTGACCCCCTCTGTGAGGCCACAGCCCCCCCTGATCCCACGGGCAGCCCTGAGGTTCAGGAATCCCCCAGGAACGAGGATCCCTCTGCGGTGCCATCGGACAGCCCCAGGTTCCAGGTGCCAGGTGTACCTGGAATGCCGTGAGGAGGAGAAGGAGGATGAAGGAAAGGAGGAAAAGGGGGTCTGCAGGACCAGCAGGCCTGGCCCTGGGGAGGGAGCAGCTGTCCCCCTGCCACCAATAAAGTCACTCTGGTATTTATTCCCTGTCCCCTTATCCCTGCACCACCAGCACGTGGTGCCCTGGGGCTTGTCCTCTGGGAATTTTGGGATGAGTGGCTTTCCAGGATGATGAGGGCAGTGCTGGAGGTGTTCAGCCCCCTCACCCTGGGTGGGGTTTGGGGACAGGAGGGACATGTTGTGCCCCAGGTCCCCCAGGCTGGGAGCTCCTTAGGGATGAGCAGAGCCACATCCAGGCTCCCATCCTTGGGGCATAGGGACATCCTTGGCTGGTGCAGCTGAGGGTGGCACCAGGGACACACCATATTCCCAGGGATGTGTTGGCCTTTCTCAGAGAGACACGGCACAGGGGCGCTTCTCCACACCTTTATTGTCCTCGGTGGTGGCAGGAGTGCCAGGAAAGGGACAAGCCCTGCCAGCCACCGAGTTGGGGACACCTGGGATTCCCATCCCAGCTCAGGGCAGCCGGGACAGCCCCACCTTGTTGTTGGCCCTGTCGAAGATGACGTAATACTCCCGGATAAAGACATCCCCCAGGATCCAGAGCTCGCCCTCCTCCGTGGGCACATCCATGCCTTGCAATCCCAGGGTGCAGTACCCATTACTCTGCTCCAGGGACATGGAAGGGAGTGGTCACCAGCTGTTGGATCCCTCCCACTATCCCCACAAACCCATTCCCAGTGGGATGCTCACCCTTAACACATAGGCTCTGGGCGGCACTGGGAATTCTTTGCCATTGATATGGAAGATGAGGCTGGGAAGGTTTCTGATGGACTCACAGCTGATCTGGGGAGGACACAGCAGGTTAGTGGCCATTCCAGCTGGGATCAGATGTCCTAGGGAGCATCCTGAGGCCTCACCTCACCACTGGAGCTGGCACCAAGGCGCCTCATGAGGGTCCGGAAGGCCCGGATAGGAACAGCCAACAGAGTGGTTCCTGTATCCACAATGGCCTGGCATCCCGAGGAACAGGCCACCGGAGTCCCGCTGACGGAGACACTGGAAAGAAGGATGCAGAGTGAGCCTGGACTCTCCAAAACACCAGCTGGGGGGCAGGGAATACTGGGAATACCCCTCCATGGAGATCTGCCAGTAGGTTTCAGCAGAGAGTGGGATCCAGGAGATGCCTTTGGTGGTGTAGTAGGGATCAATGGCACCAAAGAGGACAAAGCTCCCACCTTCACTGTCCCTGGAAAGGGAGATCCATCTGGGGTAGTTCCCAGCCCACCAACACCTCCATTCCCATTGGAAAATGGGGCCAGTGTGAGGGAAAAGGGAGAAATCCTCAGCAGCTTTGGCTGGGATTTACCTGCTCAGGTAGACAGAGAAAAGACGCCTATCCACGAGGTTTTCCATCATCATGTTGTCGAAGACAGGAGTGGCTCCAGAGGAGGCAATGCTTGGGAATGCCAATCCCAGGATGCCGTCAAAGGGGGTGTAGTAGAAGAAATCCCCTGGCTCCGTCTCAGCCAGCCCAAAAATCTGGTTGCGGACGTTGATGCCAGCAACCTGGGAGAAAGGAGACAGGTTTGCATTGGGCACGATCCCATGGGATCCCATGGGATGGGGGGGCTGGAGCGCCTGGCCGTACGTTGACGGTGTCGTATCCCAGGACTCCGGTCATGCTTCCCGTGCCGTAGGCGATGAACAGGGTGTCATTGGTGCTGAGGAACGTGGAGGATTCCGCGGGATTGAAGCGGTTGTGGTTCCCTGTGGGGGTGGGAAGGACAGGGATTGCCTGGGATTTGTCCCTTGGGAAAGACTGGGCAGAGCCATGCAGGACTCCCAAAGGACACATTCCAGACTCATTCCAGACACCTACTGCAGGCTGGGCTGGAGCAGAAGACTGAGGGAACCCAGAGGTTGGAGGAACCGGTGTCGAAGACCACGGTGAATTCCTGAGGTGGGGTCCCAATGGAGATGGTGCCAAAGTACTCATCCTGTTGGAATGGGATTGGGAAGGGGTTAAGGGGATGGGGAAAGGAGAATGGATAAGGGGCTAATTGAATAAGTTACAGGGATGGGGAAGGGACTAGTGGAATGGATAACAGGCCAATGGGATGGGGAAGGAGCCAGTGTCCCCCTGTGCTCCCTGATCCCAGTTCCCAATCCCAGCCCCTCACATCCATGTAGTTCTCCAAGGGCTCCACGGCAATGCCCGGGAAATACTTGGCAGCCAGGTTGTAGGGATGCTGCTCCAGGTAACTCTCCAGCAATCCCTGCTCCTGCAGCCTCTGCCGCAGCGACTTCATCTTCCTCAGGGGCACCCTGTGGACAGGGACCGGGATGCATCACTGGGATGTGCCATTGGGATCACCCCGCATCCCACATCCCTGTTTTGGGCTCACCTGGTCTGGAAGCCCTGGGCCAGGCCCACCAGGGCGAGGAGCAGGAGCAGCTTCATGGTGGGAGCTCACGGAAAATGTGCCTCCGATCCCGGCCCCGCTCCTTATATCCTGGCTCCGGTGTTTGGCCGGAGGCCCCGATAAGAAAGGCAAACTGCTCCTGGGATGGTTATCAAAACGTCCTTAAGGAAGGGGGGTAGGAATGTCAAGCTGGGGGATCCCCGTATTCCTGGGGGGATTCAGGCCACAGGTATGTTGGGATGGGCGGGAAGCACTCCGGGTTATTCTGCGGGAGCCGGTGGGAATGCAGGGTTGTTTGTACCCTGAACCCTCTAATTCCTTGCTGGAGGGTTTGAGCCAGACACTTCCAGGAATGGGGCAGCCACAGCTTCCTGGGAATTTCATTCCCAGGAATGACTCACCACACTTGCAAGGAAGAATTTCTTCCCAATATCCCACCTAAACCTGTCCTCTGCTACTAGGAAGCCGGTCCCCCTTGTCCTGTCACTCCAGGTCCTTTTACAAAGTCCCTCTGCAGCTCTCCTGGAGCTCCTTAAAGTGCTGGAAGAGGCTCCAAGGTCTCTCCAGGTCCTTCTCCTTCTCCTCTTGCCAAGGCTCCATGAAGGATTTTCAGGCTGCCAGGTCCAGATTTTCCATGCTGGGAATCAGCCAAGGCTTTCTCCTTTCCAGTCCCCTACAACACATCCCATCCTCCTTTTTTTTTCCCCTCAGGGATAATCCGGTGCTCCGTCCCTTTTCTCCCAACATCCAGGTTCTTCTTCATTTCACTCCCCCAGTTCAACCTAGCATCATACCTTCAGATTCTTCTATCATTCTGAGCCGGGATGGGGCTGAATCCAAGGGAGGAATGCCAGCTCCAGCCTTAGGGAGCCTTTGATCTCCTCCAGGACAAGGTGACCGTTCCAGGAGCCATGGATCCAGCACGTGGTGACGTGACCAAAGCCAAGTTGCCCAATCCCGCTCCTGTGACCTTCATCCAGAGGTATCCAGAGCTTGGCTTTCCCCCAGCTCGTCCCAGTATTCCCCCAGTTCAGGGACTTTGGATGTGGGAATGGAGTGACAGGAGAAGGCTCCAAACTGGAAAACAGGATATTGGGAAGAACCTCTTGCCTGTGAGGCTGGTGAGGCCCTGGAATAGATTTCCCAGAGAAGCTGTTGCTGCCCCATCCCTGTAAGTGTCCAAAGCCAGGCTGGAGAAACCAACCTGGAACGTGTTCCTGTAAATTTTTGAGTTACCAAGATTTCCTCCTTTTTTGGCCAAAATAGTAGAGAAAACAAAAATATGAAGTTTTCTCAGAGCTATTTATCCATTGAATTACCACAACTGCCATCCTTGGGGATCAGGATTCCTGTTTTCTCAATGGAAAAAACCCCACATTTGCCCAATTATGGCAAGTTCTAGGACAAGCTTATTGAGCTGCTGGTAAATCCCAGCAAAGCAGAACAATGGATCCAACAGGGATGGATTTTTGGATGGATGATATCCACAGAAGGAAGAAGCTGTGGAATTCAGGACTGGGAAAAAAAATGGGAATTGAAATTTAGCACTAATTAAATCCAGAACAAAATCTGGGAGGATGGAAAAATAACCCCTTTTAGGGCATGAAATGGCTTCCTGGGAGAGAAATCCTGGATTTTCCCAACCTTGGTGGGGAAATGGAGGGCATGAGATGCTGGATCCTGGAATAATCCATCCCGGCGCTGGGAGCCCTGTGGATGGGAGCAGGTGGCCTCCCTGCCACAGCTTTCCTTGGCACCAGAGGGCACCACAGCATGCAGAGATCCCAAAAACCCCCAGCTGGAAAAATGGATCTGGAAGCTTTCCCTCCTGGCTGTTGCAGCCGGGGCTGGGTGAGGATTCCCAGGCAATAAAACCCTCCCAGAATTTAGGCTTTTACCGGGAAAATTCCGATTTTTTAAATGTCATTTTGATGTGGAAACACCCCTTGGGATGAATTTAACTTCCATGGGAATCACCCTCTGGATCAAACAGGGATTTTCAGGCTTTTGGGACATCAAAACTCGTTCTGACAAAACTTCCTTAATTTTATCTCTGCAGCCTCCCAAAAAATTCCCCTTATGGAGATAGAGCTTTTCTTGGAAGTGGATTCATGAAGTCAACTTTTCCAGGCCCTGTTCCCAGTTTTTCTTGTCCCTTCCCTAAAGGCTTTTATCACACGGGTGCTTTATCGGAGCTGTCAGATGAAAGGAGGGAAATCTGACGCTCCTGAGGTGTCAAATTTCCCAGATTGGATTCAAAATATTTAATTAACTTATCAAGGAAGCCCAGGGATGTTGGCTGATCCTTGTGGGAATGGAATTTTGCAGAACAGGACCTCGGGGTGCTCAGGTCACCTTTTCCTACCTGCTGTGGGTGATTTTGGCTGGGATTAAGACGTCATCCAAGGGAAAAAAACACGCGGAACCATCTTTTGTGGAAATTAAGGATATTAATAAGCAGCTAATGGGAATATCCTTCCAAAACCACCTAAATTTACCCCAAATTTGTTTCTGGATAACACTTTTAAATGGGTATTTTTCCATTTCTTCCGTGCAAACCCAAACACAATTTCCCCCTCTCCTCAAACCTTATGTTTTAACATAAAATGTTAATTAAACATTTTCCAGATCTGTGGAAACTGCTCCAAAAGAAGCCTGGAAAATGTTGGGTTTTTTTTTTTTTCCCTTTGGCAAGTCAAGTCCCTTTTCTTTCCCATGGCACTGGGGGTTTGACCCGGTTATCAGCCACGCTGGGAACAAATGGTCCTTGATTTATCCAGAATTATTTGGGATCATATGACTCCCGTTTGTTACACAACAGCCCTCAGGTGATGGGGTCAGAGGTGCCTTTCCCAGATCCCAGCACTTCCCCAACAGCTGGGTGACCTTGCCCAGCCTTTCCAAAGTCTCCCGAAGGAGCGGAAATCACGGAGCTCTTCCCCTGCCTCATCCTTGCTTGGCTTTTGGGAAGTTACAGGGGGAAAAGTGGAGCATTTTCCAAGCATGTTTTGGAAAAGTTGGGTTTGTGGAGAGGGTGATGGGACTGGAGCTTTCTCAGGAATATTCCTGTGTCACGCGAGGAGGAGCTAAGCAGGTATTCCAGAGGAATTTCCTCTGATCCAGCTGGAAGAGCCCGACATTTTATGAAGTTTTGGGATATTGCCGAGGTCTGTATGTGCTTCCTAAACCACTTCCAACCTGGCCTCGGACGCTTCCAGGTATGGAGCAACTGCAGCTGCTCTGGGCATCTCGCTTTGGCACCCTCACAGGGAAGGATCTATTCCCGATATCCAACTTAAACCCGCCCTGTGTCCAGGCGAAGCCTTTCTCCCTTTCCCTATCGCTCCACGCCCTTCTCCACAACCCTTCTCCAGCTCTCCCGGAGCTCCTTGCACGCCGGAAACACGAAGGATATAATTCCTAGAGCAGCTACAGCTCGGGGAGAGCCCCGCGGGTAGCCAAAGAACGATTATTGATTAAAAAATGCCATTAAATTGATCCGTGCTCCCGCCCCCCCCAACATGGCGGCGCTGGGAGGAACCACCCCCCTCACGCCCCGGGGGGGGGAGTCGCGCTCCTCCCGCCCCGCCCGCGGTGGCCCCGCCCATTTCCGGTTTGCGCCGGAAGCCGGAAGCGGCGGCGGCCGGAGGGTCGCGGTGGCGCTTTGGTGAGTCCGGGGGAGGGCCGGGAATGGGAATAACGGCGGGATAACGGGGATAATGGCGCCGCTCCCGCCACGGCGTTCGCTGCAGCCCCGCAACTGGGCAGCCATTTGCGTCCACTTTCCTGAGCGCCTGTGCATGCTTCCCAGACCCCACCCCGAGCTTTCCCATTCCCACCGTTCCCGCTTCTCCCTCTAAAACTCCATGAAAGTTCGCTACTACCCCCCTAAAAGACCCAAATCAGGTGATTTCTGCCCCACACCTGCAGCGTGGGATTTAATTCCCAGTTTTTCCCTCGGACAGGTTTATCTGGATCGTGGGTTGAGCAAGCCTGAGCCTCAGCGTGGCTGTTGCGGCATTCCCGGTGTAATATCCTTGGGATGTTCCACCTGGATGAGAGCTGGAAGAGCTTGGAGTGAATAGGACAGCTCAGGTGTGTTGTGTTTCCTTGGGTTTTAGGAAATTCCCGCATTATTCCATCCCTCCTCTTGGAATTTACACAACACACGGGATACTTGCTGAACTTATCAGACAGCTGGGAATTCTTGGGATAAATCATGGATATGGTGCAGGAAGTCCATCATTTCCCCTGATCTTTTTGTTTATTTCACCGAATTCCGTGGCAGGAAGGTGGAATTAGGCGATCCCTGAGGGACTTCCCAGCCCTGTGGGCATGGTGGGATATGGTCAGATCCCAGTTTCCCTGCTGGGACGAGATGGAGACTGGAATGAGGTGGATTTTGGAATGGGATGAAGACATCCTGCTGGAATTTGCAAGCTGGGGCTGTGGGTGGATTTTCCCTTGACAGAACACCCTGGGACACACAGAATTCCATCCAAATAGGCTTGGGAAAGGGGGGGAAGTCTTTTCCCAAGCTGAGTTAGTGGGAATGGTGTGTCTCCCTCCCAGTTAACAGAACCCAGCACAGCTGCTCCGAGGGCTTTAACCACCCTGGATTTCAGCTGGAAACCTTTTCCCATTTGGATTTGGGAATTGATTTGCCTCTTTTTCCACGTCCCAGGAATCTGGGAGGATGGATACGCTGAGGAACCGGACAGTGGAGGAGCTCCGGGAGCTGCAGGAGGATTCCCAGGAGATCGAGCGCTTGGCTTTGGAATCCCAGGAGGTCTGTGCCAGGAGGTGGCTCCAGGGTGTCCTTGTTCCCTTCCCGTGCTCACCATCCCAAATTCCATAGGTTCAGGAGCTCCAGCTGGAAAGGGAGATGGCCCTGGCTGCCAACCGGAGCTTGGCCGAGCAGAACCTGAAATTCCAGGCGCCGCTGGAGACGGGACGCAGCGACCTGTCCAAGAAATACCAGGAGCTGCAGGAGCTGGCTGGGAGGTGCAGGGAGCAGAAGGAAAAGCTGGGTGAGCACTGGCATCTTCGCCCAGGAAGGATTCTGCTTCCTGGAAAACTGATATCCCTCTTTTTTCCCCAGCAGCTGGAGAGATCGAGGATGCTATTCCTCTTGGATTTCCCTCCTTCCATCAGCAGTTCCCAGGCCCTTTCCTGTGGGCTCTTTGCTGGCTTTTCCCTGGTTTCTGTTCTGTGATAGTGACTTTGGTTTTTCTTTCCCCTTTTGTTTTTCCCAGAGAAATTCTCAGCAGCGCTGCAGCCGCAGACTTTGCTGGATCTCCTCCAGGTGGAAAGCCAGAAGATTGAAGAGGAATCTGAGGTGAGTTTAGGCCTTAAATCCCTTGGGAATTCCAGTGATTCATCCTCAAAGACTTGCAGTTAAACCCAGTCCCTAAAATCGTGGATTAACTCTGGAGTCTGCTGGGTTTTGTCCAAAGAACTGGATCCATCCTTGTTTGTGTGTGGGTGTTCCTCCTTGGGATGTGGCTGGGAGAGACCTAAATCAGGATTTTAGGGAAGAGGAGCAGAGGGATGCAGGAATGAGCCCGAGGCTGTTCCTCTCTTCCAGAAAATGGCTGAGAAATTCCTGGAGGGGGAGGTGCCCCTGGAGACGTTCCTGGAGCAGTTTTCCGGGATGAGGAAGTTGTCCCACCTGCGCCGGGTCCGAGTGGAAAAGCTGCAGGAGATCGTGAGGAAGTCGGAGGGATCGCAGGAGCGCACCAGGGACTCTCAGCCTCCTCTTCCTCCTCCTCCTCCTCCTCACGTTCCCACGGATCCACCAAAACCCTTCCCATCGGGATCTCCGGCCTTCCCTCTGCCCTACAGCCCGGCTCCGACCCTTCCGCCCGGCCCCACTGCCCACGGAGCGCTTCCTCCCGCCCCTTTCCCGGGATCTCCGGTCGCCGTGGGACACGTGGCTTCCTCCCAGCCCAGCTCCCAGTCCGCCTTTCCCTACCCGCTTGCTCCAGCTCCCGGATATCCGGCAGCTTCTGCTGCTGACTCTGCTCCAGGGTATCCCAAATCCACCTCGGGAGGCTTTTCCTGGTCTCCATCCCGGGGCCCACCACAGCCCTTGCCCTATCCTGCTCCCCATCCCTCTCCTCCCCCTGCCAGACCGGGATACTCTCCCTACATCCCACCTGGAGCAGGGAGACCGCAGTGTCCGTACCCCACTCAGCCCCCTCTCCCGAATTTCCCAATCCCAACGCAGGCTCCTTATCCCGGGCCTCCCCCACCCTTTGGATACCCCCCACCTCCGAACCCTCAGCGTCCTACCTGGCCTGGATACTAATCCAGGACTTCTGGGGAGCATCCTGTGCTGATTCCTCCTTTTTTTGGGACTGAGGAAGAGGAGGGATTCCAGAGTGTTGCTCCTGGATCCATCGGTGCAAAGGAATTATACAGGATAAGTCACGGCTCCGGAGGTCGGAGCGAGAGGCAGAGCCAGACCAGCAGAAATCCGGAGAGGAGAAACCTCCAGGGAAACCTTGGAGCACCTTCCAGTGCCTAGAGGGGCTCCAAGAGAACTGGACAAGGACTTGGACAAAGACTTGGAGTGATGGGATAATGGGGAATGGCTTCACGCTGTCAAAGGATGGGTTTAGATGGGATTTTGGGAAGAAATTCTTCCCTGTGATGGTGGTGAGACCCTGGAATGGATTTCCCAGGGAAGTCATGGCAGCTCCATCCCTGGAAATGTCCGAGACCAGGTTGGACAGGGTTTGGAGCAAGTGGAAAGGGATTGGAAGTGGCTGATCCTTAAGATCCCTTTTCACCCAAACCATTCCAGGGCTGTCAGTGGGAGTTGGTGATTCCCACCCGGGCCTGGGCAGCCTCCAGTATTCCCGACCTCCCGTGTGGTTTTCTGGGCTCCTCACATCTCCCTTCTCAGGAAACACTTGGAAATGGAGGGAATGACAAACGATGGAAATGGGATTTGCTTTGCTCAGCACTTTATCCTTCAAATCCTGCCTGTATCCCTTTAAGTTATTTATAAGGAACGATTACTAATGGACTAGGATGAGGGATTGATGGAAGCAATTCCATCCCTGGGATTAATTAGAGTAATAAAACTGGATGAATTAATTGCACTCTGGAGTCATGGGCCTGGTTACTTTGGGAAGCAACGGAACATCCGGATAAGGATTGATCCCTTTATCCCTTCCTGGCATTCAGCTTCCTTTGGATCCCATCACTGAAATCTTTCACCCCCTCCCAGAACCATCTTCAAGCCTGCTTCAATTCCTGCATTTCTTGCATTTATCCCTGGGATAAAAACCAGGGAAAAAGGTGTTTCCCTGTCTCTCTTTTCCCTCCTGACTGGGGGTTTGGAGTCACACTGGGATAATGGAAGGAAGTGGACAAGGTGTGATTAGTACAAAAGCCCAATTTTATTACAATTATTTGTTATTAAATATCTCAGACTCATTCTCAGTATTCCCACCCTTGCATCCCTATCCTTTATCCATCATCCCAACTCTTTATCCTGGTTTGAAGAAGCTGGTGATCCCACTATTCCAAAGGGCTCCTTGCACCCCCGTACTTCTGAAATTCCCATAAATAGCTTTAAAAAAAAACCCCAAAACCTCCTTTTCTCCCAAGAGGAGGGTGGGAAGTGCTGCTGGAAGGGTGCTGGAATGCTGGGATGCCCCCAAAGCTGAGGTGGGAGGTGGCACCAGCTCCTTTGGGAAGCCGGGAATCACACCCTGCGGGCAGAGTGCAGGTCATAGTCGCTGTCCGAGGAGTTATCCGGAGGGTTGGAACGCCGGCACGCTGCTTCCAGAGCTGTGGAGGGCATGGGTACACTCACTGGATGCACATCCATGGCAAAGGAACGGGAAGGAGCCACTTCCAGCACTTACCTGGGTAAGCGGAGAGCTGGGAGCTCTTTTTGGGGGCCTGAGCGTAGTCGTTGTCCCCTCCCTGTCCCCGAGGCCTCGGAGCGGTGCTGGAGCGGTGGAAAGACACTGGAGAAGATAGCAGGGTTGGGATTTTGGGGTTGGAACAGCAGCTTGGAGGGAAAAAAACCCACCCAGGAAGGGGCTGAGGAAAATTGGTCCCTGCTCCAGGCCTGCATCTCCTGGATGAGTTATATTCCAAAAGGAAGCGAGCTCCAGGGCCCTTGTTCCAGGATCCAGGGGGGACAGCCCACCCAGACCCCAGATCCATCCCCAGGAACTCCAAATCCCATTCCCAGCTCCCCAAGGAGCTGCTCCTCACCGGTCTGGTTGAGTCCCGTGGGGCCGATCCACTGGCGTTGCTTCTTCTTGGAGACTGAGAGAGAGGGGGAATTGTGTCTCCAAGGATCTTCCCGATCCTTCCTCCAGCTGCTTCCCCCCTGCCAGCCCCATATGTCATCCCGAATAATGCCCCCCTTCCCAATAATCCCCCCCAGGATCCTCCACCTGCTCTTTTGTTTCCGCTTGGAGCTTAATCCCTCTTCTCGCTCCCACACTCCATGTGGGACAGGCTTGGGGACAATGGGGCAGGTCTGGGGATAATGGGGCAGGGGGATCTGTCAGGCTGAGCAACCAAATCCCCCCCCAAGGAGTTTAGGGAAGCATCCATGGAGCTGCCAGCCCTGAGCCGGCACGTGGGGATGAAGGAAGGAAGAAAAGAAGGATGAGGGTCCTGAGGTTGTCCCCTACTTCTCTTCATCAGCTTCCGATAGGCAGGAGGGCCACAGATCAGGGAAAGGATGAGGAAAAGCAGCAGGGCCAGGCAGATGCTCACGATGGTTCCAGCAGGTGTTCCAGTGGGAAGTGGCTTTGAGTCCTGGCCTGGAAAGAGCATGGGTGTCACTGGATGTGTCCAGCCGGAGATGTGAATATCCATTACCCTGCCAGGAATCCAAATCCCACGTGGACTTGGTCCCCCCCATCCCTGCCCGTTCCATAGGTGTGGGAATTCCAGCTCCCAGCACGGATCGCGTGGCTTACACACAACTCTGGTCCGGGAGCAGCTCCGGATATTCCCAAGTTTGGGCTGGCAGAGGTGCAGGGGTTCAAGCTCACAGGTGACTCCCGTCGAGGGAGGCTCCCGGATTTCCATGCTGGAAGTGAGATTTCCGCAGCCCAGCTCCCGGCAGATCTGCCGGCCACGCTTGTCTCGCTGCGCTGCTCTGGACTCACACAGATCCCACCATTGTCCCGCATGGAATACCTGGATGTCCCCTTCACACGGAGTGGGGCCGGCCGCCAGCCTCCGCAGGGCCCGCGGCTGGGAATCTGTGGGAGAGAGGAGCACATCCGTAGGGAGAGGGGCTGGATCCACAGGGAGGGGTCAGACCCATTGGGAGGGGTGAAATCCAGGAGGAGAGAACGGGTGCAGGGGGATCAGATCCATAGGAAGACAGGAGTCAGAGCCACAAGGAGAAGGGAGTCAGATCCATGGAGATGGGTCAGACCTGTGGGAAGAAGAGGCAGAGCCACAGGGAGAGAAGAGTCGGACCCACAGGCAGACAGGGATGATATCCGCAGGGGTACCACTGGCACATGCTCCTCCTTCTCCCAGCATCAGCTCCTGGCACGGGGATGCTCCCGGCAGCTCCCTCATGCCACAGGGACTGAACCAAACCAGAGCCAGGCATGGAGTGGCTTTGAACTCTTCCCATGGGAAATGCAGCATGGAAGCCGGCTCTGCCAGCTGCCACAGCCCATTAAACCCCTAAATCCCACGGGATTCCAAGCTGGGGCAGATGGCAGGACCCACAAGGAGTCTGCTCTGAGCTTCTTGGCTTGGCTGTCTGTGCCATGGAGCTGGCACCGAGCTGATTTCCAGGGAAACACTCATGGAAAATGAGAGGGAGAGGCCTGTGGCTGGGAGATGCTCACGGCAAGGGAAAGATGCTCTGGCAGGGACATGCCAGTAGCAGGGAAGAGAGTCATGGAAAAGAAGGGATATGCCTGTGGCAGGGAAGGTATCCAGGGACATGTCCGAGGCAGGGAGATGATTGGAGCATGGATATGCCCAAGGCATGGAAGGTGCTCAGGGGGCTGTCCACAGCAGGATGCCCAGAGCCTGGTGCCTGCCAGTGTTCCCCACCCCCAGCTGGAATTTGGGATGCTGCCATGGCCGCTCTCCCTCCCCGGCTCGTCCTCCTCGGAGCTGCCGTGCTCGGCACTGGCGGGAACTGAGATTTCCTGTTTTGCCTTCGCACCCCGGAGAGGAAGAGCGGGAGTGGGTGGATGGGGCCCACGGGGCAGGCTGGGATGGGGCTGGCTCTCTGTTCTGGGCCCCAAAATCCCCCCGGGGTATCCCACCGGAGCAGGAAATCACGGATACTCAGGACCATTCTCACCTGAGCAGGTGATGAAGGCGGGCGTTTTCCCCCGGGAGCTGCTCCTGTTGAAGCAGTCCAGCAGGGAACGGCTCCCACAGGAATCCACTGCCTCCCACCGCACTGGCAGGTGGATCCCTGGATCCGGCTTGCCGTGGCTGCTGCCAGCAGTGCCACAGCGCAATTCCTGGCAGATGAGGGTGACCAGATGTGTCCAGGTGTCCGGGATGCTCGCCACAGCCCCCCACAGCCCCTGCTTGTGCAGCTCCAGGAAGCCAGAGCAGCTGAAATTCCCGTCCACCAGCCGCAGCCTGGGGGGTCCTGGACCGGGATTGGCGATGAAAGAGGAAGTGTTACGGATTGGGGTGGCAATTTTTCCATTATTTAGGGGGAAATTCCCAAATTTGAGGCTACAGATTCCTTGGGATGAGGTGCTTACCCGTGGGCTCTGGGGTGGTGGCCGGGAGTGTTGGTGGCGGCTTGGGAGTGGTTTTCACTGGCTCTGGAATGAGAAGAGAGGGGCCACGTGGGCATGGATGATCCCTAGGGATTGAGGGGGCTGGGCTGGGGGTCCAGGCTCACCTCTACAGGCAACGATAACGTGCTCCGTGCAGTTTTCCAGCTCCCACTGGCATCCCAGTGGGTTAGTGCACCTCCTGGGCTGACTCTGTGGCCCTTTCCCACCGGGAATGATGAGCTCCAAGGGCTCAGAGGTCGGGGGGCCACACTCCAGCTGCTGGCAGATCCAATCCAGATCTCCCATGCTCACGCTCTCCCAGCAGATCGGTCTCCACTGGTGTTCCCTGTTCACCTCCAGTATCCCAGTGCAGCGGCAGCCGCCTCTGTTGAGTCTCAGGATGGATTCTGTGGGAAAACACCATCTTGAGGGGCTTTCCTTCCCTTCCCAGTGGGTTTTCATCCTGGGAATGATTTCCAAGGCCCCTTGGTGGGGGCCTTGGAAAACAGTGCAAGGAATGGGAGCGTGGAGGGGTCGAGGGAATGTGGGGAGCTGGGACCCCGGGACGCCGCTTCCGGATGATGCAACTCCAGCACCCGCCATGCTCACGGAGCTGTGGAGGCATTCCCAAAGGGCTGCTCCCTAAATTCTCACCTCCAGGGATCCAGGTGGCTCCTCCATAGTCAGGGATGGCTGTGAGAAAGAGCGGAAAAGGGGTGTCAATCCTGCATCCCGCCCTGCGGACCCCGAGTTTGGGACAGCGGCTCTGCTGCTCAGTCCATTGATGGTTATTTGGAGGAAAAGGGGGATTTTATAGGAAAACTGGGATTTTTGGGGGAGAAAAGCAATTTGCTGACTCCCCATCTGTCTGCTGGGGGATTTTTAGGGCAGAGATAAGATGAGGGCCCTGCAAATTGCCGCCCATTAGCCCTGCTCCTGGGTGGAATGTTCGGGAATGGTGCCATGAAGACAGAAGGAAGGGCAGGAGCTGGCAGGGAATGAGGATGTGGGGACACCTGGCTGTCCTCAGCACCACTGGCTCAATCTTGGGACCCTGGGGACCCCCAGAGTGAGGTGGGTGGGGGTTTGGGGGGTCACCAGGGTGCTTCCCACCCCAAGCCCCGAATTGTGGCTCACTGAAGGTGCGGATCCCACCTGGAGCGGGAAAACCGGCGGGGTTCTGCCGCGAGATCCGAGCGGTGCACCGAGGTCAGGGTGCCTGATACTCACCCCACATTCCCAGCAGGAGGCACAGGATGGGCAGCCGGGTTGCCATGGGCTCCGCTGGTGCCATGGGGGCACGGGAGGCTCCGGGGGCTCCGCCGCCTCCGCTGCCCGGCCCGGAGCAGGCGAGGGAGGGGGCCCGGACAGGAACCGGCTGTTTTTCCTCCCTCTGTGGTTTTTTGACGTCACCTCTGGGCCCGTTTGAAGACTCTGTTGCCTCCCTGGGTCCCGCCAAGCACGAGAGGACAGGGGTGAGAAACATGTGGGGTTCAGCCCCCGCCAAACCCCAGGGTCTCCGCAGCTCTGGGAAAGGGAGGTACTGAATATATCCAGTGCCGAGGGAGATTTGGGGGTCCCCGAGCCCCCCAGGGTTACACAGGAGTTGATGCCCATCCTGGCATCCCCTAAAACTCTGTGATTAACCCAGGAATTGGATGGGATCCAGGCACATCCCAGGTTCTGGCATTCCAGGGACACCCTGCAGCCCTGCAAGGGCACGTGGGGCTCCAGCGGTGCTGGACCCGGGCAGGGCAGAGGCGCTAATTGATTGTGCCCTAATTAAATGCTCTGAATCCAGGTCAGGCATGCTAATGAGGCAGCTGTTTTCCATTGACTCTGTGATGTTCCTACTGGAAGGAGAAATGGATGGAGCTTCCCATCCCATCCTGCTCCAGCATCCGTGGATGCTCCAGTGCCCAGCCCTGGAGCAGGATCTCAGCATCTGGGTGCTCCCTGTAGCCTTCACTTGTTCCCATCCCAGTTATCCCAGTGGTTCTGCTGATCCTGGTGGGAGCAGACCCTCTTGGAATATCCCACACTGGGGTCCTGGATCTGCCCCCCCACCCACTTTGGCTTTGAAAATTCCCTGGAAAAGGGGTGCAATTCCCAGGCCTGCTCCCACGGGAGCCGCAATCCCCCAAAATCAACCTGAAATTTGGGATTAACCTCAAACATCCCAGGACTCTGTGCCTCCAGGAAAGATCCTGTTGTCCAAAGGTGTGTGACCCCCATGGGTATGGGATGCCTGGGGTCCAGCCCTTCCCTCAGAGCTGTGACTGCCTCTGGAGGCCATGAGATCCCAAGGATAGGATTTGGCTTCGGATTGAGCATCTGCCTTGCCTCGGGCGCTGCGAGTCAGCTCAGCATCCTGAGCGTGCCGTGGCAGCTCGGGATGATTGGAATCCCTTCCCGGGGGGAGTCTGGGGGGCGCTGGGAAGTGCTGACAACGCTGCCTGCCGTGAGGAGCCTTTTAAAAAGCAGGAGCTGCCTTTGGAGCGAGCGGGAAGGGGCTTGTCGGCTGTCTGCACACTGCTGGGATCATAATGATGAGGAAAAGGGGGATTTTCCAGGCGGGAACAGCTCGGAGGAACGGTTGGCACTGATGTGGCTGTGTGGGGATGGAGGTGACATCTTGGCTGGGTTGTCACGCTCCAAGGGCACCGATATCCCCAGGGAACTGGTGCCCCCAGGTCTTTGGTATCCCCAGGGAATTGGTGCCCCCCAGGGCTTTGGTACCTTCCAGGGCTTTGTTATCTACAGGGAATTGGTGCCCTCCCAGGAATCAGCACTCTCAGGATGCTGCTGTCCCTCTGCACATTGGGATCCCAGTACATCCACACCCCTGAATTCTGTGATCCCTCCAGGGCATCAGGACCCCCCGCAATTCATCGATCCCTCCAGGCCTGTCCATGCCACAATCCCAGCGATCCCAGCACCATCAGCTCCCTCCCAGCCCCCTGGCACCCGGAGCCAGGAGCGGGGCTGGGGCGGGGGCACCCCCGTGCCCGCTGCGCTCTCGGCCCGCGCCTCGCCCCGTGCCCTTTGTCGGGGTTTTGCTGCTATTTTGGGATTTCCTCCCTTGTTGCGGCTCCTTTGTGCGGGGCCTCTCGCTCAGCAAACAGCTGGAGGATGTGGGGGGGGCACATTTTCCACTCGGGGTGCAGCTGAACCCCGACCTGTCTCTGCTCCCCCGGGAGACAGAAATCCGACGGCGGGGCCGGGCGGGAGCAGCCGGCTTGGGATGGGCGGTGGGAAGGGGGGGCAGAGGGGTCCCAATCCCTGGGTGATGGGTGGATGCTGTGCCCCTTCCCAGCTGGGAGCACCCCCAAATCCCAAAGATGGGATGGTGCTTGGCTCCAGGAAGCTGCTTGGCTCCAGCTTCCTTCTGGGATATGGATGGACTGGGAGGTGCTGAAGGGTTTGGGGGTTCCATCCCACCCTCATAGGGCACCATCCAGTGGGTTTGGGGTGGCACCTCAATGGCTTCCCTTCCAGCACCCCTGAAGCCTTCCTGGACAGGATTTATGGACAGCATGTTCCCGGGATGGGGACTATCCAAGAAGGGTGTAGGCAAGCTGTGGGGGGGACACATGGGACTTCCATGTCCGCCCTTCCTGCAGTTTAATTTCCACCACTCGTGCTATGGAGCTGGATCAGGGCCCTGCCACCCCCTTCCCTGCTCCTGTGGGCTGGGACTGGGATATTTGGCCATCTTTGTGTCCGTGGACAAGTGGGAGCACTTGGTGACCCAGCCTCTCTGCAGGGCTGGTGACACCCCTACGGACAAGGGACACGGTGGGAAAAGCTTTTAATGGCAGCACAGAGGAGATGGCTGGAGAATTCTGGAGGAGATAGCCAGAGAATTCCAGGAGATTTGGCCTCTGGAGTGATGGGACAGGCTCAGTAGGCAGAGCCCTGGATGTCGTCGTAGTCACTGCCCTCGGAAAAGTCAGGATCCTCCCCGCGTTCCCCCGAGGGACAGGATGGATCTGACCAGCCTGCAGAGATAGAGCCCATCAGGAGGATTTGGGAATTCCTGGAACTCCCTGTGTGCCCCACGTCCAGCACAGGATCCTCACCTGGATGTGAGGAGGGGTCTCTGGGGGGCTCTGTCTCCTGCACGTTCTCGTACCACTCCCCTGAGGAGGTGCTGGAGCTGCCGTCGGGATCGGGATCTGCCGGAGCTGCAGGTACCCGGGGCTGGGAGGGCACCGGCGCGGGCGCTGCCGGGGCAACTGGGGGAGCTGGGAGGAGCAGAGTCACTGGCTGGCACTTTCCAGCCCTGCTCCCACTCCATGGGGTCCCCCCATTTCCACCCTGAGGTTGAACCCATCCATCTTCCCATTCTTGAGGTCCCTCTATCCCTGCTCCCATCCCTGCTCCTCTATTTGGGGTCCTTGAACCCCCATCCCTGTGGTCTCTGCATCCCTTTTTCCCATCCCTGGAGTCTCCCCATCCCTGCTCCCATCCCTGTCCCCACACTTCCCACCTGTGCCGCAGCCATGGCCGGTGGCTGCCGGATGCCACTGGGAGCCATGGGCAGGGGGGGGAATGCTGCCATTCCAATAGGGCTCCATAGATGAGGATGAGGATGAGCTGGAGGAGCTGCGGAGTGGGGGACCTGGCCTGGCTGACTCTGTTAGGACAAGGACATC
Organism: Pyrgilauda ruficollis; assembly: GCF_017590135.1. Taxonomy (NCBI): domain Eukaryota; kingdom Metazoa; phylum Chordata; class Aves; order Passeriformes; family Passeridae; genus Pyrgilauda; species Pyrgilauda ruficollis. The sequence continues at coordinate 232,721 of NW_024523767.1, forward strand.
AAATGTGGGAATAAAGATATTGGAAGAAGGGGTGGCCACCATTCTATCCATGGGATAGACCCCCCTTGTGTCATACCATCCTCAGGGAATGGCTCCATCCTGTCCTGGCTGGGTCTCAGAGGCAGAAGATCCTCCCTGGGATGCCGGCGCAAGGAGTCTGTGGGAAGGGGAGAGGGGTGGGAACACCCTGGGTGACAGGGATCCCGGGACAGGGCATCAGGGATCCCAGAGGAAGTGGGATGCTCACTGTAGAAGGTGGACAGGGCGACAGGAGGCTTGCTGCTGAACTCATAATATTCCGAGTCGGAATCAGAATCCTTGGAAATGGCTGTGACCAGACAGTCTGGGGGGTGACAAGGGGATGTGGCATCTGTCACCAGCTGGCACCTCTGGCCCCACAGCCCCTGGGGGGACCTGCCAGACCCACCTGATCCTTTGGGAAGGCTGGTGGGAGTCTTCCTGTAGTCGTTGGGGATCCCGGAGGGAGCGCTGGGGCTCTGGGAGCTGTGGGTCACCAGGACTGGCATGGGTACTCCCAAGGAGGACATGGCTGTGGGGACAAGGGGATGCACCCACTCCATGGCTGAGCTGAGCCCAAAAAGCAGGGGTCGTGTCCCAGTTCCATGTCCGGATCCAGAATTCCTTACCGCTCCTCTTCCTCAGCCTCAGCAGGGCAGCGGAAAAGGCCAGCACGGAGAGCAGGAGCAGCGCGGCCAGCACCAGGCACAGGACAAAGAGGGGACTGTCCACTGGCGGTGTCCCCAAGGTCGGGGTCCCCTCCTCGGCTGGGGCAGAGAACAGACACAGCTCATCCCACATGAATCTTTCCTCCTGGGAATTTTACCCTGATCCCAGGGAACGGCCGAGGGCTCCGACACTCACCGTGCAGGACAGTGACATTCCTGGGCGGCACCTCAGCCGCCGTGGGTGTTGGCGTCTCCAAACCCTGGGAGCCTGGAAAGGGCGGGAACAGAAATCGGATGCTTGGGAGAGAGCCACCCAGGCCATGCCTCAAATCCCATCAGGAAGGACGCGGTACCATTGCAGATGACCCCGGCAGCCCCGGATTGGTAACAGGGAGCGGATTTATTGAAGATCCAGAGGCACTGTGCCAGCGAGGGCTGCAGGCTCCCGCACAGGTACGTCATCTTCCCGGGAAGCGTGTGTCTGAAGGAAGGCCGCTGGAGCATATCCCCGCATCCCAGCGTCCGGCACAGCACCGTGGCCTCCGTCTCGTACCAGGTGCTGTTACACACCGTGCTCCAAGTGCCGCGGAAAAACACCTCCACCCTGCCGGCACAGCCGTCCCGGCCTCCGGAGAGCCGCCACTCCTGGTGCTCTGCGGGAAGAGCACAGCGATGAGGACGCGCCATCCACATCCCCTGCTCTGGAATATTCCAAACCCACCTGAGCAAACCACGCCGGCGTCCTCCTTGTGGCTGCAGTCGTGCTCCAGCGCGGCCGGACATTCCCAGAGGTCCCGCTCGTGTCCCTCGCATCCCACCTCATCCCGGAGGATGGGGCCGTGCCCGCGGCCGAAGGCGGCGTTGCCGTGGGCTCTCACGGCGTGGCCGCACTGCAGTTGGCGGCACACGACGTCGGCGTCGGGAATGTCCCAGCCATCGTCACACACCGTCCCCCACGTCCCCTCCTGCTCCAGCTCCACCCGGCCCTCGCAGCGGCTCCGGCCGCCCACCAGCCGGAGCGCTCTGGGACCTGGGAGATGCACCGGGAAGGGTGAGCTGGCGTTGTCCCAGAATCCCAAAAAGTGGGTGTAAGGATGTCCCTCACCCTCCCACACTCACCCGGTGTCACTGAGGTGTTCCCAGTCGGAGTATTGGGAGGTTCCGTCGTTTCTGTGGGGACTGTGGGGAGAAAGGACAGAGGGAAGAGGAGCTGAGCCCCCAGGATTCCCAGTTTGGAGGGGTGCATCCCAAACCCACCAAAATGTGGCCGAGAGGATTCTCCCAGCTGCGAGCGGCACAGTGGGAATCCCCCCGGGCTCTGGCAAAGTGATCACGGAACCGTTGCATCCCAAAAAAATCAATCCCTGCGTGCCCCAGGATGTTTCTCAGGGTAAATCCTGGTGTGGGATCTGCTGGGGGAATTTGGCCTTAAATATGGGAATACTGGGACACGACTCAGCGGTGTAAGAGCTGAAATTTTTGGTATCATCCTGCATCTGTGTTGTTCCCGCCTTCCAGTTCATCCCTGCAGACACAGAGGGGCTGGACCTGTCTGTACCCACCTGCCTACACCCATTCCAGAGCCACAGGTGAGTGGATGATCCAGTTATCCCTAAAAATACCCCATTTGACTCCTCCAGGGGGAAGGATTCAGCCCCAGAAGTGAGGCATCCAGGGGGGGCTGCTTGGATGGGAATCCTGGGAAGAGATGCCAGAGCTGGTGCAATGTGGATTGGAGTTAAAATGTTCAAGGAAAAGCCAGGGATGAGGGGAGAAGGTGGGAATGAGCTGCTCCAGGTGAGGATGGAGGTCTGAGAAGGGCGGAAATGGGGTGATGGGGCCGTTTCCTGATCGATTTGAGACCTCGAAGCAGCTCCTGGCAGACATTTTGGCAGCCAGACAATCCCAAATCCTGCCAGGGTGGGGAGGACAGGTAGCGTCACATCCCAAAACCATCCAGGGGGTTCATGAAAAACAGGATGGGCTTCAGGCCCTGAGTATCACCCTGTTCCCAAAGGGACTGTAGGTGGGATGGCTCTGAGAGCACCTTTAGGGCTTTGGGTCCTCTTCTAGGGGTTCCCAGGGTGCTTTTGGGGGGATCCAAGGGCACCTTAACCCTTAGGAGAATCCCCAAGCCCTAGGATACCCTTTCAGGGCATCCCTTTTCCTCTGAGTGTGTTGAGGGGCAGCATCCTCCACCACTGACATCCCTGTTGGGAACCCCCCAGAACCCCCAGTGCTCCCCATCCCAGGGAGGTGGCAGGTCCCCGACCCCCAAATCTATGGCTCCACCACCCCAGGTCCCAAGGGAGAGACGGCAAGGGCCAGGATGGGGACAGTGACGTACCTCGTGCAGGTGCCACGGCAGAAAGAGCCACCAAGAGCAGGCAGAGCCCCCCCATCCCATCAGCGGGGCAGCCCCATGGAATTCAGGGGTCTGGGATTCGGGGGGTCCCTCTCTCAGCAGCCTGGAGACGTGGCTTGGCCGTGTCCCCGCGCTCCGGCAGCTCCGGGAGTGTGGCGAAGGGCAGGAAGCCGACTCAGCTGTGGGGTGGAGGAGGGTGATGGCGTGGCTCCATCCTGCCCTGGCAGAGAGGAAACAGGGGTTTGGGGACCCCAGAGACCCTCCGGGGCACGGGAGCCTCGTGGATCTGGTGCTCCCACCGCAAGGGACACAGATCTGGTGGAGCCATCATGGTCTGCAGCTCGTTTGTGCCTCCGGGTTGTGGATTTGGGGTGGTGGCATGGGGGACTCGGGGCCTCCCGAGATGTGGGACATCTGTGGGGTGACAAAGAGCCAGGAATTCCCCTCTTCTCCCTGGTTTTTGGAGTCAATGCTACCAGCAGCTCCACATCCTGAGCGTCTTCCAGCACATGCAGGATCACCCCAGGAGCCTCCAGGAATATTAGGCGAGGGGTAAGGCTGGAATGTCCATGGGTGGGAGGTGGGGCATCCCAGGAGACATTGATCCCCGCCGTGGGAGAGGGCTGGGATCCAGCTGAACACCTGGGGACCCAGGATGCTGGAAGGGGGGACAGGATTCCAGTTATATCCTCTCAGCAGGATTTTGGGAAGTTTGGGGAAGCTGGGAGTAGGGTGATGGGGTGGTGGATCTGCTGTTACCCAGGGTGTCTTGGGATTCCTGGGACTTACTGGCAAGCTGGAAGACTGGGAATCCCCATGGCCACTAATATAGGGAGGTGCTGAGGGGACATTTGGGAATGTCGGGGTCATGCAGTACCAGGCTGATGTTGGGGTTGGAAAGGTGGAGGAGGAAGATGGCAGGAGAGGGAGGAAGGAGATCACTTATCCCAAGGTGACCCCAGCTGGGCCACGGCCAGGCCCAGCCCCGGATCCAATCCCGTGACCAGCTCCCACGTGGAGCCAAGGTCAAGGGCATGTGCCCATTCCCAGGAGCCTGGCACTGCCATGGGGGCAGGATCACAGGAGATGGCAGAGAGGAGAATCCCAACTGTTTTTTTAAATACTTTATTTTTGTAACAACGTCAGAATTAAAAATTTTCCATAAATACCAGCCCCTGGCAGCCCCTTCCCGGGCGTTCCCGATAAAAAATGTGTACAAAACGGATGCGTGGCCGGGGTGAAGGTGGGGGGGATACAGGATCCTCCCCGGGATCAGACCACAGGAATCATCACCACCATCATCATCACCACTATGAACACCATGTCGCAATGAGACCCAAAGCAGTAAGAGCATCCCAAATTCCTCCCCGTTGCCGCTGGGATCCAGTCCCCATAAGGATAGGGCTGGGAGACCCCCTCTCACCCTCTGTGGGCACCTCGGGGTGGTCCCAGGAGGCCACCAGTGGTCCCCTGCCCATCCCACTGGGAAGAGGGGTTGGTGTCCCCCCAGCACAGCACGGGGAGGAGGTCGGGCCCTTACTGGTTTGCCCGGGAATTGCGGGGTCCGGGAGTTGCCCCCTCGGGGTCAGGAGCTGCCGCGGATCCTCTCCATGTAGCTCCGGAGCTCCTCGGGATCCCGCAGCCCCATGTCCTCGCACACCCAGCGGATATCATCCTCGCTGGCCACCAGGATTGACTGGACGTGGGGGGTGGCCGGGGGGGGCTCCTCGGGGACACGAGGTGACAAACTCCACCCGCTTCCTGCGGCCGCCCCCTGGAGCCGATCCCTCCTTGCGGGGCGGCGGGGCTCCGGGGGCCGGGGAGCCGGGGGGAGCCCCGTCCTCGCTGGAGCCCGGGGGGCCCCCGCAGCCACAGGGGGGGCCCGGGGATGCCGGGGGTTCCGGCTGCCGGCGATCCGGCTGTGGCCGGTCCAGCTGCTGCCGATCCAGCTGCCGGCTCAGCTCTTCCTGGTCGGTGCCCAGCCAGACCCAGTTGTGGGGTTGTGGGGCCGAGGGGGCCCCGCCCGGCTCGGGCAGCTCCTTCTGCTGGTACCGGAGCACGAAGAAGATGCAGTTGACGAGGAAGATGAAGATCGCGAGGCAGAAGACTCCCAGGAGCACGTACATCCCAATTTCCAGGTCAGTCACCCGCTCCGGAGCCTTCACCATCTCCTCCTCCTCTTCCTCCTCCTCTTCCATGCCGGCATGGTTACGTCCGTAGCCTTCCTCCTCATCCTCCTCCGAGGAAGACCCCTGGAGCTTGGTGGCTGCTGGCCCCACGCCCGCGGGGTCCCTCTGTCCCACGGTCACCGCCTCCCCGGACATGGCGCCCTCAGCCCGCGGGAAGGGCCGGGGGCTCCCGGGAGAGGGGATCCCCACCTCGAGCCAGGCAGTGCCGGTGGCCAGGGCGGCCGCACGGTGCCGGCCACGCCGGCACGGATCCGGGGGATGCAGGCTGAGCTGGAGCAGGGCCCCCCGGCCTGGCCCCTCGGCCACCACCCACGGGTGGGCAGCGGGGACCCCAGGGGACCCCCTGACGGTGGCAACAGCGCGGTCGAGGGACGTCACAGTCAAGGCCACGTCGTGCCACCCGTAGAGCTCCAGCGGGGCCAGCGTGTGGTCGGAGAAGGACAACCAGATGGACAGGGTCGCTTCCTGGTGGGATGACAAGTGGGATGGCAGAGGTTTGGGGTACACCGGGGAGACTGGGGTCACCCCCCACCCGTCTCACCTGCTTGAGGGCCCGTAGCGTGGGTGTCCCCAGGGCAGTGGCAGTGACCACGCCAGGATGATCCGGCTGCGTCCGCAGGGATAAGGAGAGCCCAGCCACCACCTGGGCATGGAGCTCTGTCACCGTCACCTTCTCCTCAGAAACCACCAGCGTCTGCTCCCCCAGGATGGAGTCAGAGAGCGGGGAGCGCACCTGGAAGCAGCTTGTGAGTCCCCCAACATCCCTCACGGCCACTCTTCCCTTTCTGTGCCAGGCCCTCCAGCCTCTCAGTTCCCTCCATCCCTGTATTCTGCCCAGCTGCCACTGGGATAATTTCCAGCCCCCCAGCTCCATCCCGGCAACCTTCCCACACCCCCAAATCTTGCCAGGATCCCCCAAATTCTCCACAAACAACCTCGTTTACCTCCACAGAGGTGACTCCAGGCTCCCTGCCCACAACCACGGCCCCCGCTTCCAGTGAGGCCACACGGGGATCCTGGACACGAGTCCGGGCAGCCACCAGGTGGGTGACATCCAGGAGCCACTCAGGGCCGGGCAGGTAGGACAGGTGACGGCCACCATCCAGGGGGTGGGCCACAAAGTGTGCTAGGACACGGAGCCCCGTGCGCTGGAACTGGGCCCGGCAGCCCCGCGCCCGCCGCTCCGGCTCCTCTGCGGCATCCTCGGACTCCACCACGGCACTGGGGACAGGGGACAGAGACAGGGTGACAACAGTCCCAGGATGGGGTGACAAGGGATTCCCCAGGGGCACAGGAACAGGGATTGAAGGACAGGGTGACAGGGATTCCACGACAGGGTGACAAAAATCCCAAGACACAGGAGTGTGTTAGGGGCTCACTGATGCATCCCCACACGTCATGTCCCGGCCCCATTCCCGTCTCCCCCTTTTCCCACCATCCCGTTCTGTAGGCCTCACCTGTCAGGCCCTCCAGGCAGTCTCCAGCCACGGAGCTGCTCCAGGATGGGATCTCCCAGCTGGACACGGAGCGGGAGCAGTGGAGCCCAGACGGAGAAGCTCAGCTCCGCCCGCAGCCGGCGCATCCAGAAATCCACGCGGGCCCCCCGCGCCCCTCGGCTCTCCTTGCCCCCCACGAACACCAAGTCGCAGGAATCTGACACCTGCAAGGGCACATGGAATTCCATGGCAATGTCCCAGGGTGAGGCGGGATAACGAGGGGATAGAAGGACTCACCTGCAGCACCTGCTTGTCAGCAGATTCGCATCCCACGGGATCCGTGAGCTCGGACACTCCACCCCCTGCTTCCACAGTCACCAGTTTGACCGGGATAGCGCGGGGGATCCCGGTCAGCGGCGCCGTGTTTAGGATCTCCAGCTCCTGGAAGCACAGCAGGATGAGGGGGTGCTTCCCATGGGATGGAGGGCTGGAATGGGAGGGGGACACCCACCTGCACCAGCGGGACAAGGGCGCGGACGTCCCGCTCTGACACCTGGATTTCCCAGACCAGTTTGTCCTTCTGCGCCTCGGGATCCTGGCCGGGATACTCCACCTGCCACGTGAGGGGCCGCGCCGGCGCCAGCCCCCCCGTCCCGTTTTCCACAGCCACATCCAGGTGCAGGAACTCAGCCGGCTCGGACACCCTGCAGCACCGCACTGGGATCAGGGTGGAACAACCTGTAATTCTCACTGGGATGGGGGTATTGGGATGCTCCCTACCTGGAGCTGTCTGGGATGGCAGGGATGTCCCCGAGCCGCCGGCATGTCACCACGGCCGTGGAGTGCTTGGGACCGCGGGAACGCTCCAGGTGAACGCTCCAGGTGCTGGGAATTGTGGGATGGGCGGAGACCACCTGCAGGCCCTTCTTGGCCTTGACCCTGTGCGGGCACACGGTGTCACACAGTGTCAGATGGTGTCACACAGTGCCCCAAAATGTCACACAGTGTCAACACAGTGTTAAACAGTGTCACACAATGTGAGATGGTGTCAGACGGTGTCCCACAGAGTCACTCACAATCACAAGGTGTCACTCGCTGTCACACAGGGTCACTCACAGTCACACAGTGCCACTCACTGTCACACAATGTCACACTGTATCAGATCCTGTCAGCTGGTATCACATGGTGCCACACAGTGTCACAGTCACACTGTCACACAATGTCACTCAGTGCACACAGTATCAAATGTTCACATACTGCCACAAATTGCCACACAATGTCACAGACTGTCACACAGTGTCATGACTGTCACAGTGTGTCACTCACAGTCACGCACTTCCACACACTGTCACACACTCACATAGCGTCACACAGTGTCCCACAGTGCCCCGGTGTCCCCATTGTCCCCACTCTCACCTCAGGGTCAGGCTGTCAGCGGTGAAGTTGTGGCGCAGGGCGATGGTGGCCGTGAAGCGCTGCCCGGGCCGCAGGGGGACATTGGGGACACGCAGCAGCACCTTCTCGTCCAGCCGCACCTCCTGCCGCCGCTCCGGCTCTCCTGCCCGCAGCTCCAGCATTCCCAGGAATCTGGGAGCTTCCTGCTCCTGACCCCCGCACTCCCCCACGCTGTAGCGCAGCTCAGCCAGTTCTGGGTGCTCCAGGGGCTCCAAGGGGTCGGAATCTCGCCGGTGGCTCCAGTGGGAATGGAGGGATCCCAGGGAGAACCAGCGTGGAGGGATCTCCAGCTCCACCACACACACACCCAGTGGGGCCTGCAGGGGAGAGGGGGTCCCGGGATTAGGCTGGGGGGGAGCTGTGGGTCCCCAGGGGCCCCAGGGTGGCACTGACCTGCAGGCGACATGTCTTCCGGGCCACTCGCCCACGGTGGTGAGTGTGGAGGGTGACACAGGGGAGATCCCGAGCTCTGGAGTGATCCCAATTCCTTGAAGAATCCCAGCTCCCAGGCTGGTCCTGCTGCTCATGGTGGTCCCGGTCTTTGAGGTGGTCCCTGTTCTTGGGGTAATCGTGGATCCCAGGGTGGTGCCGGTCTTTGGGGTGATTCCGGGTCTTGGGGTGATCCCGGACTCCATGATGCTCCTGCTGCTCAGGGTGGTCCTGGTCCCTGGGCTGGTCACGATCCCCAGGGTGATCCCGGTTCCGGGGGTGATCCTGGACCCCAGCGTGGTTCTGCTCCGTGGGATGATCCCAGTCCCTGGGGTGACCCTGACCCCCAGGGTGATCCTGGACTTCAGGGTGATCCCAGACCCCAGGATGGTCCCAGTCCTTGGGATGATTCCGAGCCCCGGCATGATCGCGCTTCCCAGGCATCCAGTCAGGCCCGTACAGATGGAAGAGGACACGGGCCACGGGCTCAGCAGGGGACACAGAGCTCTCCAGGGACACGGCACGGATGGCCCAAGCTGCTGAGCCGGGAGGGCTCTCCGTGGACACCTCCTGTAAGGACACCAGGATGGTGGTGGGGGCCGGGACACCCTGGGGTGGCCCAGGGGACACAGGACTCTCGGTTACCTGGCGGATGCTGAACGGGGGGTAGGTGGCCTGGAGCAGGGGCTGGGATCCGGCACGAAGCAGCAGGAATGTCTCGGAGCGGGTGTGCAGGGAAGAGTTGGGGGCCACGTCCTGATCCACCCTCTGCAGCCGGTAGGACTCAGGCACCCCAAGGACCTCCAGCTCCGCCGGCAGGAACACAGGATCTGGGGGCTCCCCGTCGCCCCTCACTGCGGGGACAAGGATGCGTCACATCCCTCAGGGACACAGTGGGAATGGGGTGCACAGGGGTGGCAAGAGGGGGTCTTTGCGCCCACCTTTGTGGCAGCACACAGGGTGACCCCTTGCCTGGGCCACCACATTCTGAGGTCACCCCTGCCGTGGTTGCCCCATCCCAGGGCTATCCCATTCCAGGGTTATCCCATCCCTGCATCAGGACTGGGGGGGGGCACTCGGTTCCCCCAGTCCTGGCTGTTCCCTGTGGGAATGCATTCCCCACTGGGGAGAGGGTTGGAACCATGTCCTGCAGGGTGGGATCCATGCTCATGGTGCCCTCATGGTGCCCCCCTCGTGGTGCTCAAAGGGATCCCTCATCACGGGGAGCAGATCCCACCTGGATGCCCGGGAAGGGCTTCCTCACGGCCGGGAATTGATCCCACTGAGGGAATCGGGTGTGCGGGGAGAGAGGCCAGGCAGATCCCGGGATCCGAGGAGAAGAGGAGTCCCTCGGGCGGTGGGTTCCCATGGGGACTGGGAGGACATTCCCCCTTCGAGATCCCTGCGGACTCCACGTTCCCGGGTGACCCCCTCGGGATCCCAGGCGGTGGAGGGGGCACGGATCCCCGCGGAATGGGGGACGCGGATCCCGGGGAAGGAGGAGGAGCGGGTGAGGTCGCCCCGGCTCCCGGGATCCCGGCGGAACGGAGGGACCCCGAACGCGGGGAAAGGGGAGAATCGACCCAGGCTGCGGGTCCACGCGGGAGCGGATCCCGGCAGGACGGCGGGAGGGGTGCGGAGCAGGGTCGGAGTCGGTGCCCGGTGCTGTTCCCGGTGCCAGCTGCCGTTCGCGATGCCTTTCCCGGTGCCGTTCCCACTTACCCGGAGCGCAGAGCAGGGCGGCGGCCAGCAGCGCCAGCCGGGGCGCCGAGGCCATGGCCGGGGGGGCTCGGTCCGTCCGCCGGTGCCGCCGGTGCCGGTGCCGCCGGTGCTCCCTGTCGCTCCGCCGGTGCCTCCCGTCCCTCCGCCCCCGCGCCGAGACAATGGGGCCGGGGCGGGACCGGCACCGGCGCCGCCTCGTCCCGCCGGGTCCTAAAGCCCGGCCGTGCCCGGTGCTCCGGCTCCTGCTCCACAGCCCGAGCCACATCCCATCCCACCACCCATCCCCAGCCCTGCTCCCTCTCCTGCTCCCCATCCCCCGCCCTGCTCCCCTCTCCTGCTCCCCATTCTCATCCTCACCCCATTTCCCATTACCACTCCTGCTCCCCATTCTGACCTCTCATCCCATTCCCCATTCCCACCGCTGCTCCTCATCCTCTTCCTCATCCCCATCCCAATCCCTGTTCCTTATCCCATTCCCAGCCCACCCAGCACCGGACACCCCAGGCCACCCAGAGACCCCCGGAGCAGAACAGGAGAGTGGGAATTCTTCCCCCAGCTGCCATCCATCTTTCCCTGTTCCACCAGGGATACTGGGCACATGGGAAGGACAAGAACATCCATGGCAAGGGGCATGGAGCAAGCGGGAAGCACAGCAGGAACAGCTGGAGGGTGGTGGGATCCGGGCACGGATAAACCACCCTCCTTCTCCTCCTCTTCCTCCTCCTCCCTCCCACCTCGAATGGACTGGGGGGCTGGCTCTGAGCCTGACCCCCTTCCCATGGGAAAGCAGCGGGGCCACGCCGGATAAATCCGTCTTTATTCCAAACCACATTATCAAAACCGTTTAAAAAGCAGCTTAAAACCCAAATCCTGACAGTGAGGGGATCCCAAAACAAGCAGAGTCCCCGGGGTGGGGAATGGGATCCTTTCTGCACCCCAAGCCGGCTGGGCTGGGACAACATCCCAGGCCAGCAGGGAATGTGGGAGCTCTTCTCCCACATTTGTGGAGGCTTTTGGGGTGAAGGCACTTGTAGCATGTGTGGCAAGGCACAGCCCCCGATTTTGGGGTGCTCCCGGAGGGATAGGGGGCTCCCAGGACCCCTGGGAGAACCGGGAAGCAAGGGAGGAGGTGCGGGGGGCTCAGCAGAGCAGGGGGACACATGCTTGGGATGCTTCGGATGACTGAGCCAAGCTTTGGGAAAGCCTTAGGGGGGCTCAATCCTCCCGGTTCCGGGGTCCCCCAAACTTCTGGCGCCGCCGCAGCTCCTCCACCTTCCACTCCAGGCTCTTGACGGCCGCATCCAGCCGGGCGCTGGGATCCGGGGATGCCACCAGGCTGCTCAGGAAGGTGTAGAGCACCCACAGGCCCAGCAGCATTCCTGCCTGCACCGTGGGGCTCTCCTGGGAAGCGGCCACGTGCAGGAAGGCTCCGAGGAAAAAGAAAAGCTTCAGGCCACGGAGCAGTGGCAGCAGCAGCCCTCGAAGCCGGGCTAGCACCCAGGATCCCAGCAGGGCGGCCACTGCCCACAGGAGCACCCTCTGCACTTCTCCGGGAGCCAGCGCTGCCGCTCGGACCAGCCGGTGGCCTGGGAATGGGAGCTGGGAGTCAGCGGTAGCAGCAGGAATGGGGCTGGAGCCGTCCCAGGGGGTGAGCCCCACTCACCGTTGATGCTGGAAGCGGCCAGGAGATCCCCCAGGATCCCACAGAGCGTGGTCAGGGCTGCTGAGATCCCAGAGGAAACGATCCAGAGGGTGGTGGAGAGGCTCTGCGGGGAAAGATGGGGATAAGGGAGTGGGAAAATGTCCCATGCCCCTGCACAAGGAACTCCAGGGAAGGTTTGGGAATTGGGATCCCACCTCCGCCACCATCCGCAGGGGCTGGTGTCCCACCCAGTTTTCCAGAGTGTCCCAAGTGGATCTTCCCAGCCGGAGCAGCAGGTCATCGGAGGTGGTGGTGGCGTGTCCCCGGAACCCCTCCTGGCCATCCTTGGCTCCATCCCCCGCTGATCCCATGAGGAATGGGATCCACAGCAGCAGGGCCAGCAGGGCCCGGTGCCCCACAGCACTCCCCATCCTGGAACCTGGGATCTGTGGGGACAGAGATGTGGGGGTGCTGGGAGGGGGAAACCCTGCTGCTTTTAGGGTTCACTTGCTGGTTTTGGGGTCCCCCAAGCAGCAGGGGAGGCTGAAGGCCCCACAGCCCAGTTCCATGCCCCCCCCCAGCACAGGCCTGGGTGTCCCGGCTATTTTTGGGATCGACAAGAGTCAGCGGGACACAGCCAAGGGCACCGGGCCTGGCTGGGAAGGGGGGGCACCCCTTCCCAAAGGAGGGAGCGGGGCGCTCCAGGATGGGACACTGCCACACCCGAGACCCCCCGTGCTCCCCACTTCTCCCCAATCCCCCCGGGATCTCCTCAGTCCCACTGTGCCCAGCCCCGCCCAGTTCCCCCCATTCCCCTGGAACCCCCGATCGCCCCTCTGCCGCGGGGCACGCCGGGAGCTGTAGTCCCGGGGACGGCCGCCGCGCATGCCGGGAGCGCGGTCACCATGGCAACAGCCGGAGGCGGGCGGCGGCGCGCGGTGCACGCCGGGAAGCGCGGTTCCCGCCGGCGGGGGGAGCGCGGGGGATGCCGGGAGCGCTTCCGGTTCCGTCGGCGGCGGCGCCCGCGTGAGCGCTCGGGAGCGGCGCGGGGGCCGCGCGCGCCAACCGGAACCGGAACCGGGACCCCGGACCGGAAAGGAGAACCGGAAACAGCCTCGGAAGGGCAGCGGGGCCGTAACCGGAGCGCCGCGACCCCCCGGCCTCCGCCATGGCGCTCATCTGCTCCAGTGAGTGCGGAGAGAGCGCGGCCGCGGGAGTGCGGGGGGGGAGCGTTACCGAATGGGGGATCCCGAGCTGCGGGGCGGGGACAGCCGGGGTCACCGGGGGATCACCGGGCAGGGGGTTCCCAAACCCACGTTCCCGTCCCATCCTGTCCTTCCCTGACCCCCGCAGTTTCCAACGAGGTCCCGGAGCACCCGTGTGTGTCGCCGGTGTCCAACCACGTGTACGAGCGGCGGCTGATCGAGAAATACATCGCGGAGAACGGCACCGACCCTGTCAACAACCAGCCGCTGTCCGAGGAGCAGCTCATCGACATCAAAGGTGCCGGGACCGGGAACGGCATGGGAAAGGCTCTCCCGGGAACAGCGGTTCTCCCAGGAAAAGCGGCTCGGGGGTCGGGAATGGCGGTGCCCGAGGTGTTTTGGGGTTTGCTGAGCTGGGGCTGAGGTGCCAAACTCAGCAGTGGAGGCTGGGAAGGAGAGGGGTAAAGCAGGGATGGTGAAACGGGAAAGGCAAGGGATGGGGGTGTGGCGATCCATGGGGATATCGGGGACACGGATGACGCGTCCATCTTCCTTCCAGTCGCCCACCCGATCCGGCCCAAACCCCCCTCGGCCACCAGCATCCCGGCCATCCTGAAAGCCCTGCAGGACGAGTGGGTGAGTGCCGGGGGGGCTGCCGGGGCTGGCATCCCGCCGTTCCCGGGCTGACTGGGGCGCTTCCCGGCAGGATGCCGTGATGCTGCACAGCTTCACGCTGCGGCAGCAGCTGCAGACCACGCGCCAGGAGCTGTCCCACGCCCTGTACCAGCACGATGCCGCCTGCAGGGTCATCGCCCGCCTCACCAAGGAGGTCACCGCCGCCAGAGAAGGTGACGCAGACGCGTGGCGTTCCCGGGAAGGGGCGCTGGGAAGTGCTTTATCCCGGTTTTCCTTTAAACCCGTTGTGTTTCCGCAGCTCTGGCCACGCTGAAGCCTCAGGCCGGGCTCATCGTGCCCCAGGCGGTGCCGTCAGCGCAGCCCAACGTGGCCGTGAGTCCTGCTCCCCATCCCGGCCCTTTTCCCGCTCATTCCCAACCCTTTCCCCACTCTTGGCTCCCAAATTCCCTCTCTGCATGATCCTTCTCTCTGTGCCACACAGGGCGCCGGCGAGGCCATGGATCTGGGAGAGCTGGCGGGAATGACCCCGGAGATCATCCAGAAGGTAGGGCCAGTGTTCCATGTGTTCCCCTCTCCGTCTCCCCATCGCAGAATTCCCGGTCTGTGCCCACCCTCCTCTTGTTTTCCAGCTCCAAGACAAGGCGACGGTGCTGACCACGGAGCGTAAGAAGGTGAGTGGCCTTATCCAAGGATTTGGAGGGAGCTGGAATGTGCTGTGCTCCAGCCAAGGCTGATGTTTATCCCTGTTTTTTCCAGAGGGGCAAGACGGTCCCGGAGGAGCTGGTGAAGCCAGAGGAGCTCAGCAAGTACCGGCAGGTGGCCTCACATGTGGTGAGTGCCAGGCTGGGAAAGGACTGGGAAACTCCCACATGGAGCTGGGAATCGCTTTTTGATTCCTTTTGGGAGGGTTTTGCTCCTTGTGGCATTAACTTGGGGTTCTCCTCCCTCACACAGGGGCTGCACAGCGCCAGCATCCCAGGAATTCTTGCCTTGGATCTGTGTCCTTCCGACACCAACAAGATCCTCACTGGTAAGGGAGCTTTCCTGGGGATTTCCCACCTGGGAGTGGATCTCTGTGTTTTTGGGAATTTGAAGAAGGGACATCAGGCAGGTGCATTTGGAGTTGGTTGGCCCCACACTCCCATCCCAGCGCTTCCTGCTCGGTTTTCCAGGTGGAGCCGACAAAAACGTCATCGTGTTCGACAAGAGCTCGGAGCAGATCCTGGCCACGCTCAAGGGCCACACCAAGAAAGTCACCAGCGTCGTCTTCCACCCGTCCCAGGTACGCCTGCCTCTTTCCTCGCTTCCAGCATGCCTCAAGTGTGGATATCAGGATCCTCCTCTGGTGGAATCTCCTGTTGGGAGCTCTCACAGAGGTGAGTTCTTCCCATGTGAACCTTCTGGTGTTGTCCTTCCGTAGGACTTGGTCTTCTCAGCTTCTCCCGACGCCACAATCCGGATCTGGTCCGTTCCCAACGCCTCCTGTGTCCAGGTGGTCCGTGCCCACGAGGGCTCCGTGACCGGGCTCAGCCTCCACGCCACGGGTGATTACCTGCTCAGCTCCTCGGATGACCAGGTGAATCCCTCCCCATCCCACAGCTCCCACCTTTGCTTCCCACGCCTCCCGTTCCAACACTCTTCCTCTCTTCCAGTACTGGGCTTTCTCGGATATCCAGACGGGCCGTGTCCTCACCAAGGTGACGGATGAGAGCTCTGGATGTGGTAAGCTTTGGAGTTGATTTTCCCCACTCTGGGCATCCCTTGGCTCCTGGAGTTCATGGGAGCTCCTTTGGAGGGATCTTGGTAGCCTTGCCAACCTTCCTGAGTCTTCCCAACCCTTCCAATCTCATCAACCTTCTTAAGTGTTCCCAGCTTTCAAAATATTCCCAACTCTGTGTGTCTTCCCAACCCTCTGAGTCTCGCCAACCTTCTTGAGTCTTCCCAATCTTCCCAACCCTCTTGAGAGTCTTCCCAGCCCTCTTGGGAGTCTTTCCAAGTGTCTGATTCTCCTGCTGTCTCCACAGCTCTCACCTGTGCCCAGTTCCACCCGGATGGGCTCATTTTTGGGACAGGAACAATGGATTCCCAAATCAAGATCTGGGATCTGAAGGTAAGGGCTGATGGGAATGTGTGGGAACAGGGATTTGGAGGTGTTCTGAGCTTAGTTTGGGGATCAGTCCAAGGAGCAGGACTTTGAGGAATGTTTTTGGAGGTTTCTCCAAAAATCCCAAGATCCCAGCTGCAGAGCAGCCGCCGGTGACACCGTGACCGCGCAGGTCGGTTGGGAACGATGCCGCATGCCAGCGCTGTGATTCCCTCTGACCGCCTTGTCCCCAGGAACGCACCAACGTGGCCAACTTCCCGGGACACTCCGGCCCCATCACCAGCATCGCCTTTTCCGAGAACGGATACTACCTGGCCACGGCAGCCGACGACTCCTCGGTCAAGCTCTGGGATTTGAGGAAGCTCAAGAACTTCAAGACGTTGCAGCTGGATAACAACTTCGAGGTGTGTGGTGTCCCTTTTCCCCCAAGGCCTCTCTGCTCCAGGGGTTGTGGCATCCCAGAAAAGCCATTTGGAGCTTTTTCAACACCTTGTTGTGATTCTTCTCCACAGGTGAAATCCCTGATTTTCGATCAGAGCGGGACCTATCTGGCGCTGGGCGGGACCGATGTCCAGATCTACATCTGCAAGCAGTGGACGGAGATCCTCCACTTCACAGGTGAGGGAGTCTGGGAATCACGGAAGTGGCTGGGGCAGGAATGGGACAAATCCAGTCGGAATTGTGACCATGGATTGTTTTCTGTCCCCAGAGCACAGTGGTCTGACCACAGGAGTGGCCTTTGGCCACCATGCCAAGTTCATCGCTTCCACAGGCATGGATCGGAGCCTCAAGTTCTACAGCCTGTAGCCCTGGAAGTGGGGCTGGGATTTTTTGGGATTCAGGGTGGGAGGTGGGTGGGAATATCCATGTGGGATTATCCAGGTGGGATTATCAAGCTCCCCTGTTGTAGCTGTTGGTGTAAGGGAAGTCAGACATTGCCTTCCCCGTGCTCCATGAATTTATTGTTTAGTTTTTTTCCCAATGCTGTGTGTTTTCCGCCTTTAGATTGTTTTGTGTAACTGGTTTGACAAAAAACCCTAATCCCGTTGCTGGTGGAAGTTTGAGGTCGGGATGTGTGGAAGGAGGGAGGGAAGAGAAGACTGTGCAGTTTTGTAAGCAGTTACTTAGTTTCAGTATGGAAATAAAGAATTATTCCCTGTCATCCCAGCTGGAAAAGGCTCCTGTGAAGGGTGGTGGTGTAGCAGGGTGGGATTTGGGGGTCTGTGGCTGCTGCCAGCTTGGGAATGGGGATGAAGGATCCTCTTTACTCCCCTCTCAAGGACAAACCACCCTTAGAGCCGTGTTTTGCACTGGTTTTATTTATCCAGCCTTCCCAGAGACATCCATCAGCATCCAGGTAGAGGCTGTGAGGAGGAAGAGGGGGAGTAGATAACTTAGAGGGGTGAAGGGGTGTTTGGGATGAAGGGGTTTTTGGGGAGCAGAAGGCACTCACTCCTCAGCCTCTCTGCTGAGTTCCCCCTCTCTTGGGAACCTCAGGAAACACAAGGCATCCCTGGGATGTGACTGTCCCCATGCTGTCACCTGTCCTCCTGTTCCCTGGAGACCTCCGTGCTCCTGTGGGGATCAGCAGGTTGGCTTGGGAAGAGGGGAACATGTAGAGGTCTTCCCAAAAGCCTGGAGGCTCCCAGACTCACGTGAGGGCACTCCCAGCTGGCAGGAGGGCCGGCAGGGCTCCGGCTGGGCCAGGTGGCACACGGAGGCACTGCAGGAGATGTACACCTGGGAGCCACAGGAATGCCAGTGTCACCTGGGCATCCCCAAAAAGAGTCCCCAAGCCTGAAGAGACCCCCAAAAATTGTCCCCAAGCCTTGAGGAACCCCCCAAAAGCAGCGTGAGCTTCCCAACAGGAAGAGACTGTGGGCAGCTGGAAGCAGGGTCAGTGCTGGGGTGGGTTTGGGGATGTTGGGATGAGAGATTCCCAACACTGAGGCATTCCCAACAGGGATTCAAGGGAATCCCCCTCACCTCCCCCTCCAGCACAGTCATTCCAGGGGGCTCCACAAAGGCGAAGGTGGAGATGACAAAGCGCTGGTAGTGGCTCGGGAAGGGCAGCTCCGGAGAGACCGGACCCATCGGAATCAGCCGTGTCCTGTAGTTGTCCCCTTGGAAGGGACACCTGGGTGGGAAGCAAGGACACTGTGTCAGCACAGTGACCCCCTCACTTCCATCTTCCCATCCTTTTCCACTCACCCTTCCACCAGGATGGGCCACTGGGGCTGGGATGTGGCATGGGAGCCAGGGGAGGCCCAGCAGTGGTGCAGCACCAGCACCAAATTGGGATCCGTCTTCTGGAGCAGCCGGACTTCCACGTAAATGGGGTCCCGGAGCACCCTCACCAGGGGGAAGTCACCCACAGCGTGGTAGGAGCTGTAGGATTCGTCTGTGGGAATGTTGGGAGGGTTTGAGTGGGATGGGGAGCGGGATGGGGAGCGGGATAGGGAGCACTCACCAGTGGCAATCCGCAGCTGGAGCCCCAGCGGGCCCAGCATGGCCAGGGGGGCGGCTGTGGGGGGCACGGCCACCTCCACTCCCAAGGGAAGGAGGTCGCTGGAGTTGTAGATGCACCGAGCTCGGAGACTGGGGAAAAGAGGAAGAGAAAGGTGGGAGACTCCCAAATCCTCTATCAGCCCCCTCAGCCCAAGTTGTGGGGACACCACCAGGGACAGGGCAGCAGTGAGGGTTGGTTTGATCCAAGGGGGAATCCAGGCTCTCTGCTTCGATTTTTCCACCCTCTTCCCTTACATGTAGACGCTGTCCCGAGTGATGGAGCCACGGGGGGATCCCCGGACATCGATGGTGGAGATCAGCTGGTTCTCATAGATCAGCATGTCCTCGATCGCCTGTGTAGGGAACACTGGAATGGGAAACATCCTGGGGGATGCACAGATCAGGACTTGAGGCAGGAGGCAGCACATGGATGAGTTCTTTATCCTGAAGTTTTGGAGGGACTGGGAGCATCCTGGGGGCACTTCTCTCCTGAAGTGACCCCACCATACCCACCTGGGGGCTCTCTGGGGTTTTCCCGCCCTACCTGGACGGTGGTGCCGCAGTGGGTGACCGGGAAGCGGAACATGACGAAGGCCTCGGACACGCGGCGGGGCTCACATCCCGCCTGGCTGCTGGCCAGCCGCACGCTGTCCAGGTTGTACGGCAGGGCCACCATTCCCCGCGGGACCACCAGGACAAAGTGTCCCTCCAGCAGGCACTGCACGGTGGCTGCGATACCACGGAGAGGCTCCGTCACTCTGAACACCCTCTCCTGGCCCTGGGGAGGGATTTTGGGACGTGCCTCCGGGTGGCCTACCGGTATTCCCGTAATAGCAGGGTGTGGTACGGTCCATGTCGTCGTAGCAGCATCCCGCCTGCACGCATGCATCCCGCCCCTGTGGAGCCACGCACGGCATCCGGCCCACCGGCACCTGGCACTGCTCCCGTGTCAGCTGCATTCCTGGGGGGAAGCAGAGAGGGGGCACAGCAGCAATGTGGGTTGAGCACCTTGAGGCTTTTCCCTTTGTCCCAGCATCCCATCTTCCTGCCTTACCTGCCCCTGGCGAGGGGTAGAAGAGCGCTGTGGACTCCAGCAGGTCGGGCTGGGAGTGAATCCCAGGATGCAGCAATCCAGGCTGGGGCCGCAGCCCAGGGCGTCCCAGGCCTGGCTGGGGCTCAGCCTGGAGCCCAGGGCTGATGAAACCTGGCCAGGATGAGAGTCCTGGGTGCACCAAAGCTGGGCTGGGATGGCCAGGATGGAGCAGCCCAGTGTGGCCCGGGACCCCAGTGTGGGAGTTGGAGTGATGACTGGGACGAGATACTCCCGGCTGGTTTAGGGGCTGAGCTCCTGGGCGCAGGAATCCTGCTGGAGTCTGGGCACCAGTGGAGGTCAAGCCAGGTTGGTTGTGGGATACAAACCCTGGGCGAATCCCTGGTTGGTTTTGACCCATGGAATGCATCATCCCAGGCTGGTTTTGGGACACAGACCCTGGTTGGTTTTGACCCACGGAATGCATCATCCCGGGCTGGTTGTGGGATACAGACCCTGGGCGAATCCCTGGCTGATTTTGACCCCCGGGATGATTTTGGTATACAAACCCTGGGCGAAGTTGTCCCGGTTGGTTTTGACTCCCAGGCTGGTTTTGGGACACAGACCCTGGGCGAATCCCTGGTTGGTTTTGACCCACGGAATGCATCATCCCGGGCTGGTTGTGGGATACAGACCCTGGGCGAATCCCTGGCTGATTTTGACCCCCGGGATGATTTTGGTATACAAACCCTGGGCGAAGTTGTCCCGGTTGGTTTTGACTCCCAGGCTGGTTTTGGGACACAGACCCTGGGCGAATCCCTGGTTGGTTTTGACCCACGGAATGCATCATCCCGGGCTGGTTGTGGGATACAGACCCTGGGCGAATCCCTGGTTGGTTTTGACCCATGGAATGCATCATCCCAGGCTGGTTTTGGGACACAGACCCTGGTTGGTTTTGACCCACAGAATGCATCATTCCAGGCTGGTTTTGGGATACAGACCCTGGGCGAATCCCTGGTTGGTTTTGACCCACGGGATGCACCATCCCGGGCTGATTTTGGGATACAGACCCTGGACGCAGGTGCCCCGGCTGGGTCTGACCCCCGTGATGTGCCAGACTGGGATGGTTTTGGGACACAAGCACTGGGCGAAGCATCCCTGGCTGGCTCTGCCCCCCAGACTGGGGGGGCTGCACTGCTGGGCGGAAGAAGCTTCCCTGGATTTGGGTGACAGGATGAGCCCCACCAGGCTGGGGCAGAAGCCCCGAGTGGGCTGGACTGGAATGGTGCTGGAGCCCAGGAAGCACTGAGCTGGGCTGGTACTGTCCCACGGTGTGAACCTGCTCCAGGTGATCTTGGGATGTGAAGTGGGATCCCGTAAGGGTAAGGGAGGACTCGGAGACCTGGTGCAGGCCGGTGTGGGAGATCAGGACTCCGCTGTCCCGGGTCTTCTCCCGGGTTCCATCTGGGAGCATCTCAGAGCCACCTGGCTTGGGGCAGGTCATGTTGACCTCGTAGGAGGTGACGGGGATCCCGCTGGACAGCAGCTCCTCCAGCTGCACCCGCAGGACGTAGCGGTTCTCCTGAGGGGGGACACGAGGGACAGTCACCCCCATCCTTCTGGAAGGGACCGCGGAGGGGACAGGAGCGTCACCTTGAACAGGACGTGGCAACCCTTGTAGCCAGAGGAGAAGATGACAGAGCCGTCCTCCCTGGAATTCAGCCAATGGAGGCAGATGGAGCAGTTGGCCACGTCAAAGCGGGAGCCAAACTCGTCTGGGGGGACACCATGGACACGGGGAAGTGACACATCCTGGGGCATGGAAACCCCCCCGGCCAGCAGCAACAGCTCATCCAAGCCAATGGGCTCATCCCACTGGCATACCATCACCATGGAACACTCCAGGACTGAGGGGAATCCCAGAGAAATCCAGCACCCCAAGGAGATCCAGGGTGTCCCCCCACTCACCCAGAACTTTGAAGCGGACAGTGCGGCCGTGGGACGGGAAGACCAGGAGCTGCATTCCCAACTCCCCGCAGTCATGGCGGTACTGCAGGAGTGCCACGGTGGCTCTGGGCCACGGGGACAGGAGGAAGAGGAGCAGGAGGAAGGAGCAGCTCCGTCCCATGGCGGTGACACAGATGGAGCACGGGGCTCCGCGGTGTGGATTTATATCCAGATGGCTGGGATGCGGGGGGGGATCAGGATCAGCTGATCCCGTGGGATGAGCTCTGCCCAGGGCTCCTCGCTCCCGTGCTGCTGGTGACCTCAGTGCCCCAGCCCTGTGGTCACCTCCTGTGGCTGTGTCACGGTGACCAGGGACAAACCAAGCTTATCCCACATTTGGAGGCTGTCCCAGTGACCAGGGAATGGAACTGGTGCCAGGCGGGATGCCCAGCTGGATCAGCTTATCCAGGGGGAAAGGAGAAGGCTGGTGTGTGCCCACCTCCCCAGAGCTACTGGGGACAGCGGTGACATCTGGACACGCCACTCCTGGAATAGCCACGGGACCAGGGGACACAGTGGCATGGCCCCAGTAGCATCTGAGGGATTGGAAATCAGCCAGTTACCCAAAATCCCTGCTTGCTGTTGTGCCCTGCTGACAGTGCCACCCGGAATCCAAAGTCCTCCATGTGCATTCCCTGTGCCTACCTTTCCCCAAGTTTCCCTTCTGGGATTTATCTTTACTGCAGATTAAACTCCATCACCCCTCCCCACCCTTCCCAGAGTTACGGTCACGGCCACTCCCTGTTCCATGCCCTGGGTGTGGGAATGGGGTCACGCCAGCTCCCAGCAGCCCAGGGATCCTGGCCGGAGGGCGTGAGGAGCCAGGGGCTGGATGTGATTCCCTCAAACCTCCTCTGGAAGTGAGGGCAACTGCAGAGAGAGCAGTGCGACCCCAGAACCACAGCTGGGCTGATAGATGGCCAATATATGCTCTATATGTGCCCCACGTGTGTCCTACACATATATATATATCTTGATGTCTAATATCTCTTTTATATATGTGCTATGTATGTCCAATATGTCTGAGCTGTCTGTTCTGTATCCTATACATGTTCCATATGTATCCAATACATATCCTATACATATGTCCAATATATATCTGATCTATATCCAATAGATCTATCCCACATGTCCAATATACATCCTATATATATCTGACGTATGTCTCCCATATGTATCCAATATATGTCTGATGTATCTCCCACATACCTCCAATAAATCTCCTAAATCTGTGTCCCACACATCATCGCCCAGGAGCACAGGCAGGATCCATCAGTGGTGACACTTTATTCCCCGCAGTGACAATCCCGGTGACCACAACTCCTTTTCCCCACCCCTCACAGCTTCATGGCAGCAACCGACCCCAGATGGAGCTCCAAGAACTGCAGGATCTCCTGCCAGGAATGTTCCTGGGCCCGGGCATGGGGCTGGAGCTCTCCCCCCCACGCCACCGGCTTGGGAGTGCCCCGGATGCTGGAGTTGCTGCACAGGGGGGATCCGGGGGGCTCGATCAGGTGCCCGGCACCGGGATAGGACAGGATCCGGCCGCTCTCCGGCGGCATCCGCGCCAGGGCCAGCTCGGCGAAGAGCTTGCTGTTGAAGCTGCGGTCGGCCTCTCCCACCACAAACAGTACCTTTCCCCGGATCTTCTCCACCGGGATGGCCGAGGCCTGGCGGGCGGGATCCCGGGGGTCGGTGAAGATGGCCGAGTTGTCCATGGCTCCCACCTCGGTGAACAGGACGCGCTCGGTGTAGTAGGGAATGGCAGGGATGCGCAGCTCCTTATAGACCAGCGGGTTTCCATACAGGAAGCTCGTACCGTTGATCCACACCGTGGCCACCACCTGTGGCAGGAAGGTGGCCATGGCCAAGGCCACCTCCGCACCTTTGGAGACTCCCACCACGCCCAGGCCGGGGCCTCGGACCTGAAGCAAGAGGAGATGGAGCCAGCTGGGATAATACACGGGGATAATACATTTACTGGGACATCCCTGGGTGCCAGGACAAGGATGTCCTCATGGGATATCTCCTACTCCCTGGGACATTCCTGGTGTTGGGACAACCCTGGGACATTACCCCTTGCCACCTGGACATCATGCTCACCAGGATGAGGATGGCTCCAGGACATTCCTGGTCCCCAGGACAATCCCTGGTCACCTGGGTATCCGGCTCACCAGGTTGCCCCCAGTCCCCAGCACATGCTGGCTGACAGGTGCCTTTCTCCACACTCCAGGACTCACCTTGGGATGCCGGAGGAGCAGCTCTGCCGCTTCTTCGAAGTATTCCAGGTCCAGCTGTGCCAGGACTCGGGGCAGGTCGTCGTAGGCGAAGAAGGCGAGGGCCAGCACGGCAAAGCCCCGGCTGGCCAAGAGCCCTGCCCGGAACTCAATCAGCCCCCCGGCGCCCCCAAACAGGTCGATGACCCCGGGGAAGGGGCCCGGACCTGTGGGAAGACCAGGAGAATGTCAGGGATGGGGAGCCACCCATGCTGTCCTTCATCCCAGAGGTTCCATGGCTGGGCATCCCAGGGGGCACAAGGTCCAGTATCCTGGGGGTCCCAAGATCCTAAGGTTTGATATCTCAAGGATCCCAAGGCTGGACAACCCAGGAATCCCAACTTTGGGCATCCCAGGGGTCCTGTGGTTTGTTATCCCAGGGCTTCCAGGGCTGGATAGCCAGGAATCTTATGGTTTAGCATCCCAGGAGTCCCAGTGCTGTTTCCCACGGGTCCTGATGTTTGGCATCCCCAGGATCCCAAGGTTCAGTATCAGTAGGCAGGGCTCCCAAGGGAATACTGGCTGGATATCCCAGGGGTCCCAAGACTGGGCACCAAAGGGCTCCCAAGAACAAACACCCTGCCAGTCCCAAGGTTTGATATCCCGGAATTCCCCGCTCCGCAGTGCTCACCAGGAGGCAGGAACAGGGCGCCACGGACCCTTCCCTCGCGGATGGGCACCCGCTGCACTCCGGGGCCCACGTACCAGCGCTCGGCCTCGCAGGATCCCAGCGGCTGCTCCCGCAGATCCGTGCCCAGGCTGAGCCCGTCGAACACTTCCAGCCGGACGCGGAAGGGGCTGCCGGCCACATCCCGCTTGACCAGCCGGCGGAAAAGGGTGTCGGGCTGCAGGAACCAGAAGAGCCCCATGGGCCAGACCCCGGAGTAGCTGCCCCCCAGGGCGGCATGGAGCCCGGGATCCACCTCTCCCGCTCCGTCAGCGCGGAAAAAGGCGCGGGATTGGAAGCACTCGCCCTGCTCGTCCTTCAGCCATGCCCGGAGGGTGACAAGTTGGGATGGGGACAGTCCCCGCACACGGATCTGCACCGGCCGGTCGGCCAGCGAGGACTGCGGTGTCACTGTCACCTCCACCATGGTGCACCTGGGAATGGGAATCACCCTGAGTGTCCCACAGGGATTGCCACGCCCAGGAGGGGGCTGGTGGCGGGGGCCTGTCCCCAGGGATCCCCATGGGGGACCCCCAGGATGGGGTTTGTGGTCCAGACAGTTCTGCTGGCATCCCTCCTTCCCTGTCCCTATCCCTGTTTCCCATGTCCCCAGCCCCTCGTGGTCCCTGTCCCTTCTTTCCTGGTTCCTGTCCCCTCCTCCTTCCCCGATCCCCATCCTTTGCTTCCCTGTCCCCATCCCCTCCTTTCCTCACCACCTCCCACCCTCTGACCCCCAACCCCTGCTCCAAAACTCACCCAGCAGCCGGGACACCCCTTTTCCATGTGTCTCCCAGCCCAGCCATTCCCAGCACCCTCTGTCCCCCCCGCTTATCCCCCTCCCCACCCCGGAGCTGGAGCAGGGTGGGATCCAGGGGCTCCAAGCCCCCAGTCCTGCGCGCACCCCGCTCCCTCTCCGGGCAGCACGGCAGGCTGGGAACAGGGATGTTGGCCCCCGTCCAGCCCGGGGAGGAGACACGTGGCTCTCCCACAGCCGTCCCACCAGGAAATCGGCCCCCAAGGGCCCGAGCTTCTTCCCCTTCTCTTACCCCGCCGGGCAAACCTGGGCCGTGGGCTCTGCAGAGGGAGACGCTCGAGGATTCCTTGGAAATCATTAACCCGGGAATGGCGAGGGCAGAGCCCTCCTGCCCCATGACCCCGTGCCTGCCTGGCACCGGCCACACCCCGAAATTCCTGCTAGTCCCCACTTTCCCTGTGGCACCACCCCCACCCTGGACACGGACGGGACACACCCCACTCCAATTCAGGACCCCCCCAAAATTGTCACGCCAGGATGAAGCTCCAGGGCCTCATATTCCCATCCCAGGGCTTCACACTGATTCCTGCAATCCCATTTTCCACCCAGTGCACCCCTTTGTGCCCCCATCCCCTCCATCCCAGCTCACAGCCACATCCCTCCCCAGGAATGCAGAAAGGGGTGTCCATGGACCAAGAAAAACCAGGAATGTTAAGAAATAAGAAATCCATGTGGATTTCCAACTTATAGCCCCCACCGAATTCCCAGTGTTGCCCCCCACAGAAGGCTGTGTGACACTGTGAACCCTTCCTTGCTGACAGGTTCCAGGGCTCATTCCCAGTGGGAATTCCCTCTTTGGGGAAAAGGCAACTGCAAGGAACACTCTAATCCCAGGAATGCCTTAGGGAAGGCTCCAGCTGGAGCCTTCAGTCCCCAGAGCCAGTGGAGGCGAATCTGTCTCAGTTCCTATTCATTTTTATAAGAAAAAGGCAAATTTGGGAAAGCAAAGTTCTGTTCCACATCCTGATTCCACAGGGATTGAGGGATCCAGCAGCTGGTGCCTGTGGAATGCACCCCCTCAGCTCTGTCCTGTTGTTTGTCCAACACTGAGGGTCCTGGCAGCGATTCCTGCCTGGCAAGCCGAGGAAAAACCGCTGGGAAGGAGCAGGATCCTCGTGGCAGCATCCCAAATCCTGCCTCATTCCGTGCTGCGCCTCACGGGCGTCTTCTGGAGCAGGGCCAGCGTGTCCCGCTTCTCCACCCGCCTCAGCTGCTTCTTCTTGGCCCTCCTGAGCTTCAGGGGGTTCCGGATCTGGGAAACGGGAAAAGAGGGGAGATTTCATGGAATCATAGGAGCCCAGAATGGCTTGGGAGGGAAGGGGCCTTAGGGATGATCCAGTTCCCCCCTGGCCATGGGCAGGGACACTTTCCACTGGTGCAGGTTGCTCCAAGCTCCGTCCTGGAGCATTTCCAGGAGTGCAGCAGAGTGTGGGAATGAGGCAGGATGGGCGTGGATGGCTCCCAGCCTCCCACCACCTTCAGGATCTGGGAAGGGATTTATCCCAACACTAACCCCATCCTCACCCACAGGTGAGCTCTTCACCACACCCACCCCGAGCTCCCAGGTCTCTTCCCGATGGAAAAGCCAGGCTTTCCCCGCATGGATCCCCACCAGTGCCGCATTTCCCTCGCTCCACCACCCCATTATCCCTCAGTTCTGGTGCTCCCCAGCCTGGGAGAGCACAGGGGACACACATCCAGCCTGCCCGGATCCTCCCGGGATCCTCCAAAGACGGAGACAGGGAGAGGAACTGGAGCAAACTGGAGCTGATCCAAGGGGCTGGAGGTTGTGGGGTGCTCGCAGGGCTGCTCCCAGCTGGCACAGGGCACTCACCACTTGGACAATCTCGGCTTTCCGCTCGTTTTCCAGGCGTCGCTTCAGGTTTTCCTCCCGCCGCCGCTTCTTTTCCTGTGGGAGCAGCACCACAACATTCCCTGCGGATCCCTTCCCCTGGGATTAAATCCAAACCAGCCCCTGCCCAGCCAAGTGTGAAATCTGTCATTCCAGCAGCTTTTCCACCCCGGGTGAGGCTGGAATTGACCCAGGGAGTTTATTCCGAGTCAGTGACTTGGGGCATGTGACCGTCAGTGAGTGGATTTGGCAGCAGGACAGGGAATTGTCCATCCCAGCCGCCCTTTTCCTGGGCTCTGCCACAGTTCTGAGGCCGGGAAGAGGGCAGAGACAAGGGATTGTGCTCGGGAAAGATGGGAATTCTCCAGCTCCTGAGCCCCGTTACCTCTTTCTCCCTCTGCTTGGCTTCCTCCAGCTGCCGTGCCAGATCCCGGACCAGCTTCCTCTCCTGCCTCTCCTTCATTTTCCGTGCCCAGGAGCTGCGCAGCGCCTTGTCCTGGATCATGTGGGAGAACCTGCGTGGGCACACCAGAGCTACTGGATCCCCAAAAACCCCGGGCTGCAGCCGGGGCCACTCCAGCTCCTCTCCAGAATTCCACGAAACTCCGCCAACCTCGGAGCATGCCACGGCATCCTCAGCATCCCCTCCAAGTCATCCCTGCCACCGCTGGATCCTTCCTAAAGCTCAAGGATACCTCCGGAACCCCCTCACAAGCCCCCGAAACAATCCTGTCCCCCTCAAAATTCCCCCAGACCTCATGACTCCCCCAAAGAGCCCTTCTGGAGCCCAGAGCCCCCCAGGAACTGCCCCCCAGTCCCCGCCTCCCTTCCCACCTCTTCTTCCCGGGATCCTTCCACACGCGTCCCGACTTGGGCTTGCCCCGCGGGATGGCTACCACCGCCTCCTGCGGCTTCTTGCCGCCTTTCCGCCGCCGCCGAGCCGCGGCCGGAGCCGAGGCGGCCCCGCTGGGCCCCTCGGGGATCGCTCCCGGTCCCGGTGTCCCCCCGTTCTCCCCCTCCATGATCCACGCGGCTCCGCGGCGTCGCGGAGAGATGACGTCAGACCAGCGATCCCCGCAAAAACGCGAAGCCAGAGCGCCTCCCTGGCCGCCATTTTTGTATTGGGCAACGCCCTCCGCGCACGGCGGCCGCCGCCATGCTTGTGTCGGGCGTTGACGCCATCTTTGTGCCGGGCAGCATTCTTCCTGCACTGCTGCGGCCGCCATCTTTGCGCCGGGCAGCTCCGCCCACCACCGTGGCCGCCGGTACCGGGGCCGCCCGAACTCCCCCAAACACACCCGGGGCGAGCCCCCCCCGCCCCCCGAGTCACCCCCGGAGACACGCGCGGGCTGGGCTGGGGGAGAGGCCTTTATTGGGGACCGAACACGCTGAGGACATCCCAGGGGGCTCCGGTAGCGGGGATCCCCCCGGGATGCGGCTGCACGTGCGGGGCTGGGCCGTGGCTACAGCGCCTGGGAAAGCAAAACCAGCGAAATCCAGGGAAATCTCAGGGAGGGACACGGGAATGCCCGGACTGGGGCGGCCCTTCGGAGGAAGGAAGGGGTGGTTCAGCACTCCAGGGATTCCCAGGGATGCCCGCTTCCCTCACCAGCTGGCTGTATGTGTGCTGCCGGACCGTGTCGTATCCAAACGCCAGGACCGCCACGGCCACGCAGAATTCCAGGAGGCCGAGGATCACCAAGATGGAATCCAGGCTGTTGCTCAGCATCTGCGAGGAGGAGGAGGAGGACGGGAATATCCCGGGATCCACCACCCGAAGAGGACCTGGATCCTTGAACACCCCGCATGGAGACTGGGATTTCCCGTGCGATCCCGGCTGTCCCTACCTTGCTCTCCCTGTTGAGGCACCATTCCGGGCGGCGCTGGAAGGGCCCGGGCTTCTCGCAGCCGGGCACGACCCGGGTGATGGCCGTGCCGTGGATCCCGGTGGCCACCAGCGTGCCCAGGACAACGCCCACGCTGACCACACAGCAGGTCTTGACCTGCGGGAAGCACCCCGTGACACGGACACCGGGAAGGGCCGCTTCCCACATGGATCTGAGATCTCCCGGAGAAGCTGCCCAGTTTTGTCCCACTCATCCCCGCAGTGATTCCAAAGCCATGGGGGTCTCCTGGACCTTTTATCTCCCTCATCCCACAGTGACCCCGACCCCCATCCTGTGCTCCATGTGGGAGAGCCGGGCACTTCCCAAGGGGGAGACTGGCCTGTGGATCCCATGGGATGAATCCAGGCTGTGGAGGGGTCCCAGCAGCTGCTGGAGGGGACATAAGGAATGGGGGGACACATTGCCCCTCCCAGCCTGGATCTTACCAGCGCAGGGCTGTCTCTCCTTTCACTTTCCACCAGCAAGGAGCCCGAGACCAGGAGCTACTTGGAAAACAGCGGGAATTGGTGTCAGCAGCAAGGCACCCTTCCCTGGCACCCTTCCTGGTGTCCCTCCAGCTGGGAATTGGGGTTCAGGGATGCACAAACACCCCGGATTGTCGGAGGGGGATGGTCAGTGGAGACCTGGTGACCCTGGGATATTGTCCCCAGTCCATCAGGATTTCCCTCAGATTCCCATGTCCTCATCCCAACTTACCAGGATCCCCAGCCAGAAGAGGATCCCGCTGGCCACAGGGAGGGAAGGGTTACTGTGCTCCGACAGTGTCAGGATGAGCCCGAAGCCGACGTGGACAATTCCAGTGAAGATGTGGATGGTCTGGGGAAGGATGAGGGAGACACATCCCACCCCAATCCCACGTCACAGTGCCGGGAAGGGACTGAGAAGGCACCTGTCCCAACGTCCCCTCCACCCAACCAGGGAGAATGTCCAGCAGGACAATCCCTGCAGATCCCCAATCCCTGCTGGGCCCCTGGAAGGCCATGTCTCACCCCCAACACCTTGGGATGAGCCCTCCGGAAGCCTTGTGTTTGGAATGAGGTCCTGGCAGGTGTCTGGGAGCCTGAGGCCAGCTGGGCCGCCCGGGGATCCGTGGCCGGGATCACCTCCGTGATGATCCTGACGCTGCCGGCGTCGGTCACCGTGGTGGCCGCCATGGCCTGGGAACAAGACCAGGAAGCTGAAGGAATTCCCAGGTGCCTTCCTCCTCCTCTTCCTCCTCACTGTGGTCCCTTTGCTGTCCGAAATCCCCGGGAGGTGCCGGCCAGGAAGGGACACGCTCCCGCTGCCCTTTGCTCCCTGCGGGAAGCTCGCTCATGGAATTCTCGTCAGGGCCCTCTTGCTCAACGAGGCGGCTTTGCCAATGGAGGCTCCCAAAATCCTGCACGGGAATAGGGAGGGAGGGACAGGGAACCCCTCCCCGGGCTCTGCGGCCTTGGGAAGGGTTG
The DNA here is from genome assembly GCF_017590135.1 of Pyrgilauda ruficollis. NCBI lineage: Eukaryota > Metazoa > Chordata > Aves > Passeriformes > Passeridae > Pyrgilauda > Pyrgilauda ruficollis. The sequence goes on from NW_024523767.1 coordinate 263,096, forward strand.
GATGCTTTTCCCTCAGAATGCTCCAAGATCCCCTTTCCATCCCAAATTGTGGATGCTTTGTTTGGGAATCGCTCCTGCAATTAGCTTGGTGCCTAATGAGGTGTTCATAACCTAACCCTGCCCACTTCCCAGGAAAAGCTTGCACTGAGACAGGGAATTTGATAAACCCCCTTATAAAGGAAATGCCTTTATTGCCAGTTTTGGGAATTCTCCCTCCTCCAGTCCTGTGAGTTTGTCCCCAGTGAGGACACGCAGGAGGGATTCAGGGATCTCTGGCAATCTCCATTGGGAGTCAGAGGGAAAGGAGATGCTGTTATTTATGATGGGAAATGGGAGCTCAGGCTGGGAATGGAGCCACCACACACGGCAAAGGGATCACGAGGGATTCAGAGGCCCCTTCCTGCCTCCATCTCTCCCTCTTCCCAGAAAACAGCCATGTCCTTTTCTCCAGGAGCATTGGGACCTGGAGGAGCCCCCAGGTTTCCTGGATGTCTGATGTGTACAGGGCAGGAATTTCTTGGTGGAACGGGAATTTTTAGGTCCAGGATTCTGGCATCACCCTCTCTCTCTGCCTGGGAAAGGACAGGACCCTCCAGGTGACAATTTCAGGAGTAGCTGGAGCAACTTCTGGAAGTTTTTTCCTTCTCTCTGGCTCTAGAGGGAGCTGAGAGGCCGCGTTTGGAAGCGTCGCGCTTCCAGAGCTCGGGAGCGGCTTCCAGCCCTGGGGCCGGCTTGGAACAACCTGGGCTGGTGGGACACGTCCCTTCCCATGGCAGGGGGAGTGGAACTGGATGATCCTTAAGGTTCCTTCCACCCCAAACCATTCCAGGATTCTGCGCCCTCCCCATGCTCCCACACACCAGGGAACGGGACACCCCCTCCAAACCGCTCCAAATCATATCCCAAAAAAGAGCTGGAAGAACATGGCATTCCTCCATCCCACCCATGACCTTCCTCCATCCTGCATCCCTGATGGAAGCCTGCACTTGGCCTTGTAAAGGGCTGCATCTGGCAGCACGGCTTTCCAGGAAAAACATGGACATGGATGAGATTCAGCCTCTTCATCACATTCCTGATGCCTCAGAGCCTTTAATTCCTGCTGGTGCCTCATCCCTCTCAACACTCCAATCCTAACAATCCCAGGGATCTCATTCCAGCCCCAGGAAGGAACACTTGAGCCCCCGTGGAAATTCTGGGATCCCCTCTTTAGCCTTTAGGCAGCCGGGGTATCCTCCACCATTATCCACGGCTCACATTCCCAGCCAAAGCCACCCTACACGGTGGATTTCCTCCCAAATCCGCCTTTCCAGATTCCTACAGCATTCCTGAAGTTCCAGCCTTGCAGCCAGAAACAGCCGTGACTGCTCTCAGCCCCCAAAACCCCACTTTCCGAGTGGGTGATCCATGGAAAAAGCGCTTTCCCCCTTCCTAAATAAACCCAGGTCCAGCTGGGGATGGCAGGAGCCCAAGGTAGGATGTCAGGATTTGTTTTGGAAGCGGATTCCAGAGGAGGTGAAGCTTTGAAGCAGATGCAAGGAAGCAGCAGGGCCGGGTGGTGGAGCTTTCCAACCTTTTCTTTGCAGGAATTTTTGGCTTTGTAGATATATACAACACATTCCTTGGATTTTAATGTTCATTTTCCTGTTTTCTAGGACAAGTTTTGGATGGGGGAAGCCTGACTGGATGCTCAGAGGGGATCAGTGAGACCCTCCCAAATTCCCTCCCACCAGCACAGGACAAAATTTACGAGCCTGGTGGAACCAAAATTCTTTTTCCAACCCCAAAAATCCATGAGTTTTTTTCCAAAGAAAATAGATTACAATGGAGAAAAGCTCTCCAAAGAAACTTGCTGCTTCCTGGGACAAACTTTATATCCCCATAAAAATACCAAAAGTCAACATTTTGCCTTGCTTCCAGGTGTTTCTGCTTCCCACAGGGCTCTTTCCCTACTGATTCCAGAAGGAAAGTCATGTTTTCTGGGAAAGGTTTCAGGTTTTTTGGCTTTAAACATCCCAGTGTCCATTCTAGATTAGGGAATCTGGAACAAGGAGCAGGCAGGAGGCTGGGGGGGCATTGCTGCCTGCTGGGGTGATCCATACCTGGCATGTGGGACACGGTGACATTGCTCCCAAACCCCGTCCCAGATGCGTCCATCACCCCCTGCACGTGACGTTCCAGCCTTTGATCCGCTCATTGCCAGGAAAACTCCTGAGGCTGCAGAAAAGTTCCAGAAAACTTCTCCAAGGCTTCACCGGCATCGACTTCCACTGGCAATCCTGGAATGGGACCTTAAACACTTCCAGGCATGGGGCAGCTACAATTTCCCTGGGAAATCCATTCCAGCACCTCGCCACCCTGGCAGGGAAAAATTTCTTCCCAGTATCCCATCTAAACCCACCCCCTGGCAGTGGGAAGCCATTCCCCCTTGTCCTGGCACTCCAGGCTCTTTTCTAAAGTCCCTCTCCAGCTCTCTTGGGGCACTTTTTGGTGCTGGAAGAGTTGCCAAGGTCTCCCTGAATCCTTCTCTTCCCAAGGGGAAGAGCCATTGGGACACCCTGTTCACCTCACAGTTCCCCTTTCCAGCTCCTCCAAGGGTTTTGGTTTTCCTTAGGGATCACCTCCAGCAGGGACACAAAACTCTGTGGTCCCTGTCACCTGCTATTCCCAACTCCTGGAAGTCTCCACTCCCCCTAGATCTGCAAATTCCCACCTAAAAATAAAAATATATTAAAAACCCCCACATTCCCATAGAGCCTTCAACACTTATTCCAGCATTTTCAGGGAAAGCCACATCTGAACACTGGGATACTCCAGGAAAACAGACCCTGATGCCAGTGGAAGAGGAGGAAGCCTCCTTCCCAGGAAACACCACACTGGGAAAACACAGAGCTTGGATGGGTGGCAGGGTGGCTTCGTGGTGGTCCCGGTGGAGCCAGGAGAGGTCGGGATGCTCTGGAGCCGCAGGCGAGGAGCCGGGGCTGTAATGGGCTGTGGCCACGGGCTGAGCAGAGGCAGCCTGTTCATACTGCTCCCCAAATCCCTGGGGCTTTTCCTACTGATCGGGCTCATTATTTTTTCAGAGCCGGGAACAGAAATAACTGACAGGGAGTGAATAATCCATGAGGCTTTGGCTGAGCAGCGGAGCATTGTCAGGGAGCGTGGAAAGGAGAAGGAAAACACTGAAGTCACCCCAAAACATAAGGGAATGTTCAAGGAGGAGGTCACTGATCCCACTCTGGCACTGGAGGGGAAATTTGGGCTGGATCCTCCCCCAGAGCACTGGGAACTCACCAGGATGTTCCCACCCGTTGGAAAATCAGCACTGGGGTCTCTTTCCTCCCCTCCATCCCACCTTTCCACTTCCATGAGCTTGGGATGCTCCTTAAATAATTTGATGTCGCTGGATGCTCATCACCACCTCATTAAATCCACCAGCATTCCCCCAGATGCAGGATATTTAAGGGTGGAACCATAAATGAGCTTGTCAGGAGCTGACAAACCTGGTCCTGTTCAAAATGATCCCAGAGCCCTTTTTCTTCCCTGAAAATAAAGAATTTTTTAGGAATTGCTGCGTGGATAAGGGTTGGGAGCACCCCTCATCTCCATTCCCGCCATCCAGGATTGTGGGAACAGGGAGCACATGACACCGGTGTCCCCATGTCACCTCCCAGAGCAGCTCCAGCCCCGGGGCAGCTTCTCCGGTGGCGGAAGAACCGGGATGTGCTGGCGTCACCGGCATCGCCGCCGGCTCTCCGGCTGCTCCAGCCCAGCTAAATATAGCAAACCGTGCTGGAATGGGCGTGGTGGGGGGGCTTGGGGAGCAGAATTCCCTCGGGAGACCAAGTACCCTGGTTTAGAGGGTGGAATTCCAGCAGGAGAGGGGATTAGAGGGGCAGAATTCCCCCAGGTGAGCACGTTCTGAGGGGTTTATGGGGACAGAATTCCCTCAGAATCAGGTACTGGGGTTTAGGAGGATGGAACTCCTAAACCCTCGGGAGAGGGGTTTTGAGGGGCAGAATTCCCTCGGGACAGGGGTCTTGAGGGGAAGAAATTCCTCAGGAGAGGGGTTTTGAGGGGCAGAATTCCCTCGGGAGAGCAGGCACCAGGAGTTTAGAGGAGTGAAATACCCTTGGGAGCAGGTGCCAGGGGTTTAGGAGAGCAGAATTCCTCTCCAGGAAAGCAAGGGGGTACCAGGAGTTCAGGGGAGCAGAATTCCCTCAGGAATTCTCTCCTCAGGAGAGAGCAAGTATCCCTAGATCAGGAGGAGCCTCTTTGCTGAGGGGCAGCAGTTCCGTGAGGGGGAAGTGTAGCTCCCAAGCTGAAAATTCCCAAATCCAGGAGACACAAGCCCGGAGAGAGCATTTATTCCCAAGAGAAAATGAAGCCAACAGGGGACGAGCCGAGGTAGATGCTCCGGTGACCCGCCCAGCTCCCGGCACACCTTGGGGTCACTCCAAACCACCAGGAATTCCTGAACCCCAACATGAGCGAACCCCAGCATCCCACCAGGGATTTACAGGCAGGAATTGCCCAAGATTTCCCCCTTGGAGAAGCCCCTTCCCATAGCAGCCAGCAAGTGGAGCCCCTCAGACCAGGCCCAGGGGCAGAGGGGCAGGGAATTTGGGGGTGTCCCTGGCTTTTGGGGGGGACCAGCACATCCCAGCCAGCAGCACAGTGGGAGGAGGATGCCGTAGCCCTGGGATTTAGGAGCGATGGAGGCAGGATCCCATTCCAACAGCCTCGGTGTCAGACTTCAGGAGCAGCCAGCTGCAAAGAGACCAGCAGGTGTTTTGGAAAGGGGGCAGGATTTGGGGGGACCCCACCCCCAACACCCACCACCCATGGGGGTTTGGGATCTCCTCCCCATTCTCAGAGCAGAGGGATGGATGCTCCGGGATGCTCCCTGAGGATTGGGGTGGGAAGTTTTCCCAGGGAGGAGACAGTGATGACAGTAGGATGGGGGCTGCCATCCCAGGAGCCATCCCAGTGCTGACTCTGCTCCTAGCCAGGCTATTCCTGGGATCACCTCGCTGTAGCTGGGAGGCTGAGGCAGCTCCGCCGGTGGCACGGCCAGATCCACACGGGTGGCACTGGGGACGATCAGCATGGCCTGGGAAACACCAGGATTATGGGAGACACTGGGATCATGGCATGCAGTTTTTGGGATCCATCCCTGCCACCCCCTCATCTTACCTCGTTGGAGCTGAGGCGGGTGGCCCGGCACCAGAAATTGGCGGTGGCCACGGCGATGCAGAATTCCAGGATGGTGAAGATGAGCAGCACGATGGAAATCCCATTCCCTGCGAGCTCCAGGATGGGGAAAACCCCATCAGCACCCCCTCAGCAGCGCCCAGGAGGATGAATCCCACACAGGGCAGCATTCTGTGGCTCCCCCTTCCTCTCTCCCTCTGCATCCCCAGCTCCAAGGTCTCACTCCAAGCCCTCCATGCCGCCGTTTTTATGGCTCATGGACGCTTCCAGGGGGTGACTCATCTCCCAAGGTACCAGCCGAAAATAGGTCACGCCGGCAGAGGAGAAACCGCCACCCCAACAGGGATTTGGGAAAGGACACTACACCCCTTGAGGGCTGGAGAAAAGGCCCCAGGGGAATTCCCAAGGGCAGGAATTCCACCAAGTGGGATTTTACCAGGACGAGATAGCTGTAGTAGTTGAAGCTGGAGCGGTAGAGCCCGTTGAGGTTGAGGTCCACGATGAAGGCCACGATTCCCAGGAGCGCAAAGATGGCACTGATGACGTTCATGGTCTGGCTGCCCTTCACCTGTGGGCACCCAGGGGGTTTGGGGGAGGCTGGCAGACCCTCCCCAAAACACCAGGGGGACACCTCACCCACTCCATGGACACCTGACCTCACCATTCCCAGCGTGCTCCCGGGAAAACTCACCGCACATTCCGTGGGGCTCTTCTCAGCGCCGATGGAGAGGCACCCGGAGATGATGAACTGCAGCAGGAGAGAGGGGGCTCAGCTGGCGCTGAGGGCACCCCAAGCACCCCAAACCTGCCCAGAGGTGACACTAACAGGGCACAGGGGACACTGTGACCCCCCTGCCCTTGTTTTCCAGAGGTCTCGGGAGCCGCAGGTGCATCATTCCCGGTGGGCATCCCTTCCAAAGGGTGTCCCACCTGCTGGCATCCCCCCCAGCAGGATGCCCTTCCCCGTGGGCATTGTTCCCTGGTGAGTTTCCCTTCCTGGTGGGCATCCCACCCCCCTAGGCATTTTTTTCCCGGTGGGAATCCCTTCCCAGCCCCCGGCACGCACCGACACGCCGCCCAGGAAAGGGATCTCTCCGATGACGAAGACCGAGGTGTAGACATTGGTGAGCGTGGTCAGGACGATCCCGAAGCCGATGTGCAGGAATCCTGTCATAATCTGGATGGTCTGGAAGAGAGGGATGGGAGAGAATGGGGTCAACTCAATCCCCCTGCCCACAGAGCCACCCTGGGGATGGGGGATGCCTCAGTCCCAGCGCCTCTCCAGAGACGCAGCACCCCCTGAGGGATCAGCAGGAATCCCCCGGGAAGGGGCTGAGGGGGGATTTTCCAAGCGTTTCTCCCCCCGACCCCCCCAGACTCACCCCCATGACGCGGTTCTTGCCCTTGGGGAGGGTCTCCGCCGTGTACATGACGGCGCGGCTGCCCAGCCGGAGGCTCCCCATGCCCTGCATGAGGACAGCGGGGGGCACCGGGACCCCCCGGAGCAGCCCCGCTCCCCACCGGGGCCGCCCCCGCCCCACCCCGCCAGAACCCGCGCCCATTGGCTGAGCGCCGTGACGTCAGCGACTGCGGCATCCCCCCCCGGGGCACCGCCCAGCCCAGGGGGGACACGGGGGGATGGAGGGGACAGCCCCCCAAAACCCGGGGAGGGGCGGGAAGTAGGGCTGCGCGGGCTGGGAAGATGCTCCCTGGCCCGGTGGGGCAATTCCCAGCGTCGCCCCCGCTCCCGTTCCGGGCAGAGCTCCAGGACACCGTGTTCCCCCCGCCAGGAAGAGCTGCTCATCCAAACCCTCACGCAAGGGAATTAAGGAAATCGGGGTGCCAGTCCCCCCCAAAAGCCCCCCTCTCCCCAAGCTGCGTGTCCGCTCCTCATTCCCCCTCCTTCCAGCTCCACACGTGTTTACAGCAGCGCAGAAAGGAAAAAAAATAGAGAGAAAGAAAGGGAAAAAAAATTTAAAAAAAAAAAAAAAGAGAAAGAAAGAAAAAAAAAATTTAAAAAAAAACCCAAAACCACCCCGCAGCGGATTCCTGGAAGAAAAATCCATCAAGGGCCATTAGGCTCCTGCGGCTCCTCCCCGCAGAGCGGGGGCACGGGCGGGGGCAGGGGCGGCACCCAGCACGGAGCTGGGCACTGCCCAGGCGTGATTTCCCCGGATCTCCTTCCCCAGGAAGGGGTGGGCTTGAATATCCCGGACCCTGTTGCAGGAGGGGAGGAGTAGAGGGGATCCCCCACACTGATCCCACACACTTTCCCCCCAAACTGCCTTCATTCCCCATTTTTAGCGTGTCCAGCCCCGAGGAGAAGGAGCCAAGAGCTCCAGGCAGAGGATTAAACCTGAAATGAGGGAATAATGAACACCCTGGGAATGAGAGGGACACACGATACCACCCTGCACCCCAAAATTCACAGAGGACACCCCTGTATCCCATCCTGATCCGGACAACGCCACATCCCCCTGCTTGGATCCCTCACGGACAGATCCCATCATGGAGTTCGCAGGGAGGCTCAGAGCTGCAGATCCTGAGAGGGAACCCCCATTTCCCTGGAGCAGGAACATTCCACAGGGAGGGAGAAGGGCCTGCTGACACAGCCAGGAGCCCTCTGGCCAAGTGGGGGAAATTCCCATGCTGGATGCGGCGGGAAGAAGTGGGATTGGGGCTGGGGGTGTCACCCAGCTCAGAGCAGGTGACAGAAAACCCATGGGGCTGACAGGGTCCCCTCACTGCCACCCTACACCCATCAGGGACACGCGGTGCCCCCATTCCTCACCTGCAGGGCGGTCCCCAGCTGAACAGGGGCTGCTCCAGGTGGTGTCCATCCCTGTCAGCTCCAGGTGGTGCCATCATCCCTGTCCCATCCCTGCCAGCATGGGTCACCCCACAGCCAGACCCCAGGACAGTGGGCAGCACTGAGAGCCACACACAGCCACTGTGACAGAGGCTGGCACGGCGAGCACACTCAGGGCTGTGACACAGATTTGGGGATCCCCATGGTCCTTCTCCCCAGGGAGGGCAGCCAGGTCCCCCAAAACCCCCTCACCCAGAGCATCCCGTGCAGGGCTGGGGCTGCAAGGAGCAGCACAAAGCACATTCCCCTGGGAGCCTCCATGGATAGGGATGGAAAAACAGAGAGGACCGGCCCCAGCAATGGCTTTAACACCTGGAGGAGGGTGCTGGCTGTGGGTGTCCCAGTGGGAAGCTGGGTGGGGCAGGCCTGCCCCTTGCACCCACCTGGAGCTCATTTCCAGAGTCTCCCAGGGATTTGACCCTGGACTCTCATCCCACCTTTCCCAGCAGGAAACATGGAAAGTCCGTGAGGAGGGCAAGCCCTGCTCAGCAGCAGCCAAAGTGGGGGAAATTCCCATGCTGGATGCGGCGGGAAGAAGTGGGATTGGGGCTGGGGGTGTCACCCAGCTCAGAGCAGGTGACAGAAAACCCATGGGGCTGACAGGGTCCCCTCACTGCCACCCTACACCCATCAGGGACACGCGGTGCCCCCATTCCTCACCTGCAGGGCGGTCCCCAGCTGAACAGGGGCTGCTCCAGGTGGTGCCATCATCCCTGTCCCATCCCTGCCAGCGTGGGTCACCCCACAGCCAGACCCCAGGACAGTGGGCAGCACTGAGAGCCACACACAGCCACTGGTGACAGAGGCTGGCACGGCGAGCACACTCAGGGCTGTGACACAGATTTGGGGATCCCCGTGGTCCTTCTCCCCAGGGAGGGCAGCCAGGTCCCCCAAAACCCCCTCACCCAGAGCATCCCGTGCAGGGCTGGGGCTGCAAGGAGCAGCACAAAGCACATTCCCCTGGGAGCCTCCATGGATAGGGATGGAAAAACAGAGAGGACCGGCCCCAGCAATGGCTTTAACACCTGGAGGAGGGTGCTGGCTGTGGGTGTCCCAGTGGGAAGCTGGGTGGGGCAGGCCTGCCCCTTGCACCCACCTGGAGCTCATTTCCAGAGTCTCCCAGGGATTTGACCCTGGACTCTCATCCCACCTTTCCCAGCAGGAAACATGGAAAGTCCATGAGGAGGGCAAGCCCTGCTCAGCAGCAGCCAAAGCACACACATGTGATCCTCAGTGTCCCTGTCCTGAATCCAAAGCCAGCTACTGGGAAGGAAGGAACCCTCTTGTCACAGCTGAGACGGCCACGCAGAGCATCACCACACAATTTCAGAAGGCTTCAAGCCATGCACAGCGAGACCATTCTACTTCAGAAGGCTTCAGGCACCTGCCCATCCAGAGTAACATCCCATCACTTCAGAAGGCTTCAGCCATGTGCCCACGCTGTTCCTTAGCCCAGCCTTTTATCCCCTCACGTTGATGCAGTGCACCTGTGTGCCCTCTGCTCCCTTCGGTGGTTGGTCAGTGCCCCTGGGCACTCCATGGCTCATTGCTGTCACTGCTGCTCACAGCTGTGCCACTGGGGATGAGGATCAGTCACACTCCCAATTCCCAAACCGTGTGCCTACAGCCCATCCCAGCCCAAACTCAGTTCTTTGGGGAAATGCTGATTTATTTAAAACAGAGCATCCTCAGAAGAATCTGAGCTGCCAACAGGGGCCTCATGCTTCTTGGAGGAGACCGCTGGAGATGGGGGAACTCCAACTCCCGTTGCCTGTGGAGGATCTTCTCCGACTCGGAGTGACTCGGCCGCCCTGCCGTGCTGTGGGAGCTGTGGATGGGGTGCCAGTGGCTCCAGGACGCTTCCTGCTGTGCCGCCTGCCGCTGGGAACTCCTCACGGGAGCGGGCTGGGCTCCCAGTTTCACTTCCAGGCTCTTCTTGGCCACGTGCATCCTCAGGGCCGAGCGGGCCCCGCTGATATCCGCAGATCCGGCGGAGCTCGGCGAGCTGTCCGAGGCCTCCTCCCCGTCCGGGGTCTGGCAGCTCCCGCTGGGGCTCTCGGAGCCGGGGAAGCTCTCGGAGGAAGGGGGTGACACCTCCCCCAGCTCCAGCTGCTCCTGGGAACGCCTCACCGCCAGGGGCTGGGCTCTCAGCTTCACTTCCAGGCTCTTCCTGGCCACGTGCATCCTCAGGGACGAGCAGTTTCCCCTCAAGCCCTCAGCTGCGAGGGAGCAGCGGGATCCGTCCACGAGCTCTTCTCCAGCCGGAGCGCGGCAGCTCTGGCCGAGGCTCCGGCAGGGATGGAAGCTCCCATGGAAGCAGGAGCTGGAGGAGGCGCAGCAGGGCAGGCGGCCTCGCTCCAGCAGCTGCTCCAGGTCCTCCCACCACAGCTGCCACATCTCCGAGTCCCGCGGGAAGGACACCTCGGGCCACAGCGGCGTCACCAGGTCCTGCAGCTCCCGGGCCGCCGTCACGCAGGGGGTGCAGCAGGGCCCGCAGCGGCAGGGGATGTACGGGGGGCTCTCCGGGGCAGCCGGGCCCCGGGGAGGGGTCTCCTCAGCCCGGGGGGAACCGGGAGCCCCCGGGGCCGCTCGGCAGCGCCGCGAGGCCCCGGCCCGGCTCCCGAGGCGCTTCCGCGCCTTCCAAATGCGGGTGGCCAGCAGGACGGCCGTAGTGGCCACCAGCAGGACAAGCGTGGGGAGCAGGAAACTCATGGCTTCATCTGTGTCCCATCGTGGCCACACTGGGAGCCAGGGGTGGTGGCACGTGTCCTGTAGAGACACCGTGCCGATGTCACAGTGCTGCGGGGGGGACACCTGTGTGACATCACAGCCCCGCCTCGCCCCAGCGCTCACCCCGTTTGTGACGTCACGGCCCCGGATCGCCCATCCCGAATCCATACCCAGCGCCGTGCCAGCTACTGGGAAGAATATGAAACCTATCCCCATAAACTCAGCACACTAGCCCAGCACAGAGGCTGGGAGCACATCCAGGCCACTTCCAGCACCTCCCTCGGGACCCTCGGGGGTGTCCCCCGCCGGTGACCACCGCCTGGTTCGGGGCTGGGAATGGAATGCCCCGCGTTTCCCTCCGGAACTAATGTTCCCGCCGCGTTTCCCGGCCGGACCGCGGGCGGGGCGTGTTTGAGGACGGACCAATGGCGGCGCCCTTGCGGCACTTCCGGCGTGTCCCGGCGATGTGGCGATGGCGGCTCCCGGGGCCGCTCCGGGCCGGGGGAGGTCAGGGGGGCTGGGTGGGACACCCGGCTGGGATGTGATGGCTTGCGGGGGATCCTGAGAGCGGGAAGGGGAGGCCCCGCGGGGTCCCTCCTCCCCTCTCGGCCCTGCCCGAGACCCCCCGCTCTGTCCCGCAGGTCCCGGCGGCGTCGCGGTTCCCCGGGCGGGGCTCAAGAAGTGGACGCTGCCCCCGGATTACAGCGGTGAGGGGGAAGGACGGCGGGAGATCCCCGTCAGGGGAGGCGGGGGCACTCCCCAGGGAGTTCCCGGAGATCCCGGGGATCCTGATCCTGGCGTTCCCCGGCAGGGATCACCATCCCCGAGAAGCCGAAGCTGAAGTTCATGGACAAGGTGCCGGCGGTGCCCAAGGTCCGGCGGGAGCCCCGGCGGCTCCGTGACATCCGCGGCCCGTCCCAGGTGGCCACCGACTTCACGGAGGGGCAGTACGGGATCCTGGTGAGCGGGAAGAGGCACGGAACGGATCGGGGGGATTATTCCAGAGGCCGGGATTGCGTGTCCCTGAGCCGTCCCACCGTGTCCCCCCACAGGCTTTGGGCGGGGGGTACCTGCACTGGGGCCACTTCGAGATGATCCGCCTGACCATCGGGCGCAGCATCGATCCCAAATCCATGTTCGCCGTGTGGCGCGTGCCCGCCCCCTACAAGCCGGTGACGAGGAAGAGCCTGGGACACCGGATGGGCGGCGGGAAGGGCCCCATCGACCACTACGTGACGGCGGTGAGGAGCGGCCGGCTGGTGGTGGAGGTGGGCGGGCGCTGCGAGTTCGAGGAGGTGCAGCCCTTCCTGAGCCGCGTGGCCCAGAAGCTGCCCTTCCCCGCCGTGGCCGTCAGCCGGGACAGCCTGCAGGAGATGCGGCGGGAGGAGGAGCGCAGGAGGCTGGACAACCAAAACCCCTGGACTTTCGAGCGCGTGGTGACCTCCAACATGTTGGGCATGAGGAAGTACCTGAGCCCCTACGACCTGCGGCTCAAGGGACGCTACTGGGGCAAGTTTTTCCTGAAGCACAGAGTGTGAGGAGCGGCTGGACGGGATTGCTTTCGGGATTAAACTTTTCCACGAGAGCCTGGAGTGGGTTTTGGAGCTGGGAATGCAGGGCTGGGGGACAAATGGATCAGGGTTTGGGGGATGAGGATCTTCATCCCAAGGTGGGGTGTGGAGCTGGAAACGTGGAGCTGGGGGACAAATGGATCAGGGTTTGAAGCACGAGGATCTCTATCATGAAGTGGATTTTAGGGCTGGGAGCATCCTGAAGATGGATCAGGGTTTGGGGGATGAGGATCTTCATCCCAGGGTGGGGTTTGGAGCTGGGGGACAAATAGATCAGGGTTTGAAGCATGAGGCTCTGTCCTGAAGTGGATTTTAGGGCTGGGAGCATCCTGAGGGATCCATGGATCAGGTTGGAGCCAGGAGGCAGAGTGTGGGTGAGCTCTTTATTGAGGAGGAAGGCTCCAGCATGGGTGGCTGCACATCCAAGGAGCTCCAAGCACTGGGAGAGGCTCCTCTGGCCGCCCCGGCAAGGCAGAGCCCTGTGTCCCCCCCAGAGGGACACGGCCCCTCCGGCCGCTCCGTGCCACCCAGGAGGGGCTGCTTGTCACAGCGGCCACCGACTGTCACCCGAGTGGAGGAGGAGGAGCAGGGACCTCGGCGCTGGGAGGGCAGCAGGGAGCGCAGTGGGTGGGCTCCGCTCCTCCAGGGACACGTGGGATGTCCTCGGGGCTCCGGGGATCAGGGCTTGGCCGAGGTGTCTCCCGTGGATCATCCGGGCAGGGGGCCAGGAGGGGGAAAGGCCACCTGTGACAGGGAGGAGGATGAGGTGACACTCAGGAAGGGGACGTGGCTCCCGGTGCTGTCACCATCCACATCCCTCCCCAGTGTGGCAGCCCAGGGACACTCAGGGCGAATCCAACCCCGGCAAGGCCCGAACCCACTCCCTGGGATTGGGGGGTACCAGGGACCCCCTGTGCCACCCCCAGCCCTGTCCCTGTCACCTGGAGGGCAGCGGGTGGGGGGTTCAGGCGAAGATGCTCGCGATGCTGGATGCCAGGATGATGGCGAGGATGATGCAGCACAACATGATCATGATCTTCTTCTGCTCAGGGAGACAGGGAATGTGAGGCAGGGACACAGCCGGGGAGGGGACAGGGACAGGGAATGGGCTGGGGAGGAGGACAGGGGATGAGGATTGGGCTGGGGAGGGGGCAAGGAGTGGGGAGTGGGACAGCAAGGATAGGGGCAGGGCAGTGGGGAAAAAGGACAGAGATAGGGCAAGGGACACGGACAGGGGAAGGGGGCAGGGCAGGTGTGAGCTGGTTCTGTGTGGCACAGGGAGGTGACAGTGCCAGCGTGCCCTGGGACAGGTGACCAAACACCGTGACTTACCCAAAAACTTGGTGGGGGGGGGACAGTCTGGACAGGGCCCGGGAGCTGGGAGTGTTCCCAGCCCTGTGCTTCCTCCTCGTGTCCTGCAGCACCGGGAAACGGGGCCGGTCCAGCCCCCAGATCCCCGGGCACCGGGAGCCGAGCCGGAGCCGTGCCGGCGGCTTTGGGTGTTCCCGGTGCCAGCACGGAGAGGAGGCGCAGGGCGGGATCAGCGGGATTTTATTACAGCGGGAGTTAAATATCCATGATCAACACATCCTCCCGCCCGGACATCAAAGCCACGAGGGGATGGGGACCCTGACGGCTCCGTCTGTCACAGCACGGTGACAAGAAACCACGCTGGTGCCGCCAAACCCCGCGTCCTGTCCCTATTCCCGCCCTCATTCCACCGGGATGCCCGCGCGGGTGAGCGTCCGGCCCTCGGATTTGTGTCCTTGTCACTCCTCGCTGGGGCTGAGGCACCAGTGGCCGCGCCCCCACGGACGGAATCCTGTCCCCTTCCATGGGGACATGAGGGGCAGATCCCAGGGAAAGCAGGACGGGCGGGAAAGGCGGCGGTGCTGGAGCCCGCGGCGGGAAGAGCAGCAGGTCCGGGAGGAGCAGGGAGAGGAGGGGTCCAGGATCAAAGCCGGGGAGGATCCCGCCGGGAGGTGACATCGCTGGGATGCTCGGGAGCGTCTGGAGGAGGGAAAGGGGAGCTGGAGGAAAGGGAACGGGGACTGCAGCAGGAAGGGGGGAGCAGGGATGGCAGAGATGGATGTGGGCAAGAGACAAAATCCAGAGCCCGGAGCAACACGGACCCCCAAAGCACTGCAAACCCCCAGAAATGCAGACCCCAAACAGCACAGACCCCTGAGCACCAGAGACTCCTGAACATCACAGACACCTGAGCAATGCAGACCCCCAAAAACACAGACCCCAGAGCACCAGAGACCCCAAACATTGCAGACCCCCAGCAGTGCAGACCTGCAATCACCAAACCCAGAACGCAGCATCCCCAGCCCCATAACAGCCCCAAATCCCAAAGCACTGCAGCCCCCAAAGCAGGAGATGGCACTGGGATCCCCCTGGGCTCTGTGTCCCCGCAGCAGGGGTCCCCTGCCCCCCAACACTTACAGACCCCCTCCCCAGGGGCTATTTCATGTTCAGCCCCACCGAGAGTCCAATGATGAGGGCAACTGTCCCCAGCAAGAGCACGGCCACTGCCACCAAAATCAGCAGCTTCTGGGGGAACAGGGGCCAGTCGGGGATGGTGACACCTGTCCCGTGGTGGGAGTGGGACACAGGGGCACCGAGGTGCTGCAGAGCCCTGGGGATGGGGCAGGAGGGGCTGAGTCCTCACCAGCTCATCACACCTGGGGTGGGAGGGGGCTCAGGGGTGGCAGTGGGACAGAGAGGGACAGAGCTGCCAACCTCCCATAGGGTCACTGGGGGGAGGTGGGAGTTATTGGGGTCAGCTGAGGGATATGAGGGGTGGCTGAGGGGGACAAGAGGTGGCTGAGGGCAATAAAGGGATTTCAGGGCTGCTGGAGGATATGGGGAGGTGCTGGGAACACTGGGATGTGAAGGCACTATGAGGGCCAGAGGGGATAGCACTGGGGGTACCTCTGGGTGCTGGGGGCTACAGAGGGGACACTGGGGGGTGCAGAGGGCACACTGGGGGCTATGCAGGGGACAAGGGGCTGTCGGTCTGTCTCACCCTCCTGGCCTCACTTTGGTACTTCACAGCCTTTTTGGTGTCGGCCACGGCCCGTTCCACGAATCCCACGGACTGGTCCATGTTGTTCTCTATGCGGTCGATCATGGCTCCCTACGGAGCACCCGGGGGACACAGAGAAGGGGGGAACACTGAGAGCACCCCGGGGTGCTGGCACCCACCCACCTGGCGCACCTGGCCCCAGCACCAGATCATCTCCATGCTCTGCTCCACCTGCTCGGCTACGCGTTATCCAGCAACCCACCCTGGGGGAGAAGGGACAAGGTCGGTGGGGACACAGTGACACAGCCCCACAGCACGTGGCACACCCGCACACACAGGTACTCACCCATCCCTGGGGCAGGCAGTGGCTCCTCACGTGGCATGGGGAACAGAGAGGGGCTGAGAGAGGGGACAGCACCACCACAGGGTGGGGGACACTCTTGTGTCCCTCCAGGCCACCACGGGGTGGTGGGTGGCTCCATGGGAACATGTGCAGTGGTCACCACCCCAGCCCATATCGCTCCATGCCTGGATCCCCCTGTGCAGGTCCCTGGGCCACTCCATGGTCCCGTGCAGGTCCCTGTGATCCCACACTTGGGTCCCTGCTTGTCCCTGGTCACCCTGCGCATGGGTCCCTGTGTGTCCCCATACGTGGGTCCCTGCTCATCTCTGTGACCATGTGCCCAAATCCCTCATGGCTCATGTCCATGTCCCCATACACAGGTCATCCCTGTGACCCCACGTCCTGTTCCTGCTTGTCCCCATACCCAGGTCCCTGCCTGTCCCTGTGATCCCGTGTCCAGGTCTCCGCTTGTCCCCGTGTCCCCACAGCCAGGTCCCTGCATGTCCCTGTGGCCAGGTCCCTGCGTGTCCCCGTACCTGATTCTCCACCAGCATGGCGATGTCCACGAACATGTCGTGGAGCTCCTTGATGCTGCTCTCCAGGCGCACGATGTCCTTGTGCCGCCCCTCGATCTCGCTCAGCGCCTGCTTCGAGATCTGCGAGTCCATGATCTGCAGGGACAGGGACACGTCAGCGGGGAGCCCTGGCCCTGGGACACACCCCTGTGTCCCCCGGTGTCCCCCACGTCAGGGCTCACCCCCGAGGTGAAGATGGAGGGGTTCCCACTCTCCAGCATCTCCTCCAGCTCCTCGTCCGTCGTGTTCTTGCCGGCT
Organism: Pyrgilauda ruficollis; assembly: GCF_017590135.1. NCBI lineage: Eukaryota > Metazoa > Chordata > Aves > Passeriformes > Passeridae > Pyrgilauda > Pyrgilauda ruficollis. The sequence continues at coordinate 279,684 of NW_024523767.1, forward strand.
GCGGGCACGTGGGGAGAGGTGGGAACAGGCCCCTCCCAGTCCGGGATAAGGGGTGGGGCCTGCATGATCTGGCTCCACCCACTTGACTAAACTTGGTCAAATGGGTGGGGCCCGTGTGAATTGGCCCCTCCCATTTTATGGAGGAGGTGGGCTTGATGCGGGGGCTGGGGTCACGCACTGATTTCCAGCTGGCGCTGGATCCGGCCCTTGCTCCGCTCCCGGAAATCCACCTGCGCCTCGTTGTACTTGGTCATGACATCCACGAACTTGCGGGACAGGACCGAGTGCTGGGGACAGGGACAGGGACGTGAGGATGGGGACAGGGACTTTGGCATGGGGACACCCAGGGCATGGTGTGGCCCTGGGGGACTGGACCTGTCCCTGGAGATGGGGACATGGAACACCCCAGGCACGGCATATCCCCATGGGCCACTTTCACGGGGGACAGGAGCGAGGACAGAGGCGTGACACTGCCCAGGGGACAGGATGAGGTGCTGGGGGTGGGGAGGGGAAGTCAGATCAGTGACACTCTGGGCATGGCGTGTTCCTGGTCCCAGGACGGACAGGACAATGCGCTGGGAGTGGGGACAGTGGCACGAGACCCAGGGGACCCCGGATGTAGCATGTCCCAGCACAGGGCGATGGGACAGAGTGCTGGGGACAGAGCAGAGGGACACAAAGCCTGGGATCACAGAGTGCTCTTGGGGATAGGATTGGGAGACCTGGGGACGCCTGGACATGCCACAGGGACAGGGTGGGACCTGGGGACGCTGGCTGTGGGCCGGAGCTCACCTGGGACTTGCGTATCCGGAGGTCGGCGGAGGATCGTGCCTCGTCCTGCTCGATGTTCCTCTCCATACCTGGAGAGAAACAGACCTCAACCCACCAGGAACCTTTCCCACTGCCAGCCCCCATGATCCCAGAGTCCCAGGGGGACAGGGACAGCTGTGACACGGCGGTGGGGACAGAGCCACTCACTCTTCAGCTTGTTACGGACGCTGTTGGCCATTTTCTTGATCTCTGCTGTCAGCTGCTCCAGGTCATCTTTGGTCTCTGTGGGATCACGGGTGTGAGCCACCATGGGAATGTCCCCAGGGAGAGCCCCCGTGACCAGGGGAGGCCGTGGGGACACTGTGACAGCACTCACTCTGCTCTGGGATGGGGGCTGAGAGGATGATGCTGTAGAGCTTCTTGGCTTCCTCCACGTTCTCTGAGATCTTGTCGATGTTCTGCCGGGTCTCCTCAATCTGGGCACGCCCGGGAGGATTTTGGGGGGTTAGGAGACAGCCCTACACCCCCCAGCCCCACTCCCAGCCCTCCCTCACCTCCGAGAAGAACTCATCCATGAAGGCCGTGTTGTCCACGGCGATCTCCAGCTCCTCCTCATCGTCCGCATCCTGCTTCTGCTGGGACACGGCGCTCAGGGGGGGCCCCGTGCCCTGCCAGCGCCCCCCAGGGCCCCCCCGGGGGTGACAGGGACAGGGGGGGAGTAGCCATGGGGCTGTGGTGGCACAGGGGGGGACATCTGCAGCGGGGGAGGGCAGGGGGGGCCGAGCCCAGCTCACATCTGGCCACACGTGGCTAGGAATTAAGGGATTGCTGGGCTTGGCCAGAGGGAACGGGGACAGCGATGGGATGGGCACAGGACAGGGTTTCTGTCCCAAACCGTGGCCCCACGGCAGCTCTGGGGCAGCCCTGGGGGGCACGAAGGTGGCTGGTGCCCCTCACCCTGGTGTCGTGCCCCCACCCATGTGCTCCCAAATCCAGCCCTTCCCAAAACTCAGCCTCAGCCCTTCTGCCTCCCCTCACCCCCTCAGCTCCACCAGCACCCCGGGGGTCTTGTTGGGGTGTCCTGGAGAGGGGGACAGACCCCAGGCTGGGACCCCCCACCCCCTCCTCCTGCTGCTGGAGTAAAAATAAAATTAATCCCTTCGCTCCCCCCCGAGGGCTTTATCTGATGGCTCCATAATCCCGGTAAATCCCTGCCAAGCCTCCCTGCCATGCCTAGGGGCCCGGCTGGGAGCTGGGGGCCTGCTGGGACCCCCACGGTCCGTGGGGAGCAGGGGGACCCCCCAGGAGTGGGGGGAAATGGGGCCCCAGGCGGAGCGGGAAAAGGGAGAAGGAAGCGGCGCTGATGGCGGGAACACAGGGAACTGTGGGGGGCAGAGTGGGGAACTGTGGGCACCCCAAATCCACCGCCATCCCCACAGGACGGACACCCCCAGAGGCCGGGAGGGGCTGTCCCCCCATTGCACCCCACGGCGTGGGGGGACGGCACTCGGCTGGGGGGGTCACGTCACCCCAAAACTCCCACCGTGCCCCCACAGCGCACGGGGTGACACCCCCAGTCCCCCCCAGCTGACCCCCCCGCTGTAGGGAGGCTCAGGGTCCCCCACCCGCCGTGGGGTGACCCCCGTGACACCCCACGCACACCGGGGGGGGTCTCGGTGCCATCCATCCCGTGGTGTCACCACAGACTGGGGTGTCCCCGAGACCCCAGCCCTCCATGGGATGGGCTCTGAGGTCCCCCCATCCCCGTGACACCCCCACGCCCCGCGGGGTGGCATTTCAGTGACATCCACCCCGTGATGTCCCCATCCACCGCAGACTCGGTTTTTGGGGTCCCCTCTCCCCGCGATGCCCCCGCCCACCATGGGGTGGGGTCTCGGGGACCCCCATCCCGGCGTCACCTTTCCCTGAGGGGCTCCCTGGGGGTGTCCCCTGTCCCCTCGCCACGCCGGGGGTCCCTCACCGCCTTGAGCTGCTCCAGCCGGTCCTTCATGGTGCCCCCGGAGGCTGGGGGGGCGCGGGGGGCTCCCCGTCCTCGCCCCGCGCAGGGATGGGCGATGTCACCCTCGGTCCTCGCCGCTCCGCCAGGCCTCCTACATCCAGGCGAGGTGGCGGGTGGCCCTGTCCCCTGTGCCTGTCCCCAAGCCCGGGGCTGTCCCTGCGCTAATCCCCAGTGACGGGCACAAGGAAGGCGCCGAGGGGAGGGACGAGGTGGAGCCGCCCCTTCACCTGGGACACGCGGGGACCCGCCGGAGGCGGCAGCTGGGGGTGGCCCCCGGCACCCCGGGAGGTGACAGAGGTGGGGGAGGATGTGGGTTCGCAGGCCATGAGCAGGCTGATCCCCCTCGGGGGTCACACGGTGAGGACGTGTCACCCCCTGCCACGTGTGGCTGCAGCGGGAGCGCGGCTGGGGACGGGGAACGCGGCTGGGGACAGGGAGCACGGCTGGGGACAGGGAGCACGGCTGGGGACACGGTTGTGGTTGTGGGGCACGGCTGGGTTCGGGTGACACGGCTCGGGGATCGAGGCTGTGCATAGGGGTCACAAGTTGGGGAGGGCGGGCGCTGAGGGGGCTGAGGGGCTGGGAGGGGGCTCCGGGGTGGCAGAGGGAGTCAGGGGGGCACTGGGGACCTGTGACGGGCTGGGGGAGCGCATAGCGGGAGGGGTCACTCTGTAGGTCTGGAGCGGTCACTGGGCGGATGTGATGGCTTGGGGGAATCACTGCATAGGAATAATGGGTTGGGGGGATTTCCTGGGGTGGATAATGGGGCTGGGGGGGTATCGCTGGGTGGGGGGTGTGTTCTATGGGTATAATGGGCTGAGGGGTCGTCAGGGAGGTCCAGTGGGGCTGACCCCATTCCCGGCTGTCCCAGTCCCTGGAGGACTGCCCGCTGGACGAGGATGAAGATGCCTTCCAGGCCCTGGGGGAGGAGGATGAAGACATCGACCAGTTCAACGATGACACCTTCGGGGCCGGGGCCGTCGGTGAGACCCTGAGTGTCACCCCCAGACCTCCCTGACCCGCAGATGGCCCCGGCCCACGTCCCTCACCCTGTGCCCCCTCGCAGATGATGACTGGCAGGAGGCCCACGAGCGGCTGGCGGAGCTGGAGGACAAGGCCGGCTCGAGCCGGGAGCCGGACGGTCCCGTTGGGAACGACGGGGACGTTCTGGGCGATCCCGAGGACGCGCTGGCCGAGCGGCTCACGCGCCTCGTCATCGACAGCGAGCTGGAGGACCCGGCCATCATGCAGGCCGTGCACACCAGGGATCCCCCGCAGGTGGGAGCGGGCTGGGGGATCCGGGGGGCGCGGGGATGGATCCCGCAGCGCCGTCCTGACTCCCCCTGTGCTCTGCAGCAGCCTGGAGGGCTGAATTCCAGCATCTGGGACAGTTCGGCCGTGCTGCGGCGCATCCGGGGGCCGCTCCTCGCTCAGGTAGGGTGCTGGGGGCAGGGGGCCCTTCCCTGCTGATCCCAAATGCCTGTGGCAGCCAGCTGGGTGGGGTAGACTGTTCCTGGGATAGTGGAGTGTCCTGCTTCCCTCCACTGCGGCTGTGGCTTGTGGGGGACCCTCACAGCTGTCACCTTCTGTCCCCCCTCAGACCCTGGAGGGCTGGGATGATGGAGTTTTGCTGTTTTGGGATGCCTGGTGATGTCTGAGGGATTTCAGGGCTCCCAGCTGGATTTGGGAATGTTGATGCCTGGAGGCAGAGGATTTTTGTGTTGTTGTGGTTTCATTAAGAGTCAGGCTTTGAAGTGCTGCGTGTCCAACCCTCTCCTGGCTCTGCCGGGCTGGGAGGTGACCCAGAACTCCTGCCTCACGCCCTGTTATCCCAAACGGGACGCTCTTGGCAGTCACATGTGCTCTGGGAATGCCCAGCCTCGCCTGGAGATCCCAGGGAAGCGCAGGGGGAGGTGGAGAGCTGGCAGGAGGAAGAGGGGACACTGACCCTCCTCCGTGTCCCGGCCTGTGGCTCCAGGGGGGTGTCCCTCCCGTTCTGCTGCAGGAGATGCCATCAGTGTCCGTGCTGGATTATGCCCTGCCCCAGAGGCCTCCGCAGGCTCGGGATGAGGAGCGGGATCCATCGGAGCGGGCGCTGCCCCGGCGCTCCTCCTCCCCCATCATCGGGAGCCCCCCGGTGCGGGCCATTCCCATCGGCACCCCCCCCAAACAGGCCGCCATCCCAAACTTCAACCAGCAGGTATCTCCTCGCTTCCCACCGCTCCCAAGGGTGCAAGCTGCTTCCCAGGGGGAGTGACTGTGCCACTTGCCTCCTCACAGATCCTGTGTCCCAAGCCTGTCCACATCCGAGCTACCATGCAGCAGCGTTATCCCGCTCCCTATGGAGAGAGGATGTCCCCCAACCAGCTCTGCAATGTTCCGGTATCCAGCTTTCCCTCCTCCATCTTTTTGGGGATTGATGACCAGCCTCCCCAAAACTTCCCTGTATTCCTGTGGCTCGTCCCCACCCCATGGAGCTTGGCCTTCCTGGGGTTTGTCCCATCTGCCAGTTGTGGTCTGTGACTGGGATCCCTTTTCCCAACTCTTTCCCCAGAATTCCTCCCTCCTGGGCCACCCGTTCCCCCACAGCGTCTCTCCCGTTCTCACACACCTGCAGAGAGCCCAGCTGCTCGGAGGAGCCCAGGTAAAGCTCCTTCCTGTGCTTCATCCCACCTTTCTCTCTGCGTGGCTCCGGGACCTGGCACTCCGTGGCTCTTACTGGCTATCCCAGATCCTTTTCCCGCCTGGCTGACTCCAGGTGTCCTCTCTGTCCCTCCAGGCCGGCCGAATGTCCCCCAGCCAGTTTGCCCGGGTGTCCGGGCTGGTGGGGAGCCCGCTGCCCTCGGTGAATCCCAAGCTGCTCCAGGGCAGAGTTGGGCAGATGATGTCCCCGGCCGGAGGGTTCCGTGCCTTTTTCGGGGCTCCCCCCGCCCCGCCCCCCTCGCAGCTGCCGCACCCTCCGGGCCCCGGATCCCACCTGCAGAACCTGAGGTCGGTGCTGTCCCTGTCCCAGCGTCCCACGCGCTCCCTGCATCCCCCCCTGACCGTTCCCGCTCTCCCCAGGCCGCAGCCCCAGATGTTCCGGCCGGACACGACCCACCTGCACCCCCAGCACCGCCGGCTCCTGCACCAGCGGCAGCAGCAGAACCGGAAGTGAGTGCGGGGACAGGGACGGGGCCGCGCGGCACGGGGACGTGTCCTGCTTCCGGGGTCACCTGTCCCCCCTCTCTGTCCCTTCCTGTAGCTCCGGTGTGCTCACGGGTGCCCTTCTTCTCCTGCCAGCCAGCACCGGAGCCTCAACGGCTCCGGGGGGGACCGAGGGGGCCACCGGAGCAGCCATCAGGAGCAGATCCGTAAGGATCCCTACGCCAACCTCATGCTGCAGCGGGAAAAGGACTGGGTGTCCAAGATCCAGATGATGCAGCTGCAGAGCACTGATCCCTACCTGGATGATTATTATTATCAGGTACTCGGGAGCAGCATCTTTCCCCTGTCCATGGATATTGGGTGGGAAGGGGAGGTCAATCCAGGGAGAAGTGCAGTGGGTTGTTTTCCTCCCTGGAAAGGAAGGCAGAGGGACAGGGTGGGATCAACATGCCTGGGAAGAGCTGACTCCTTCTTCTTGGGTGAGATTTCCAGGAGTGAGGAGATGTTGGGGTACACTGGTTTCATAGGTCTGGGATAATAGGAGAGCTCCTCTCCATCAGAAGTGTGACAGAGCCAGGATAAAACCCCTGGAATGAAACAAGGGAGATGCTAAATGGAAAACTCAAGAGAGATCCTTGTCAGGGAAAGGCTGACTTTGGTCTGACTGGGAATGGTGATGGTGAACCTTGTGGGAATCTAAGGAGTGCAGTGGAGAAGATGGATAGGGAGGGATTGCTCCTGCTTTTTTTCCAGTTCAGGATTAGGGAATGTCAGACAGTGCTGGGAAAAGCCAGACTTGGAGCAGATGGAGCAAGGTGGACTGTTTGAGGATCCCCAGAGAGAGAGGGAATTGTCTGGGATGGACACCGGGAGACTGAATGGGGTGGGAGAGCTATGGCTCCTCTCCTGAGCTGGCAGGGTTTTTTGGGGATCTGTGGGTGAGCTGGTCCCAGCAGAGAAGAGGAACTGGTGCAGGATGTGAGTCAGCAGAGCTCTGCCATTGCGTAACGGGGTGGATGGGGTGGGGAGGCCCTGGCATGGTGCCAATGGAGCAAGGCAGGCTAACTGGGATGTGCTGGGAAGGACTGGGAACCCCACAAGGAGAGTGGATTTGTCTTTGTCCTGAGAGAGGGCTGAGGAGGAGCCTCAATCTCTGACATCCTGAGGGATGGGAGAGGAGGATGGACTCAGCTGTGGCTTAAATGATGATGTTGAGAAGATGATGGAGCTGAGGACAGGGAGATTGCCAATGGTTTTTTGGGAGAAGGCGCTCAACATTTCCTCTCCCTGCCTCAGAATTACTTCCAGAAGCTGGAGAAGTTGGCAGCAGCCGAGGAAGTGCACGGTGACGGTCCAAAGAAGGAGCGCACTAAACTCATCACCCCTCAGGTGGCCAAGCTGGAGCACACCTACAAGCCAGGTAAAGCCCTCCACCAGCCCCAGGGCTCCTTTTATCCAGGCATTGAGGGGACTCATCCCTCGGCTTCCCTGCTCCCTGCTTCCTGCAGTGCAGTTTGAGGGCTCGCTGGGAAAGCTCACCGTCTCCAGTGTCAACAACCCCCGGAAGATGATCGACGCCGTGGTGACGTCCCGCAGCGAGGATGATGTGAGTTCCTGGCCTTCCTCCCTTCCAACAGCCCTGTGGCTGCTTCCCACAGCCCTGATTCCCTCTTCCCTCCCTGGCAGGAGACGAAGGAGAAGCAGGTTCGGGATAAGAGGCGACAGACACTCGTCACCATCGAGAAGGTGAGTTTAATGCGGATTGTCCTGGCCCTCAGAGGTCCATGGTGGGATAAAAAGTGGGCCAACCCAACCCATTCCATGGTTCCCTGAGTGGTCCATGCTTCCTGCAGACGTACAGCCTCCTCCTGGACGTGGAGGACTACGAGCGCCGCTACCTCCTGAGCCTGGAAGGGGAGCGGCCAGCCCTGATGGGAGAGAGGAAGCAGAAGATCTGTGACATGTACGACAATCTGAGGGGGAAGGCACCTGGGCAGGACAGGTGAGTGGGACTCTGGGACCACTGAAACCAGTTTTCCATGGATCTGTTTGACTCTTGCAGCGGGCTGAAGTAATCTTTTTTTAGCCATTTTACCCTCACCGTGGTTACAAAGTTACAACTTCCATGCCCTCCCTCTGGCAGAGTTGAGGATTAGATTAGGGATGTCATTCCTGTGTAGTTTTTCCCACCTCAGGGATGTTTTTTCAGGCATGGGTGTGTTTTCCACCTGCTGCTGGGGCAGATCCAGCCATGGGATAGCCCTGGGATGCTCCCAGGTGAGGGTTGACACCTTTCTCCCTCTCTCCTCAGGCCGAGCGATGACCACTTCATGCAGATCATGTGCATCCGGAAAGGAAAGCGCCTGGTGGCCCGGATCCTTCCCTTCCTGGCTCCAGAGCAAGCAGCTGACGTGCTCATGGCCACAGCCAGGAACCTGCCCTTCCTCATCAAGAAGGATGCTCAGGATGAGGTGAGGTTCCAGAGGCTGGGAGGGCTCTGTGTGTCTTCAGGGTGGCAGTTCCTGCCTTTCCTGGGAGGGTGCCGGAGGTTCGGAGTGGCTGTGTGGGAGAAGCTGTTTGCAATTCCAACCAGGGAAAGGTGAGGAGTAGGAGCTCCCAACTGTGTTCCTTTCTCCACAGGTGCTTCCCTGCCTCTTGAGGCCCTTTTCCCACGTCCTTTACCACCTTCCCTTGGGAACAGTCACCAGCCTTGTGCAGCAGCTCACGAACCTACCTCAGAGCGCCGCCGCTCCCACCAACCTGCACCTCACTGCTGTGCTCCAAAACAAGGTGCTCCTCATTCCCACCCCTTCCCAGCCTTGGGAATTGCTCCAGCAGCCTCTCAGCACTGGGGTGTTCCCCTCGCTAATTAACGAGGGTGTCTGGCACATTAATTAACGGTGTGAGGTGGCCCCGGGCTCTACCTCAGCCTGGCAGCAGCTTCTGGGTCTGTCCCGCTGTGCTCCAGTCCTGGAATTTGGGGTGGGAATGTTGCTGCAGTAAATCCCTCCTGGGCTGGGAGTGGTCTGTGGTCTTTACTTCCTCCTCCTCCTGCAAAGGCAGCCAGGGATCCTCCTGCTCGTGCCAGCATTCCAGGAGGGTTGGGAAGTGTTGGGGACTCTCCAGTTCTCTCAAGGAATGCTTGGAGGTGACTGATCCCCTGTGTGTCCCCACAGTTTGGTCTGTCCCTGCTGTACCTGGTCCTGAGCCGAGGGGAGGAATTGCAGAGCTCGGACACGAGCACAGAGCTGATGCAGGACAACCAATGGTAAGTCCCTGTCCCGGGCTGGGATGCTCCTGCCTGGAATGTCACCACATTCCCAGCCCCTTGGGGTGGAAAAGGCAGCCTCCAGGCTCCTGGACCCCCCACACCTTTCACTGCTGCCTCCTCCCGTTTTTCCGGCAGGACGGAGCTGATGCTGATGGCGACCCGGGAGCTCCTGCGGATCCCTCAGGGAGCCCTGGCAAAGCCCGTGTCCATCCCCTCCAACCTGATCTCCCTCTTCTCTCGCTACGTTGACCAGCAGAAGCTGAACCTGCTGGAGACGAAATTGCAGTGAGTGCCAGCCCCCTTTTCCCATGGGAATGCGGCCCTGTGCCACCAGGGGTCTGGAAGAAGGGGGAAGCCAGAGGTGGGGGTGCAGCTGGAGGAGGACTGGAGTGGGGACAAGCAGCTTGGGGAGAGGGGAATTGCTGCCTCCCTCTGATCCCACCACTGATGTTCCCTGGTTCCAGCTTAGTGCAGGGGATCCGATAGATCTCCGTGGCTCCTCGCCACCACTGGAATGTTCCAGAGGAAGGATGGAAGGAAGGAAGGATGGAGGGCACACGGTTCACCCCACACGGTTCCCCTGACGCCCGGCCTGGCACATGGAGCGCATCTGCCCCCCAATCCCTGGATCAGCAGGAAGAGGGGAATGTTTGGCTGCTCCCCCCTTTCCCACAAAGTGCTGCCTTTCCCTGCTGCTCCCAATTTCCCCACGACTCCCTCTGCACCCCAAAAAGCTGCTGCTTCCCCCCCAAACACACACACACACACACACACACACACACTACGGAGGATCCCGGGGAGCCCCTCGCTCCACATCCGTAGCCAGGGGTTCTCCGCTCGTTCCCTGCTCCTTTTCCAGCCCTTCCCACAAGCACTGAGCTCCGCTTCCTGCCCTTCCCCACACTTCACACACTTGTTTCGCACACTCGCCTCGTCTTCCCAAAATTCGGCTCCTTCCCTCCCCCCGGGGTCAGCCCAGCAGCTCCGGGGTGGGGGGCACAGTCGGGTCTCTGTCCCCTCCGGATCAGATCCGGGTGGCTTCAGCTGTGCTGCTCCTCGGGAAGGTGGTGGTGGTGGTTGGGGGATAAATTTTACTTCTTTTTTTTTTTTTTTTTTTTTTTTTTTTTTTTTTTTTTTTTGCTTTTAAAAAGAAAAAAAAAAAACCAAGAGATTTGCACATGTAGGGATTTTACACCCTGGAATTCCTTCTGGCATTAACCAGCCCCCACTCTGCTCCCAGCCCTTTCCCTGTCTTTTTTCTCTGACAGATCAAGTGGAAAGTTCATTTATTTTATTTTATTGCTTTTTTTTCCTGCTTTTTTTGTTTTGTTTTTTTTTCTTTTCTTTTTTTGCTTTTTTTCCCTTTTTTTTTTCTTTTTTTCCCCCTCTTTTTTGCTTTTTTTCTTAATTTCATTTGCTTGCAGTAATTTTTTTTTGTTTGTTTCTTTTCCTTCCCCATCCCTCCCAGTTTTTCGTTCTGGTTAATGAGAATAAAGTTTCTAAATTTACATTTTTATAGGGTATTGTAAATAAAGATGAATTGTATACGGCTGCCGGCCTGGTCTCTCCTTCTCTGGCCGTGCCACCCTCTGCCATGTCCCCGCCGTGTCCCCGCTCTGTCCCCTCGGGGGTCTCGAACCCTCGACCCCCGGGAGTGCCTCCGTGGGCAGCGGGCAGGGGGCGTGGTTACGCCTCAGCCAATGGCAGTGCGCCTGGTGGGAAGCCCCCGCCCCTCCGCCAATCACTGGTGGGTGATTCACCGCTCGGCGTCAGCACGCGCGGCGCGCCGCTCCCACCGTCCATTGGCTCCCTGCCTGATTGACGGCCGAGGAGTCCGCCCTCGGCCAATCGCAACGCGCGAACCGCCTCGCCGGCGTCCCGGCCGCCAATGGGGCACGGACGTGGGCGGGGCGAGTGACGGCAACGCGGCGGGGCGGTGGCGGCGGCGGCGGCGATGGC
>NW_024523767.1:290878-327264 GCF_017590135.1 Pyrgilauda ruficollis
CGGGCGGCGGAGCCGGCGCGGGCGGCGGCGGGGCCGGTCCCGGCTCGGCCCGCGAGGGTTGGCTCTTCAAATGGACCAACTACATCAAGGGATACCAGCGGCGCTGGTTCGTGCTCAGCAATGGGCTGCTCAGCTACTACCGGTACGCACCGGGACCCGCCCCGCCGCCCCCCGGCCCCCCGTGACCTTGGCGTCGGGCTGAGCCCCCGCGGCGGGAGCGAAGCGGGTGTGGGCCCCCCGCACCGAGCGGGGCAGCGCTCCGTGCCCCGCTGCCAGCTGGGAAGGAGGGCGGCTGTCACCTCCCTGTCCCCGCGGTTGTCACCTCCGTGTCGCGGGGAATGTCGCCTCCCGGTCACCGGGGCTGCTCTTGGCGGGAGAGGGGGTCGCTAGCCCACTCTCCGCCGCCCTTCTGTGCCAGCAGGAAAGGGGGGCGGCTGTCACATCCCCGTCCCCGTGGTTGTCACCTGTCTGTCCCCGGGATTGTCGCATCCCTGTCCCCGTGGGTATTCGGGGCGGGGGTCCGCAGCCCCCTCAGCCTCCCGCAGCTCCCGGATCCCGCTGCCCCTCCCGGCAGCTCTTCCCGGTGGCCTCGTGTGTTGCCACCCGCGAGGACACCTGAGCCTGGCCGGGGGGGCCTTGTCGCTCCATTATTGATGGGGAACCGGAGCCTCCGGCAGCTGCCGGCTCCGGTTTCAGCGCCGGCAACGGGGGGGCACCGGGCTGGGGGTGTCCCGGCTGGATGTCACCTCTGTCACCCGCTGACGTGGAAAGGGAGTGCCAGCCTGGCGCGGCCTCTCTGGGACTTCACCCTTGTCCCAGCCCGTGCCAGGATCCGGGAAGCACCGATCCCTGAGGCTCCAGGATCCCTGAGGCCACTCCTGGGGGCTGTGAACTTGTCCCCCCAAAGCGACACCCCCAGGCTTGGCCCTGCTCCGGCGCCAGCAAGCGCTCCCTATTAATAGCCCTGCCTGCCGGGCTGGGAATGCCGAGCCCCCTGCGCAGCCCCCGAGGGCTCATCCCGGGGGTCCCGGCCCTGTCCTTCCCTCACCACAGCCTTGTCCCAGGGATGTCAGCCCTGTCCTTCCCTCACTGCCACCTTGTCCCAGGGATTCCGACCCTGTCCTTCCCTCGCTGCCACCTTGTCCCAGGGATGCCAGCCCTGTCCTTCCCTCACTGTGGCCTCCTCCCGGGGATCCCGGCCCTGTCCTTCCCTCACCGCGGCCTTCCTGTGCAGATCCAAGGCGGAGATGGGCCACACGTGCCGCGGCACCATCAACTTGGCCACGGCCAACATCACCGTGGAGGATTCCTGCAATTTCATCATCTCCAACGGCGGAGCCCAGACCTACCACCTCAAGGCCAGCTCCGAGGTGGAGCGGCAGCGCTGGGTCACCGCCCTCGAGCTCGCCAAGGCCAAGGCTGTCAAGATGCTGGAGGAGTCAGGTACGGAATTCCTGGATCCATGGCAGGGTCACAGTGCACTCAAGGTGAAATCTCAGTGGCCAGGGCAGGATCACGGTCCTCAGAGTGGGATCCCAGTGCCAGGTTCCCAGAGCCCCACAGGTGGCAAGAATCCCAGGGCGGGATCCCGGTGCTTGGAGGACTCATGGCAGGATATTAGTGTTCCACAGGATCCCAGTGTCCCCACGGCAGAATCCCAGTGCCTCACAGGGTTGAGGGCAGGATCCCAATGCCAGAGAGAAGAATCCCAGCCCCACAGGGCACAGGATCCCAGTGCCCCCAAGTATGATCCTAGTGACCCCAGGGCAGGATCCCAGTGCCCCACAGGACCCAGGGCAGGATCCCAGTGCCCTGGGCAGCATCCCAGCATCTCCAGCAAGACGGTTTGGAAGGGGATGGCCGTGTCCACGCATGTGTGACCCAAACAGCCTGGCATGCAGAGATGGACCATGAGTGTTTGGGAGCCCTCAGGGGTTTGGGGATCCCCCCGTGCCCTTCCTGGCAGCCCCACCACCAGTTCCAGGTGTGACATGACAATCCCACACTCCCCGTCCCTTCCCACCCGCAGACGACTCCGGCGACGAGTCGGTGTCGCAGACGGACAAGACGGAGCTGCAGAACACCCTGCGGATTTTATCCAGCAAAGTGGAGGACCTGAGCACCTGCAACGACCTGATCGCCAAGCACGGCACGGCCCTGCAGCGCTCCCTCAGCGAGCTCGAGGCCCTGCGGCTCCCTCCGGAGAGCACGGACAAGATCAAGCAGGTCAACGAGCGGGCCACGCTCTTCCGCATCACCTCCAACGCCATGATCAACGTGAGTCCCCATCCCGAGGGTTCCAGAGTGGGAAAAGCCCCCACTTCCGTGCTGAGCGCTGTTTCCCCGCAGGCCTGCCGGGATTTCATGCTCCTGGCACAAACGCACGGGAAGAAGTGGCAGAAGTCGCTGCAGCAGGAGCGGGATCAGCGGATCCGGTTGGAGGAGACGCTGGAGCAGCTGGCCAAGCAACACAACCACCTGGAAAGGGCTTTCCGGGGGGCCACGGTGCTCCCCGCCAGCACGTCCGGCACTGGAGCCTCTGGCAAAGGTGGGGAGGGACAAGTGCTGTGCCCAGGTGTCTCCCAGATACTTCCTGGGATTTTCTGAGCCAGGCTCAGCTTCTCTCACTGTGCTGATCCCAAAGGATGTGTCCCATCTCATCTGTGTAGCCAAGTGATTCTGGCATCCCCAGCAGGGTCCAAACTGGCTCCTCTGAGCCTCATCCGACACCCCTCAGAGCTGGGGTGGGCTGTGACCCCCTCGCCTTGCTGATGGTGACAGGGGAGCCTTCAGTGGGAAACTGGGAATGGTGTTCCTTCCTCACCAGCTCTCTCCCTTTTCCCAGATCTGTGCTGCCCTGCCAAAGGCGACCTGAGTGATGAGGATGACGACAACAACGAGTTCTTTGACGCCCCGGAGATCTTCCCCATGCCCGACATCATGGGCCACAAGTGAGTTTTGGGGGAGAGGGGAGTCCCCTCGCTGCTCTGCCCCGCTCGGGAATGTTCACCGTCTTTCCCCCCTTCCCAGGAGAACTGGGAGCAACATCAGCGGCACCAGCAGTGACATCAGCCTGGATGAGCAGGTGGGATGGGGGTTTTATGGCTTGGGGATGCCCAAATTCCCATGGAAGTGTTTTGTGGGGTCACAGGGATATAACAGCCTTTGTCTCCCCTCTCCCTAGTACAAACACCAGGTTGAGGACACCAAGAAGGAGAAGAGAACCCGCATTCCCTACAAACCCAACTACAGCCTCAACCTCTGGAGCATCATGAAGAACTGCATTGGGAAGGAGCTGTCCAAGATTCCCATGCCAGTGAGCACAGATGCAGCCAGTGGGGGGGCACGGGGCACCCCAGAACCCCCTTTTTTTTGACCCATTCCCCCTTCCAGGTGAATTTCAACGAGCCGCTGTCCATGCTGCAGCGGCTGACGGAGGACCTGGAATACCACGAGCTCCTGGATCGGGCGGCGCGGTGCGAGAGCTCCCTGGAGCAGCTGTGCTACGTGGCCGCTTTCACCGTGTCCTCCTACTCCACCACCGTCTTCCGCACCAGCAAACCCTTCAACCCGCTCCTGGGGGAAACCTTCGAGCTGGATCGCCTGGAGGAGAACGGATACCGCTCCCTCTGCGAGCAGGTGCGGCCGGCTCCTCTCTCCCAGCCTTTCCTGGGCTGTCGGGATGGCCGGCACTGAGCTGTCCCCAATCCCGTGTCCAGGTGAGCCACCACCCGCCGGCCGCCGCCCACCACGCCGACTCCAAGAACGGCTGGACGCTGCGCCAGGAAATCAAAATCACCAGCAAATTCCGAGGGAAATACCTCTCCATCATGCCTCTGGGTGAGCACCCCGGAAATGTGTGGGATTTTCGGGACCACCCGAGGCTCCAGGTGTGGTTCCCAGCACGATCTCCCTCCCTCAGGCACCATCCACTGCGTCTTCCACTCCTCCGGCAACCACTACACGTGGAAAAAGGTGACGACCACCGTGCACAACATCATCGTGGGGAAGCTCTGGATAGACCAGGTGGGAAGTCCTGGGTGGGAGGTCTATGGAAGCGTGGATCCCTGGGGAATGGGGCATGGGTGGGTCTGACTCTCCTCTCCCCTCCACAGTCAGGTGAGATCGAGATTGTCAACCATAAGACAGGGGACAAGTGCATCCTCAAGTTTGTCCCTTACAGCTACTTCTCCCGGGATGTGGCGAGGAAGGTAGGGACACAGAGCCACGGGACACACTGGGCTGCTCATGACTGCAGTGTGTCTTGATCCAAGCTGTCCCCTCTCCCACCAGGTGACCGGGGAGGTGATGGACCCCTCGGGAAAGGTGCATTTTGCCCTGATGGGCACGTGGGACGAGAAGATGGATTGCTACAAGGTCCAGCTGGGAACAGGGGACAACGGAGCCGAGGCGCGGCCAAGAGCCCACGAGGCTGAGGACAGCCGGGTGCTGCTGTGGAAGCGGAACCCGCTCCCGTGAGTGGGGAAAACGGGAATGAGGCGTCCTCGGGAGCCGGGCTGCGGGGCTGGCGCTGAGCCCCGTTCCTTGCCGTGCCGTAGGAAGTACGCAGAGAACATGTACTACTTCTCGGAGCTGGCGCTGACCCTGAACGCGCCGGAGAGCGGCACGGCCCCCACGGACAGCCGGCGGCGCCCGGACCAGCGCCTGATGGAGAACGGGAGGTGGGACGAGGCCAACGTGGAGAAGCAGCGGCTGGAGGAGAAGCAGCGGCTCTCCCGCAAGCGCCGCGAGGCCGAGGCCGCCCGCGCCACCGAGGACGGTAAGGCACCGCTGTCAGACGGGGGTGTCCCCCCTCGGTGTCCCCCCCAGGCTCTCACCCCGCTGTGCCCCCCAGGGACACCCTACGATCCCTACAAACCGCTGTGGTTCGAGCGGAAGAAGGACCCGGTGACGCAGGAGCTGGCGCACGTCTACAAGGGGGGCTACTGGGAGAGCAAGGAGAAGCAGGACTGGAGCTTGTGCCCGGATATTTTCTGAGCCCGGCGAGGAGGAGGAGGAGGAGCGGCGAGGGGGGAGGGATGAAGGCCAGGACCCCCCCTGTCCATCCGTCTGTCTTAACCGTGTGTCCCCGTGCCTCGCCGTGAGCGCCGGCCGGGCTTTGCCTTAGCCCACCCAAACTGACCTTGGGGAGCAGGAGCCAACACAGCCCCCCTCAAATCCGTGCTGGAGCAGGGGGGGTCCGTTTGTCCCACCCACCTCCTCGGCACCCTGGCGTGGGGGGCACGGCCGCCCCTGGGGTGGGGGGCCCCAGGGAAGGCGCAGCGGGGCGAGCCCGAGGCTGGCCTTGGTCTCCCCCCCTCCCCTTTTATTCCCGTTCCCCTTCGCCCCCAGGAGTTCGGGTGCTTTTGGGGGTCCGGGGGGGCCAGACTCCCCCCCAGCCTGTTCTATAGGTGTATATTATATATATGTAGAGAGCAATCGGGGTCCCCTTCTCCCCCACAGCCCCCAGTTTGGGGGGTCCCCGCCCTCCCCGGGGTGGCCCCCACGCGTGGGGACCCCCCATGAGGTGCCTTCCCTGTAGGTTTAGGGCAGGGGGAGGGCCTGGGTTTTGGGGGGGATCTCTCCAGGGTGCAGTGGGATCCCTGCACCCCCAGACACTACAGGGGTGGGGAGATGCACCGTGGGGGGAGTCTCTGCACCCCCGAATCTGAAATTGGGGGCGTTTGATGCCTTTTTATTTTATTTTTCCTTTTTTTGGGTTGTTCTTTTTTTTCTTTTTGTCTCCAGAAAAAGAACTAAATTAAAATCTGTGAATGCCCCAACCCTGTGCCTGCTCTGTGGGATAGGGGGAGGGTCCAGCCCCTCCCTGTGACTGATTTTGGGGGGGACCCCCTACTCCTGTAGGGATCTGGGTGGCAGCACCCAAACAGGGACTTGAACCCCAGTCATGGGATTCTCCAGGAGCCACCTTGTCCACTCCCCAGGTTCTGCTGCCCTGGTCCTGGGGATTGAGGGGTGTCTCCTGTGTCCCGCTGTGTTCCTCACTGGATTTGGGGTGCTGGGGATACCCTGGGTGACTTTGGGGGGACCCTTGCCTTCCCAGGGACCCATTTTGGCCCAGGGGGTCGCCTGGTCTGGGGGGAACATCCAAGGAGGGAGGTCCTGAGTGGCCCTGGGACCCCCTGGGGGCACTTCCAAGGGCGGGGATGTCCCCAGGGATCGTGGGGACCCCCTGCGAGTGACACAGGTGCCCCCATGCCCTCTCTACCCCCATGTTACGTGGCCTCTGATTGGCCAGCTGGCATGAGAGGCGCATGCTGATTGGCCAAACCTATGCCCTACCTCGCGCTGATTGGCCAGTTGGTTTGAGCGACAGTTCCTGGAGGGCTGGAATTTTCCCGCCCACCTCGAATTGGAGCGTGCTGATTGGCTGATCGATCGCAACCGGTCAGATCCAGCCAATGGGAGGGCGCGGTCTGGCCCTGCAGCCACGCCCCCCGGCAGCGCCCACCCCTTGTCCTCCGTGGGACCCCGCTGTCCCCACGCGCGGGGTGGCTCGGGTGGCAGGGGGGGACACTGGCCCCACGTCCCTCCCCACAACCTCCCCAGCAGACAGGTTCCTCCAGCTCCGCCCAAAGGGGTTTATTGGGGCCCCGGCCTCCGCTGGCTCTGCCACCGCAGCCGCTGGCTTCTGGGGTCGGCGGTGTCGCGTCTGCCCCATTCCCAGATGCTCCGCTCCAGCTGTTCCCTCTGAACCCTGGTGCTGGCAGAGCTCTCGGGTCGCTTGGCCGGGCAGGGACGGGCTGGGGAGGGGCTGGGGGAGCCATCCGCGGGTCCCCTCCTGCCCGGTGTCTCCGTTACCGGGACGACAGCATCATCACGAACTCTGCGGGGCGAGGAGCGCACGTCAGGGGAGCCGGGCTCAGCCCTGCCCCGGCCCCCCGGGGAAGGGGGTGCCCTCACCGTCGAAGTCCACATGACCGTCCCCGTTGAGATCCACGTCCTGCAGGATCTCGTCCACCTCCTGCGCCTTCAGCTGCTCCCCGAGCAGCGCCGCGATGGCCTCGCGCATCTCGGCCGTGCTGATCTCCCCGTCCCCGTTCATGTCGAACTGCGGCACCCGCGGCCTGGGGGTCACCCTCCCTCCACGGCCACCGGCACCCCCCAGCTCCCTGTGGTCACTGTCTCCTCTGCCCTCGTGGTCACCACCGTGGCCATCATTCCCTCCTGGTCACTGTCCCCTCCATGCCTGTGGTCACCCCACGGTCATTGTTTCCCCATGGTCATTGTCTTCTCCTGCCTGTGGTCACCACCACGGTCTTCCCATGGCCAGTGTCCCCTCCATGTCTTTGGTCACCCCATGGTCCCCCCTGTAGTCACCATCTCACCATGGTCTTCCCGTGGTCACAGTCCCGCCACGCCCCCATCATCACCGTCCCCACCAGGGTCTCTCCAGGGTCACTGTCCCCACCACGCCTGTGGTGGCCCTGAGGAGGGGACGCCAGGCCCGCTGTCCCCGTGGCGGTGGCCGTACCTCGCGGAAGGCGATCTTGAGCTCCCTCACGCCCACCATGTGCGCCGTCTCCTCCCGCAGCTTCGGGCCCATCATCTGCACAAAGTCCTCGAAGTCCACGCGGCCGCCCACTGCGGCGGGAAGGGGACACCCTCAGCGCCCCAGCCACCCCCGGCCCCCTCCCCGGCCCCCCGACCCCACTCACTCCTCATCTTGATGTGCTGGGAGATCTCGATGAGCTCCATCTCGGTGGGCATGTACCCCAGCGTGCGCATGCAGGCGCCCAGGTCCTTGTAGCTGATGTAGCCGTCCTGGTCCGTGTCGAACTCCTTGAAGGCGTCCAGCAGCTCTGGGCACGGCCATGGGTGGGGACAGGGACATCATCACGAGTGGAGGGTCACATGGACACTGCGTCACCCCAGGGCAGGTCCCTTCTCGGATGTGGGAGACCCCTCCGTGGCCATGTCCCCACGCAGATCCCTCCATGAGGACGTGCCCCCCCATTCCCCTGGGCCCGTGTCCCCACCCCGTCCCCCCTGCTCACCATCCAGCTCCTCCGGTGACAGCTCCCGCTCCTGCATGGGACACACAGAAGGGGTGACAGCAGAATGAGACCCAGCCCCGTGTCCATCCCCCCTCCTTGCCCCGCCAAACCTCGGTGTCACCTTTGTTAAGCGGGGGCCAAAATTAACTCCAGCGGAGGATTAGTGGGATTGGAGGCAAAGCCCCGCCCCGCCCTGCCCTGTGCCTGCACCTCCCACCTGCCCTGTCCCGGTCCCCACGTCCCTGCTGCTGTCACCTACCCCAGGGGGGTCCCACCCCCGGACCCCCAGGCTCTGGATGGGATGTGCCGGGTGGCCACAGATGCTGCCGAGGGGGGTTGTACTCCAGAGGTGGAGGAGCAGCATTTTTACTCCCACAGAGCTTGGCTGTCCCTGCTCTAGATGTCCCCTCAGTATGTCCCCTCTGTCCCCAGGGCCCTGGAGTGTCCCCAACACCATTCCCAGCAGCCACGTCCCACCTATCCCCACGATTCCAGGCTGTCCCTGACTGTTCCCAGTGCCTCATATCCCCTTCATCCCCAGGTTTCCAGACGGTCCCTGAGCCTATTCTCACTGTTCCCATATCCTCATCCCTAGGGTCCCAGAGTGTCCCCGACTGTGTCCCCACTGTCCCCATGTCTTTTTAATCCCCAGGGACCCAGAGTGGCCTGACCATGTCCCCAGTGCTAAACAACCCCTCCATTCCCAGGGTCCTGGAGTGTCCCAACCCCATCTTCACTGAACCCATGTCCCCTGCGTCCCCAGGGTTCTGGAACATCCCCATCCCACTGTCCCCAGGCCCATCCTGACTGCCTCATTGCCCTCTTCATCCCCAGGGTCCCAGACTGTCCCTGACCATGTCCCCAAAGCCCCTGTCCCCCTTCCATCCACAGGATCCTGGACTATCCCTGTCCCCCCATCCCCTCCATTTCCAGGGTCCCTCCATCCCCACCCACGTCCCCATGTCCCCTCCCGGTGTCCCCACCTTGCCAAAGACGGTGTTGAGGAAGGGGGAGTAGGTCTTGGTGGCAGCAGCGTGGGGGTCCACGGGAGCCTTCTTCCCACTCTTCTGCCCGTGCCCGCCGTGCCGGGACTCAGAGCCGGAATTCTTGGGGGCCGGGGCACCGACGTCCTCGGGGGCTTTGGGGGCTTTCTCGCCCTCCTCGTGCCCCCCTTTCCCCTTCTGCGGGGGCTCCGTGTCCTTGGGGGTCCCCTTGTCCCCGCGGGAGCGTGGCATGGGGCCGGGGCCGGGCGGGCAGCGGGCGGGCAGGGAGCGGGACCCCGGGATGGCCGAGCAGGAGGAAGGAGCAGGGAAATCCTCTTACACCCCCCGTGACCCCCCCAAACTCCCCCCGCCGTGGGCCCGCCAGGGCAAAGCCAATTAGCGGTGATTAATGGCAGGAAACAGCCACGGCCACCGGCCCCCGGGCACAGCCACGCGGCCACCGCGTCCCGGCCACCGGACAGGTCCCCACCCGCGTCCCGGGGTCACACCGAGAGGCCCCGAGTCCGGAGGTGACACCCCACAGCCACCAGTGTCCCCAGCATTGCCCAGTGCTCCCAGCGGTGACACACCCCAAAGTGTCCCCAGAGCAACCCACGTCCCCAGCGGGGACACCGCAAGGCCACCACTGTGTCCCCTCACCTGGCACCTGTCCCCGAGCTCCCTCCACCTCTAAGGTGGGTCCCTTTACTGTCCCCCAGGATGGGGACTGGTGGCGTGTCCCCAAGACATGACCGAGCATGGGCACAGGGTGCCACAGCGGGCTCCAGAGGGGAGGGACCCCCAAAATGAGAGCGGGGAAAGCCCGGCCCAGGGGTGACCCTGGCTGCTGTGTCACCGCGGGGTGACACAGAGGGCCGACACTGGTGGGGGTGGCAGTGCCCCCTTGTCATTCGCTGCCATTGCCCCTGTGCCAGCCGCCACTGTCACCTCTGTGCCACCCACTGACGCTGTCGCCGCTCCCGCCGCCCCCGACACCGGCACCGGCCCCGGGCACCGACCCGCCGGTGAGTGCGGGCACCGGTACCGGGCACCGAGCCCCGTCCCGACCCGCCGGGCGCGGCCCCCGCGGGCCCCCCATCCGCCTTCCCGGGGCAGCCCCGTCCCCGTTCCCTGCGGGGCCACCGCCTGTCCCTGTCCCCATCCCTGTCCCTCTCCCAATCCTTGTCCCCATACCTAGCGGGGCCACCCCTTCCCCGTCCACGTCCCCGTCCTCGTCCCTGTCCCCATTCCTGTTCCTGTACCAAGCGCGGCCACCACCGGCCCCGTTCCTGACCCCGCCCCCGTTCCCATCCTTTTTCCTGTCCCCATCCTTGTCCCTGTCCTCGTCACTAGCCCTATACAGAATGAGGCCACCACCGTCCCCATTCATGCCCCCCCCCCCCATCCCTATCCTTGTCCCCTTCCCTTTCCCTGTCCCTGACCCCATAGCCAGCAGGGCCACCCCTGTTCCCTGATCTGTTGGAGCTGTCCTTTGCCCTCCTTTCCATCCCCACCCGTTCCCAGAAGGACACCCTTGTCCCTGTCACCATCCTGAATGGGACACTCCCTGTCTCACTCTGAGCCCCCATTTCTGCTTCCTGAGTTCCCTTCAGGGAGCTGGCAGGGAGAGGGGTGCGTCCCCAATTCCTGCCTCCTAGGAGTGGCTGAGCCACCCTTTACCGGGGTGCAAGACAGTGACAAACCCAGTTCAGGGGACACCCCATTCCCAGGCCACCTCCCTGGTGGCCCCACCTCCCATTTTGGGGTATCCCAGCACGCCTGACCAGGGCCGGGGCGCTCCCCAGCCATGTCCTTCCGGAAGGTGGTGCGGCAGAGCAAATTCCGGCACGTGTTCGGGCAGCCGGTGAAGACGGACCAGTGCTACGATGACATCCGCGTGTCCCGCGTCACCTGGGACAGCACCTTCTGCGCCGTCAACCCCTCCTTCGTCGCCATCATCGTGGAGGCCAGCGGCGGCGGCGCCTTCCTCGTCCTCCCCCTGCACAAGGTGACAGCAGGGTGGTGACGCGGGGAAGGGGGGGGTTTGTGCTGGTGGGTGACCCCCTCCCTGCTGTCACTGTGTCCCCAGACCGGCCGCATTGACAAGTCGTACCCCACGGTGTGCGGCCACACGGGCCCCGTCCTCGACATCGACTGGTGTCCCCACAACGACCACGTCATCGCCAGCGGCTCCGAGGATTGCACCGTCATGGTGAGGGGTGGCCCAGGATCCCGGGGGGTGGCAGGGGTCACCCCGCTTCGCTCACTGTCCCCTCTGTCCCCTCAGGTGTGGCAGATCCCGGAGAACGGGCTGAGCCAGCCGCTGACGGAGCCGGTGGTGGTCCTGGAGGGCCACTCGAAGCGCGTTGGCATCGTCACCTGGCACCCCACCGCCCGCAACGTCCTGCTCAGCGCGGGTACGGGGGCACACGGCGGGCACGGGGAGGGGGCCGCGCGGCCGAGGTGACCCCTGCCGTGTCCCCCAGGCTGTGACAACGTGGTGCTGATCTGGAACGTGGGCACGGCGGAGGAGCTGTACCGGCTGGACGGGCTGCACCCCGACCTCATCTACAGCGTCAGCTGGAGCCGCGATGGCTCCCGCTTCTGCACCGCCTGCAAGGACAAGAGCGTCCGTGTCATCGACCCCCGCCGCGGCACCGTGGTGGCCGTGAGTGTCCCCATCCCCCCGGGGGGCCTGTGTCCCCAGGACGCTGCCCTGCGCTGGTTCTTGGGGGGAATCCCCTGCTCCCTGCTCTTGTCCCTTGGCGCACCCCGTTGTCCCGCATTCCATGGGTGTCCTTGTCCCCTGGTTCTCCCCGCTGTCCCCTGTCCCTCGGTGCGTGTCCCTGGGGTGCTGCGGGCACCGGTGACAGCCGTGCCCCCCAGGAGAAGGAGCGGGCGCACGAGGGGGCCCGTCCCATGCGCGCCATCTTCCTGGCCGACGGCAAGATCTTCACCACTGGCTTCAGCCGCATGAGCGAGCGGCAGCTGGCGCTGTGGGACACGGTGAGTGGCACCCCGGGGGTCCCCCGGAACCGTTTTGGGGTTCCCCGCCTGCCTGACACCTCATCCCACCCCAGGAGAACCTGGAGGAGCCCATGGGGCTGCAGGAGCTGGACTCCAGCAACGGGGCTCTGCTGCCCTTCTACGACCCCGACACCAACGTGGTCTACGTCTGCGGCAAGGTACGGAGCCCCCCACCCCGCTGGTGGCACCCCCGGAGCCGGGGTCCCCCCTAATGGCGTGTCCCCAGGGGGACTCGAGCATCCGGTACTTCGAGATCACGGAGGAGCCGCCCTACATCCACTTCCTCAACACCTTCACCAGCAAGGAGCCCCAGCGGGGAATGGGCTGGATGCCCAAGCGCGGGCTGGACGTCAGCAAGTGCGAGATCGCCAGGTGGGCGCGGGGACACGGGGGACGAGGTGAGGGACACCCAGAACCACCCGAAACCTTCCATGACCCCCTGTGCTCCCCTGGCAGGTTCTACAAGCTGCACGAGCGCAAGTGTGAGCCCATCATCATGACCGTGCCAAGGAAGGTGGGTGGGATAGGGGAATGGGGGGTGGGGGGACCCAGCAGGGGTCACTGGGCAGGACCTGGTGCAGGGCAAGGGGTCCCTAATCAGTCTGGGTGGGGGTCCCTATGGGGCCTGCCTGTGAGGTCCCTGAGCAGGACATGGGAGCAGTGGGGGGTCCCCGGTGAGGCTGTGTCCCCGCGGTGTCTCTCTGGGGGTCCCCCTGAGGCTGGCACCCCTCTGACGCTCTTGGGGGCAGTCGGACCTGTTCCAGGACGACCTGTACCCGGACACGGCCGGCCCCGAGGCGGCCATGGAGGCGGAGGAGTGGGTGGCGGGGCGCACGGCGGGGCCCGTGCTGGTGTCCCTGCGCCAGGCCTACGTCCCCAGCAAGCAGCGGGACCTCAAGGTGAGCCGGCGGACGCTGCTACACGACAGCCGCGCCACCGCCGCCGCCACCGGGGCCACCACGCCGCCTCCCACGCCCCCCGCGGCCCCCGCCTCCACTCGCTTCAGTGCCCCCCCGGTGCTCGGCTCCGGCAGCGCCACGGTAAGGGGACAAGGGGGACGCGGGGGACAGGGGGACAAGCGGGAAAGGGACAGGGGGTGTGGGCGGTGTGGGCGGGGCTGTGCGATGGGTGCGGTTCCGCTGATGGGCGGTGGGTGGGTGTGGCACTGGGTGTGGCAGTGCTGGGCGTGTCCCGTGACGGGGCTGTCCCTCAGGGAGGTCGCCTGGAGGAGGTGCTGCAGGAGGTGGCGGCGCTGCGGGCGCTGGTGGCGGAGCAGGGACAGCGCATCTCCCGCCTGGAGGAGCAGCTCAGCCGCCTGGAGAACGGCCACGTGTAGGGACCCCCGCAGGGACCACCGCCCCAGGGACCACGCCTGCACCCCAGGGACCCCCCCGAATCATCTCGCCCCCCTGGGGTGCCCCCCCTTTGCCCCGCTCCGGGCCCTTCTCCCACTGGGGGGCTGGCCGCCCCTCTGGCGGCTCCCCGCTTCCCCCCATTGCCTTACTGGGTGCTGCCCCCCCAAGTCATGGACCATTCTCCACCCCGGCCCCCATTCCTCGGGCTTGGGGTTGCTCCTGGGATCAAAGATTACCCCCTGCACCCCCCAGTCCCTGTGTGGGGTCTCCCCCCTTTCTGTGGGGCAGGGCATGATCTGCCTTCCTCAACTGTGAGATACTGTCCCCCCTATATTTTGGGGGCTTTTCCTCCCCTCCTCCTCCTCCTTGCATCCCCCCTCTCCATTCCAGTGCAGGGTCAGAAACTATATTTTCACTCCAAATAAAGGATTTATAAGAAAAGCGATGGCTGCAGGGCCACCTGCAGGGTGACAGAGCGGGGGCAGGAAGGCGCAGCAGTCACGGGTGGGAGCTCAGCGCCTCGGCAGGAAGTGGGGGGGAACGGGGCGGCATTTTGGGTAGCAGGGGTGAGGGGGGTGCAGCGCTCGGCCCCCCCCCGCTCTGGCACATCCGCTGCGCGGGGCAGGAAGTCGGGGGGGGGCTCCCCCATCTCGGAGCGTGCCCGCGGCATCGGGACCCGCTCTGGCTGCACCCAGTGATGGTGAGCACCCCAAAACCGGGCAGGGTGGGAGATTGGGGGGCTGGGAGCCGAGGGGATGTTGGGCAGGCTGGGGGAGTCAGGATCAGGGAGCCAGAGTGAGTGAGGTTGGGGGCAGTGGGAGAGTAAGGGGAGTCTGGAATGTTTGGGGGGATGAGGGGAGCACAGTGGGGCTGGGGGGGTGCAGGGGAGCGTGGTGGGCTTGGGGGGCAGGTTTTGGGGTGGGCTCGGGGGCTGTGCAGCCACGGTGAAGACTGCGAGTGCCGCGTTTGGGCGGCCCTGGGGCTTTGGCAGGGGGTGCTGTGGGGCTGCAGCCCCGTGGGCAGGGACGAGGGATTCTAGGGGGGCTGTGCAGCCGTGCGGGGTGGCAGGACCCGGTTCCTCTCCCCCGCCACCTGCGGGTGCTGCTGCGCCCGCCACCCACGGCTTCCGCCCCGGGGGTCACCTCCCCCTCCCGGCCCTTGTCCTCTGCCCCTGTACCTTGCCCCCGGCCCTTCCCTGCATCCCAGCTCCGGGAAGCCACGTGCCCGGCTGTGAGCCCGCTGCCCTCCCCGCAGGCTGCCCCGCGCTGGCACCCGCTGCTGCTGCTGCCGCTGGCGGGCCCGGCGGCGGCCGGGGAGCCCGCGGTGGCCCGCAGTGACCGGGCGGTGGCCGCGCTGCTGGCGCTGCTGCTGTGCCTGGCGGTGGGGCTGGCGCTGGCCTGGCACCACCTGTGCCGCATCTCCGCCGGCCGGTACCACCCGCGGCCCCTGGGCCGCCGGGCGCTGCAGCTGCTGCGGGGACAGTGGCACCGGCTGCGCGCACCGGGGGACCCCGCCGCGGCCCTCGGGGACGGCGACGGGGAGGTGGCCGTGCGGGACGACCAGGAAGAGCTGATGCCATGGAGCCTGGAGCGGCGGCCGCAGCAGGAGGAGGAGGAGGATGAGCAGGAGGAGGATGAGGAGGAGGAGGATGAGGAGGAGGCCGAGGCAGCGCCGGAGGGCGGGGAGAGCCCCCTGAGTGAGGGGCAGGCGGCGGGGGGCAGCGCCGAGGCCCTGCTCAGTGACCTGCACGCCTTCTCGGGGACAGCGGCCTGGGGGGACGCGCGGCCACACGTCACCGCCTTGTGACATCACCCTCCTGACGTCACCACCCTTTGATGTCATCACCCTGTAGTGTGACACCACCCTGAAGTGTCATCACCCTGTAATGTCACCTCCCTGTAGTGTCACCTCCTTGTAGTGTCATCTCCCTGTAATGTCACTGCCCTGTAATGTCACCACCCTGTAGTGTCACCTCCCTGTAGTGTCACCTCCCTGTAATGGCATCACCCTGAAGTGTCACCTGCCTGTAATGTCACCGCCCTGTAATGTCACTGCCCTGTAGTGTCACGTCCCCGTAGTGTCACCTCCCTGCAGAGTCACCTCCCTGTAATGGCATCACCCTGAAGTGTCACCTGCCTGTAATGTCACCTCCCTGTAATGTCACCACCCTGTAATGTCACTGCCCTGTAGGGTCACGTCCCCGTAGTGTCACCGCCCTGCCAGCAAAGGGACCCCTTCTCTGTCCCCTGCCAGCCCCCCGCCGAGGCTCCTGATTGGCTGCAGGGGCCTTGTCCGGGTTTGCACTGACCAATAAAAGAGCAGCTCTGGGGGCAGAGCAGACCGGGGGCGTGGTTTGCAGAGAAGTGGGTGGAGCCAACGAAAGGGTGTGACAAATGGGAGGAGCCTAAAACCAGGGCGGGGCATCACACGGGGGTGGAGCCTGGACCCACCCTCCCCACCCCTACCTGGGCACCCGCCCCCGGCCCCCCTTCTGCTTCTTGGCCCCCCCCGAGGGTTTGATGGGCAGGGGGGCCGTGCCCTCGGGCGGGGGGGCCTGGGGGGGCCCCAGCTCCATGGGGTCGCCTGGGGCCACTGGCTTGAACGCCTCGAAGGGGGAGAACTTCACAGGGCTGGGGGGGGACACATGAGGGGGTGAGTGGGGCACCCACAGAAGGCAAGGAAGGGGGGGCAGCCAGTGCCCACAGAGCTCCTTCCCCACCCCCGGAGGCCCCAACTCCCCCCACGCTCCATGAACCTCCCCTGCTCCTTCTTCACCCCCCCGGGGTTCACCCTGATTCCCTCACCCCAAAGCACCCCAAACCCTCACCCCACTGCCCCCACAGCCTCTCTACTCCCAGGATGGGACAGGTTGAGCCCCCCAATTGCACCCCCAGCATTGTCCCCTGTCACCACCTTGGTGCCCACCCTGAAACCTCCATCCCAAAACACTTCCATCCCAAAGCCCCCCACCCCAAGTGCCCCCTGCCCCCCGGTACCTGACGGGGGTGCGGGGGCTGCTGTTGAGGCGGCGGGGAGAGCGCACCTTGGGCTGGAAGGAGAACCCCTCCTTGATGCTCTCCAGCACGGAGGGGGCCACGTAGGTGAAGCCCTGCGGGTTTGGGGGTGTCACCGGGGGGGCCTGGGCGTGCCAGGGGCCCCCCCTGGGGCTGTGCCCCCCTACCAGGAAGGCCTGGTTGGCGCTCTCGCTGATGGCAGCGTCGTCGGGGCTGTCCACGGGGGTCTGGCGGGTGAAGCGGGTGTCGAACTGGCTCACGTCCTCCTCCGACTGCTGCGGGGAACACGGCGGCTGCTCCCACGGGGCCCCCCAAAACATCCCCAGCCTCCCCCCTCGGCCCCCCATACCAGGCAGGGTTTGAAGGGGGGGTCCAGCCTGCGCGCCAGCAGGTCCTCCCAGTTGATGTGGCGGAAGAAAGGCTGTTTCTGTGGGGTTTGGGGGGGGTCAGGCAGGGTTTGGGGGGCGTCCCCTGACACCCAGGACACGGCGGCTGCTCCCACGGGGCCCCCCAAAACATCCCCAGCCTCCCCCCTCGGCCCCCCATACCAGGCAGGGTTTGAAGGGGGGGTCCAGCCTGCGCGCCAGCAGGTCCTCCCAGTTGATGTGGCGGAAGAAAGGCTGTTTCTGTGGGGTTTGGGGGGGTCAGGCAGGGTTTGGGGGGCGTCCCCTGACACCCCCTGCCCACCCACCCCCGTACCTGCACATCGGCCGCGTCACCGGGGCCACCCCCAACCCTCTGGCTGGGGTTCCGCTTGAGGAACTGGAAGAGAAACAGGGACAGAGATGGGATTGGGGGGGAGGACCTGCATAAATAAAGGTGGGGGGAGGCGGAGGAGGGAAGTTTTGGGGGGGGAGCACCTTCTTGAGGAGGTCACGAGCGTCGGGCGTCAGGTAGGGCGGCAGCACCAGCTTCCCCTTGAGGATCTTGTCGATGGTCTTCTTGCGGTTCTCGGCGGTGAACGGCGGCTGTGGGGGCACGGGGGGGCCATGAAGAGCCAGGCGGGGCCAGGAAGGCTCGGGGTCACCCCGGGGTTGTCCCCCCAGTCCCCAGGGAGGAGGGAGCAGCAGCGGGACTTGCCGATCCGGTGAGCATGTCGTACATCAGGGCGCCCAGGCTCCACCAGTCCACCGCCCGGTTGTGCCCGCTCCGCACCAGGATCTCGGGGGCCCTGGGGGGTGCAGGGGGGGCCCTGAGCGGACGGGAGGCCAGGACAAACCCCCCCAAATTCCCCCCAGTGCTGCATCCACCTCACATGTACTCGATGGTGCCGCAGAAGGTGTGGGTGACGGCTCCGTCGTGGATGGACTCCTTGCACAGCCCGAAGTCCGTCAGCTTGATGTGACCTGAGGGACGTGGCGGGGTCAGCACTGCCCCCAGAGAATCCCCCAGGCTCCCCAGTTTGTCCCCCACACCCACCTTGGCTGTTGAGCATGATATTCTCTGGCTTGAGATCCCGGTAGATGATCCCATGGGAATGCAGGTGACCCAGTGCCAGCGTGATCTCACTCAGGTAGAAGCTGCAGCGGGATGGGGGTGGCTGTGAGCGATGTCGGGGTGCCCACCCCATCCACACCCACCACCATCCTCATCCCTACCAGGCAGTGTCCTCCAGGAAGATCCCTTCCCGCTCCAGCTGCATGAAGAGCTCTCCACCTGCACAAAGAGGCCAAGAGGGACCCTCCTGAGCCATCCCTGGGCACTCCTTAATCACCCCTGGGAACATCTGAGCCATCCTGAGACACTCTGTAGCCATCCTGGGACACCCTTAAAGCACCCTGGACCCCCTGAGCCACCCCTGGACACCCTCCCTGGACACTGTGGCCACCCCAGCTCACACTTTAACCATCCCTGGATATCCTGAGCCACCCCTGGACACTGTAGCCAGTCCAGGTCACACTTTAACCATCCCTGGACATCCTGAGCCATGCCTAGACACCCTCCCTGGACACTGTAGCCACTCCAGGTCACACTTTAACCATTCCTGGACACCCCGAGCCATCCCTGGAACCCCTTGAGCCACCCCTGGGACAATCTGTAGCTGTCCCTGGAGTAATCCCCGGTGCCCCGAGCTGCCCCGCACCGCTGAGGCACTCCAGGATGAGGTAGAGCTTGCCGCCCGTCTGGAAGGCGTAGATGAGGTCGACGATGAAGGGGTGCTTGACGGCCTCCAGGATGTTCCTCTCCGCCCGGGTGTGCGCCGTGTCCTTGGCGTTGCAGGCGATCTTGGCCTGGGGGGGAGGCGGTGAGCGGAGGGGGTCCCCGGGGGGTTTGGGGGGGCCGGGGCGGCCCTACCTTCTTCAGGACCTTCATGGCGAAGATCTTGCCCGTGTTGGTGCCCTGCACTTTGCGCACCTGGAACACCTGGAAGGAGGGTCAGGGAAGTTGGGGACGCCGTCAGGGAGCGCTGGAACCCCCCCGAGGCCCCCAGCCCCGCCGTGTGCCCACCTTGCCGTAGCCGCCCTTGCCCAGGACGCGGAGCAGCTCGAAGCAGTGGGGGCCGATGTGCTCGGGGCCATTGTTGACGCTGCTCTCGGAAATCTCGATCTCTTCATAGTGTCCCACCGGCCTGGCGGGAGAGAGGGTGAGCGGGGACAGCCCCCTGCCTGTGTCCTGCCTGTCCCCTGCCTGCATACCCCCCTGCAGGCTGTCCCCCACTTACTCCAGGCCGTTTCCCCGGGGCTCCAGTTCCATCTCCTGCGGGAGGGAACTCGCGGTCAGGGGTGCGCAGGGGCGAGCAGCGGGCAGGGGACGCATGGCAGGGAGGGGACACATGGCAAGGAGGGCAGACACAGCAGAGAGGGGATCCACGGCAGGGAGGGGACACATGGCAAGGAGGGGAGCCACGGCAGGCAGGAGCCGGGCAGGAGCCGGGCAGGACACGGCAGCGCGGGGCGAGGCAGCGCCGAGCCGGCCCAGCCGGATGTTTTGGGGCCGAGGCCGGGCCCTGCCCAGCGGGAGCCGCCCGCTGCCCGCCCGGGATCCGCGGCTGCCCCCGGTGCCCGGGCGCCCCGTCCCCGCGGACAGCCCGGCTACAACCGGGTCCCGCCACCGGCGGGACCCTGTCACTGCCCCTGTCGCTGTCCCCCCAAGCCCCTGCCCGCCGTTCCCGGCACCGAGCGGACCCCACGCACCCCCGACACCCCCGATCCCGCGTCCTCACCGCGCCCCGGTGCCGCTCACCGCCTCCACCGCCCGTCCCGCCGCCGGTGCCCCCCGTCCCCGCGGCGCCCCCCGCCCCAGCCCCGCTGCCGGTCGCAGCCCCGGTGCCCCCCGCGCCCCGCTGCCGGCTCACGGCGCCCAGCTCGGGCTCGTCCCCGTCGCTGCCCTCCTCGGTCTCCAGGTCGATGTCGAACACCCCCGCCATGACGGCGCCGTGCCGGGACCCCCGGGGACCCGCCCCGATGGCCACGCCCCCGCGGACGGCCACGCCCCCTCCACGCCCCCGTGTCACCGCCTTATCGGGACCCCGGGGAACCCGCCGAGGTGGCCACGCCCATGGCCACGCCCCCCCGGCGGCCACGCCCCGCGCGTCACGGAGGTGTCCCCAGCGCGGGGGACACGGGGACAGGGGGTCCCGGGGGTGGCGCAGGGAACACGACAGAGGCAGCGCGGCCGCTCACAGCCTTTACTGGGGTCCCCGGGCCCGCCCCGCCCCCCTGCGCCGCGCTGACGTCAGCGGCGCCGCCGTGACGTCAGAGGAGGGGGCAGGAAGAGAGGGGGACATCCCGGTGACCCCGGGCGGAGATCCCGGTCGGGGTTTCCGCGGGGTTGCAGGGCACGAGTGGGGCTGCGGGACACCGGGGTTATTGTGGGGTCACCGGGGTGATTGTGGGGTCACTGCTGTTACTGGGGGGCTGCGTGCTCTTGTGGGGTCTCTGTGTTAATGCAAGGCCAGGGGCACTACGGGGGCTGGGTGTTATTGTAGGGTCGCTGGTGTTATTGTAGGGTCGCCGGTGT
Organism: Pyrgilauda ruficollis; assembly: GCF_017590135.1. Taxonomy (NCBI): domain Eukaryota; kingdom Metazoa; phylum Chordata; class Aves; order Passeriformes; family Passeridae; genus Pyrgilauda; species Pyrgilauda ruficollis. The sequence goes on from NW_024523767.1 coordinate 311,236, forward strand.
TATTGTAGGGTCAGGGGCACTACGGGGGCTGGGTGTTATTGTAGGGTTTCAGGCACTAAAGTGGCTGTGTGTTATTGCAGGCTCTCAGGCACTACAGGGGCTCTGTGTTATTGTAGGATCTCTGGTGTTATTGTAGGGTCGTGAGGGCTGTAGGATCTGGGTGTTATTGTGGGGTCACTGCTGTTATTGTAGGGTCAGGGGCACTTCAGGGGCTCTGTGTTGGTGTAGGGTCCCTGGTGTTATTGTAGGATCTCAGACATTTCAGGGGCTGGATGTTCGTGTAGAGTCACTGGTGTTACTGTAGGGCCTCCCCAGTGACAGCCCTATATCACGTCACACAAGTCTTCCCAGAGGATTTTCTGAGCTGCTCCAGGGAATCCCTGGGTACCCCTCTGTTGTTGTAGGGTCCCCTGGTGCAGGTCTATCATTGTAGGGTCTCCCCGTGCCAGTTTGTTATCGTGGGGTCTCCCTTTCAGGGTATGCTGCTGCAGGGTGTCCCCACACTGGTTTGCTACTGTGGGTTCTCCCCTTTTGTTATTGTAGGGTCTTCCCTTCGAGGGTGTCATTGTGGGGTGTCCCCACCTCAGTCTGTTACTGTGGGGTCTCCCCTTGCTGGTGTGTGTTATTGTGGGGTCTCCCCATGTTTCTTTGTTACTATGGGATGTCCCAATAACTCTTTGTCATTATGGGGTCCCCCCATAATGGTTTGTTACTGCAGGGTGTCCCCATGCCAGCAGGTGCCAGCACACCTCACGCTTCACCTGCTGCTCTCGTGGGGTGGCCTGGGTGCTTCGGGGGTCCTGGCTGCCCCACCCTGGGGATGGCACGGGGACAGCAGGGGTCAGTGTCCCACTGTGTGTCCCCAGGCATGGGACCCCCAGCTGACCCAGGGACAGGGGGTAGAGACTGTAGGGACCGGGCAGGGGGGACAGGGAGGGATGCTGGGAAGCGGGGGATGGGGTGCCATGGTAATGGAGGGATGCCAGGGGATGGGGCACCTGGACTGGGAGAGGGGGTGTCAGTGTGGTGGAAGGATGAAGTGCCAGGGTGGACGGGGATGCCAGGGAATGTGGTGCCAGGACATGGGGGATGCCGGGATTGGGGTGTCAGAGTAGTGCGGGGGGTGCCAGGAGATGGGATTTCAGGATGCCAGGGGATGGGGCACCAGGAGAGTCGGGAAATGCCAGGGGATGGAGTGCCGGGTTAATAGGAGGATCCCAGTGGATGGGATGTCAGGATGCCAGGGGATGGGCTGCCAGGGGAGCGAGGGGATGCCAGGGGATGGAGTGCCAGGAGGAAGGGGAGTGCCAGGCAATGGGGTGGCAGGGCCGGTGTCTGATCCAGGGCGGTACGGGAGTGCCAGGACATGGCGTGCCAGGCCACGGGATGGGGGTGCCGGGGGGATGCCGGGGAGGGCCTCGTGCCCTCCCCCAGGACCCCAGTAATTTGGGCACCCCGATGGCCCCCACCCACCCGCCCCAGGGGACAGACATGTGGCCGGCACAGCTGCAGGGACCCGAGGGACCCCGGGGGACTCTTCCCCCCCGCTCCCAGGGTGGTGGGCGCCCGAGGGCGGGGGCCTTACGTGGGGGGGGCACGGGCAGGCGGGCGGTGGGCACCATGGCCTCCAGCAGGACGCTGTCCTCCTCCGTCAGCCCCCGGAGCCGGGCACCCACCGCCTGCGCCACCGCCGCCCCCTCCTCCTTCCTGTGGGTGCTGCGGGCGCCTGTCCCCCGCCACCGCCACCCCGCCGGCCGCACCACCACCTGCGTGCACCTCCGTGTCACCCCGTGCCAGGCGGTGCCACCCCAGCAGCCAGCCCGCCACCTGCGCGCAGCCCCGTGTCACCTCGTGCCACCCCACCACCCGCACCACCCAGTGCCACCTGGTCGCCACCCTAACAGCCACCCCAGCACCTGCGTGCCCCCCCGTGCTTCTCCATGCCCCCCAGCGCCACCCGGTGCCACCAGCGCCGCCCACCCCTGCCGTGCCCACCTGGCCGTAGGGCTCCATGGCGGTGCCCCCCAGGAAGGCACCCACCTCCTCCTGCACCAGGCTCTGCTGGCCCTGGGGGTCCTGCAGCCGCACCAGCCTCACCCCGGGGGCCACGGGCTCGGCGGGCAGGTCCCCCCTGGCCCCCAGGACGAAGGCCAGGGTGGGGGGCACAGGCAGGTTGGCGTGAGCCGCCAGCACCCAGCGGGTGACCAGCGTGTCCTCGAGGCGGTGGGCGAGCGGGACCGAGCCCCCCGTGGGGCAGTCGAGGTCACGGGCCAGCTCGCCCACCCAGCCGCCCTCTTGGTCCCCCGGCGCGAAGGTGCCCGTCACGTAGTTGGCGCGGCGGGGGGGCACGAAGGTCTCCAGGGCGCTGTGCCCCCCCACCTTGAAGGAGACGCCCCGGGAGAGCAGCAGGGACCAGGCGCCTGGGGACGACTCCGATGGCACCCGGCTGGCCCAGGTGGGGGACAGGCACAGCACCATGGCACCTGTGGGTGGGCGCGGGGGTGGGCGGGGGGCACCCCTCACACCCCCTGCCCCAAACTGCCCCCCATGGGGGTGGTGCTGCGGGGGGTGGGGCGTGCATTTGCTGCTGAACTGGTTTGTACTGGGAATAATGGGACACGGGGGGGCTGCTGCCACCCTGCTCCCCTGCCTCAGTTTCCCTCACAGTCCGGGTCAGGCAGCACAGGCGGGTGTGGGGACCCCTGCTGTTGGCTCAGGGGTGTCTCGTGCGGGGTGGGGACAAGGGGATGGCACCCACCTGGGCAGCGGGTGCCACCCTCCAGCAGTACCGGCAGGAAGGGGATGGGGGAGCCCAGGATGCAAACTGTCATGTCCAGCGGGCCAAATCCTGCCAGGAAGGGAAGGGTTAACAGCCCCGGGATGGGGACCCTGGCGCCACCCTGCCCTGGTGGCACCCCAGTGTGGCTGGGAACCTCCAAACCGCCTGTGTCCCTAGCCTGGCGCCGCATCCCCATTGCCATCCTTATCCCTGCCACCCCCCTATCCCAGCCTGGCACTGTGCCCACATCACTCTCCCTGCCACCCCCGTGTCCCAAGCCTGGCACCGATCCCATAACACTGTCCCTGCCACCCCCGTGTCCCAGCCTGGCACCATTCCCGCATCACCAGCCCAGTCCCTGCCACCCCCGTGTCCCAGCCTGGCACCGTGCCCCCCGTGTCCCCAACCCGTGCGGGGCTCCGCGGAGCAGTCCAGCGTGGGGGGCAGCCCCTCCTGGCACAGGGCGCTCTGGAGCCGCTCGTAGGCGTGGGTGGCACTGTCGGGGTCCCCGCTGTCCCCGGGCACTTCGCCATCGGGGGCCTCGTCCTCCAGCCAGCCTGGGCACAGCGCCTCGGGCCCTGCCCACTCCTGCTCCTCCGGGCTGGGCACCCGCTCCGGGCTCGGCTGGGACGTCGAGAGCTGCGGGAGCAGGGACAGGGCTGGCACGGGGCTGGCACGGGGGTAAGGGGGTGGTCTGGGGCTGGCGTGGGGTTCAGGGGCTGTCACGGGGCTGTCACGGGTCTGGCACGGTGCTGGCACGTGGACAGAGCTCGGGTGGGCACGGGGCGGACACGGGGGGGCTGGCACAGGACACAGCGGGCGCCGCTGCCCGCCCGTGGGGTGGGGGAGTCGGGGCGCTGGGGGGCTGCGGGCGCCGGGCACGGCGCCACCGCCTCGGGGACAGCGGGGCAGTGCCAGCCGCCGGGGCCGCCAGCTCTCGGACAAAGCGTCCCCTTGTCCCCGCGGGGTCACGCGGCGGGTGGGCACAGCACGCCGCGCTGCCCCGCGCCAGTGCCCGGCACCGCCGGGATCCCGGGATGGGGCACCCACCTCCGCCCGGACCCCCCACCCGGGGGCCACTCACCATCCTGGTGACACAGGGGCTGCAAGAGAAGGACAGGCAGAGTCAGCGCGGCTCCCTGGGGACATGCCACCCCTCCCCGGCCACCCCCAGGCCGTGCTGGGAGCCCCAACCCCGGCTCTCTTGGGGGCACCCGTCCTGCAGCAGCCACCAGAGCCTGGCACACTTCCTGGGGCACACCTCGGTGCCAGCTCCGTGTCTTCACGTTGTACCCTCAGTGCTAGTCCCACTGTCCCCAGACTGACTCCTCGGTGCCAGTCCCTGTGGCCCCAGCTTGTCCCCTCGCTGACAGGTCTGGCGGCCCCAGATTGACCCCTCGGTGCCAGTCACGGTGGCCTCAGGTTGTCCCCTCGGTGCCAGCCCCGGTGGCCCCGGCACCTCCGGCTTAGTGTAATCCTGTGCCAGCTCAGCACAGCCGGGGGCACCTCCCGGTGCCGGGGGTGCCAAGGTGCCCTGGGGGTGCAGACCCAGGACCGGGTTGTCCCCACCCCCTCCGGGTGCCCCCGCTCCCGGCAGGTGCCCGGCACAGCCGGACACAGAGGGAAACTGAGGCACGGAGCTGAGCGGTGCCCGCTGGCAGCCAGGGTGTCCCCAAGCCCGGCACCCGGTGACAGCGTTAGGGGACACACGGCTCGTGGCGTGGCACAAGGACCCCCCAAAACCCAGTCACGGGGGTCCCTCGAAGTCCGCGCCCGCCCCAGCCTCGGGACCGCCCTGTCCCCCTCCATCCCCAGCTGGCAGGTGCTGCTGCTGTCCCCAGGCTGGGACAGCTGTGTCGCCCGGTACCTTGGGGTGGGAGCCGTGGCCTGAGAGCGCGCAGGGGACGAGGGCTCGGGGACGCCTGGCACAGGGGACACCGGCCGGTCTGGCCTTTAAACCCCCCCCCGCACCACCCCGGGGTGCCAACCCCCGGCCCCGTGCCCCGGATTAGGCGACACAGAGCCCCATTGTCCCCTCTGCCACCTCGCGCCAGGCGCTGGCACCCCTGTCCGTGTCCCTGTCCCCGTCACCAGCGAGCTGCCTCAGCGGGAGCCGGGGCGTGGCTCAGCCGGACGGAGCTCTCCTGTCTCCCTGTCCCGCGTCCCCTGGCTGGGCACGCCCCTCGTCCTCCCCCCCTTCCTGTCCCCCTGTCCCCAGCGTGGCGGAGCTGCCAGCACGCACGTCCCCCGGCTTAGTTCCAGCTGCCCGCGGCGTCAGTGTCACTGTCACCGTCACCGCCACCGGCAGGCACGGGGCCACCAGCGCGGCTGCCGCGCCGCAGAGCCCTGCACGCGCTGTCACCCGCGCCCTGTCATCCGCACCAGCCTGCCACCCTCATTGTCACCTGAATGTCACGTGCACCCTGTCACCCACAACCCAGCACACACCGTCACCTGCACCACCGCCAGGGTCTTGTCACCCGCACCTGTCACTCACACCTGTCACACACATGGTCACCCATGCTGCGACACTGCAGCATCACCGGCACCCTGTCACCTGCACTGCCACCTGCACTGCCACCCACCGCTTGTCACGCACATCACCCACCTGTCACCTGTACCCTGCCACCCGCACCGTGTCACCCGCACTGCCACCCTGACCCCGTAACCTGCACCATGCCACCGCGCTGTCACCCGCACCCTGCCACCCTCACCGCGTCGTGCACATCATCACCCACCTGTCACCTGCGCTGTCACCTGCACCGTGTCACAGGTGTGCGCACACACCCCGACCCCCCTCCCGCTGCTGCCGCCCCCCGGCACCGGCACCCCCAAACCCACCCACATCCCCCCGCTGCCGCCAGCACCCACCGCCGGTGCCGGTGCCGGTGTCTGTCGGTGTCGCTCTGTCCTGCTGTTGTCGCACCCGGCAGCGGCTCTGCCCACTCCGGTCCCGGCGGTGTCGGGGTCTGGCGGGGTTTCCCGGTGTCGGTGCCGGTGCTGTCGCAGCTCCAGCAGCGGCTCTGCCCGCTCCGGTCCCGGCGGTGGCGGCGGCGCCGTGTCCTGCTCGGGCGGGGCGGGGCGGGGCGGGACCGGGGGCACCGGGGGGACCGGGACACCGAAGGGGATGGCAGAACGAAGGGGACAGCGGGGGCGAGGGTGGCGGGGCCGAGGTGCCACCGCTGGGAGACGGGGACAAGGGGCTGGGGTGGGGAGCGGGACAAGGGTAGGGGGATAGGGGACAAGTGACCGGGGGCAGGGACGGGGCCAGCCCGGGGTCACCCGGGGCCGGCTGTAAAACTGACACCGCGGAGCAGAAATGTCAGGGCAGGCCCCGGGAGCTATTCGCGACCTCCCCGCACGACATGGAATGGGACACGGGGAACGGCATGGCGTGGCACGGCGTGGCACCCAGGGAATGGCACCCAGGGAATGGCATGGCGTGGCACGGCACGGCACAGCCAGTGGGGACATGGGACAGCCGTGACCCCATCCCTGCCACTGCCACCCTCCACGAGAAGTGGCACAAATGTGTCACCCTCCCCCGTGTCCCCAGTGGGAGCCCGCCCTTCGGGGTGTGACCGGGGACCTCGGGGTGGCAACAGTCACCCGGCAACCGCCCGGTGCTGCTCCCGACGGTGTCCCCAGGGTCCCCGGCTGGGGACATCCCTGGACTCTACCAAGCATCCTGTCCCCTCGTGTCTTCCCGTGTCCCCAGGCTGTCCCTATGCTCCCAGGACTGGGATTCGGATGCCCGGTTGCCTCCGTGTCCCCTCCTGTCCCCTCGCTGTCCCGGGAGCCGCTGTCTATGCCGAGGCTCTTCCCCTCCCTCTCCCTCTCTAGCCCTGTGTCCCCAGGCCCAGGACATGAGTCCATGTTCCCTCTGTCCCCCGTGTCCCCTTGCCCGAGCTCTACCCCTTGCCCGGCTTGTCCACCTGCACGGGTTGTTCTCTTGCCCGGGATGTCCCCTTTCCCAGGATGTCCCCTTTCCCAGGATGTCCCCTTTCCCGGGACGTCCTCCGTTCCAGGGAAGTCCCTCTGCCCGGGACCTTGTCCTTTCCAGGGAAGGCTCTCTGCCCGTGGTGTTCCCTTGCCCGGGACTATCCCTTTGCCTCGGTATCCCCTTTCCTGGGACGTTCCCCTTTCCAGACATGTCCCTTTGCCCGGGGTGTCACCTTTCCCGGGGTGTTCCCCTGCCCGGAATGTTTCCCTGCGCAGCGTGTCCCCTCTCCACGGCTGTCCCCGTGCCTCTGTGACACCGCCGTGGCTCTCTGCTGTCGGCCCCCCCTCCATGCTGTCCCCTCTTCCCGTCCCTGCGGGGCTGGGACCCCGCGCCCGAGGGGACAGCGGGACGCGGGGACAGCCCGGCTGCAGTGAGTCCTCCGAGCCGGCAGGAAGCGCCACGCGCGCCGGGGCCGCTCTGGGCGGGCGCGCGGGGCGGGGCGGCGCGCGGGCGGCCATGGCGGACACCGAGAAGCTCAACCTCGACTCCATCATCAGCCGCCTCCTGGAGGGTGAGCGGCCCCCGCCGCCCCCCGAGCACCGGGACACCCTCCCTCCGCTCGGGGAACCTCTCGGGGCCGGCTCGGGCCGTGTCCCGACGCCGCGGGGGGGTCCCCGGCCTGGGCCTGGCGGGGGCGGGTTAGGCCGCGGTGGTTTGGGGGGGGTCAGGGCTGGGAAAGGTTTTGGGGGGTCCCCATGGGGTCTGGGGAGCTGGAGATGAGTCCGGAGGACGTGGAGGATATGAGGAGGGATCCCGAATAGGTCTGTGCCCCGCGGGAGGGGGCGGGGGGAAATGGGGGTCCCCAAAGGGTCTGTGCCCCGCCGAGCGAGGGGGAACGGGAGCGTACCGGGGCGCCCCGGAGGGTCTGGGGCTGGAGCTGGCCTGGAGGGCGTGGAGGATGCGGGCAGGGAGGGCTGGGGCAGGTAGAGCAGCGGTTCCTGGGGTGCTCTGGGGGTTCCGGAGCGCCTGGGGATCCCTGATCCTGTTCTCTGTGCTGGGAGCAGTCCAAGGGTCGCGGCCGGGGAAGAACGTGCAGCTGACGGAGAACGAGATCCGCGGGCTGTGCCTCAAGTCCCGGGAGATCTTCCTGAGCCAGCCCATCCTGCTGGAGCTGGAGGCACCCCTCAAGATCTGCGGTGAGCCCTGCATGGCTGCTGGGCAGCACTGGGGTGGCGTGGGGGGCTGCAGGGTGCCACTCACAGCCTCTGTCCCCCCCCAGGTGACATCCACGGGCAGTACTACGATCTCCTGAGGCTCTTTGAGTACGGGGGCTTCCCCCCTGAGAGCAATTACCTGTTTTTGGGGGACTATGTGGACCGGGGCAAGCAGTCTCTGGAGACCATCTGCCTGTTGCTCGCCTACAAGATCAAGTACCCCGAGAACTTCTTCCTGCTGCGGGGCAACCACGAGTGTGCCAGCATCAACCGCATCTATGGCTTCTATGACGAGTGTGAGTGCCCGGCCTGTGCCCCCCAACACCCCATCCATGGGCTCCCCCTTTCCCGGTGTTGTCCCAGCGCTGTCCACACTGACCCCACCTGTGAGCTCCCTCCCTCCCTCCCCGCCGTGTCCTCCTGCCCTTCCATGTCCTGCCCACCCCCACGCTGTCCCCAGGGTCACCTCCAAGCCCCCTTTGTCCCCCGCAGGCAAGCGAAGATACAACATCAAGCTCTGGAAGACCTTCACCGACTGCTTCAATTGTTTGCCCATTGCTGCCATCGTGGATGAGAAGATCTTCTGCTGCCACGGAGGTGGGAATGGCCCTTCCCAGGGATTTGGGCGGGCTGGAGGAGGGATGGGATCTCCCTGCTGAGCTCTGGGGGTGCCCCTTTCCCACAGGGCTGTCCCCAGACCTGCAGTCGATGGAGCAGATCCGGCGGATCATGCGGCCCACGGATGTCCCGGATCAGGGGCTGCTCTGTGACCTGCTCTGGTCTGACCCCGACAAGGACGTGCAGGGCTGGGGGGAGAACGACCGTGGGGTCTCCTTCACCTTCGGGGCCGAGGTGGTGGCCAAATTCCTGCACAAGCACGACCTGGACCTCATCTGCCGGGCACACCAGGTACCACCGGGACCCCCAGATACTGGGGACACGTGGGTTTGGGTCTCCAGTGGGTGTCAGGGGTTCTACCCCGAGTATTTCCCCTTCGAGGGCAGTGTGTACCCCAGGAGTGTGTGGGTTGGAATTCTGGGGGTGCTTGCCCTGAGATTAGGGTATTTACCCCTCAGCATTTGGGTATTTGCTCTGATGTCAAACTGTTTGCCCAGGGGGGATGAATAGTCAGCCTTGGCCGAGGCTGTTCCTCCCAGAGGTTGGATAATCACTCTGGAGATGGATACTTGCCCTGGGGCAGTGCGTGTTTGTCCCAGCCGTGGCTATTTGCTGCAGGGCAGGGAGTATTCACCCTGGTACAGGGGGCTGGATATTCAGCCTGGGGGACTGGGAATTTGCCGGGGCAGGAGGATACCGGCCACGGGAGGTGGATTTTTGCCAACCCTGTGCCCCCACAGGTGGTGGAGGACGGCTACGAGTTCTTCGCCAAGCGCCAGCTCGTCACCCTCTTCTCGGCCCCCAACTACTGCGGCGAGTTCGACAACGCCGGCGCCATGATGAGCGTGGATGAGACCCTCATGTGCTCTTTCCAGGTGAGCCCAGGCAGGGGAAACACCCCCAATTCCTGCCGGGAGGGCTGCAGGGAGCTCTGCCCTCCTGGGGAGTGGAGAGCTGGGGCGGGAGCTCACCGATTTCTTTCCCCCTTCTCCTGCAGATTTTGAAGCCGGCTGACAAGAACAAAGGCAAATACGGGCAGTTCAGCGGGCTGAACCCCGCCGGGCGCCCCGTCACCCCTCCCCGAAACTCTGCCAAAGCCAAGAAATGAGCTGGGAGCCGCCCCCGTGCTGCCCACGCCCCCCAGCCCCCCGCCCAAGCATCAGGTCGCTTTTCTTTCGACTCGTTTTTTTATTTGTAGGATCCTGCCCCCCCCCCGCCACGCTCCACCAAAGCAAATCCAGGCCCAGGGCAGGGAGTGCTGGGGCGAGGGGGGAGCCCAGAGCCCAGCCCTGGGGTGGCAGCGGAGGGGGGGGCAGGAGGATTTTTTGAGGAATAAACTTGTAATGGGTCACTGGGGGGTGCCTGTCCTGGTGGTTGGATGGAGGCTGGGGGTGGCAGTGACTCGGGGCTCAGCTTTCTCCATCGCTGTCCTCCGCCAGCACCTCCTGGGCGGTGGCTGGGCCAGGCTTTCCTGGTGTCATCACCGAGCCAAAAAACAGGGAGCGAAACTGTGGGGAGAAATGGGGGGGTCAGGAGGAGGCTCTGCCCACCCCCTGCCCCCAGGCACACCCATCCCTCACCTTCTTGTGTGGGGGGGTCCCTGGCACAGCTCCTTCCTCCTCCTCCTCCTCCTCCTCCTGGGGTTTGCTTTTGGCTGGCTGGGGGGTGCGCAGGGGGAAGGTGGGGCTGGGGGGCCCCTCTGAGCATCCCTCACTGGTTTCCATGGCAGCCATGTAGGACTCCAGGTCGTCAGCGAAGTCGTCTGACGGGGCGGGCAGGTGGGACACGCTGATGGGGACAGAGCAGGATTGGGAATGTTCACTCTGCTCCCTGCCCATGGCCGCTGGAGGGCTCATCTGAGACATACCCATTGGTCGAAGGGGACTGGGACTTGCTTTCCAGGTCAGAGAGGGTGGCCAGCACCAGGTGAACCTCCAGGACAGCGTCATCCAGGGTGAAGATCACCGGCCTGGGGACACAGAGGGGCTGAGGGGGTGCCAGGGACAGGGCTGGCACGGGGTGGGGACGTGGTGACCGCTCCTACCTGCCAGGCTCATCAAAGTGGATGGTGAGGGGCAGGTTGGAGGCCTCGGCAAAGCTCAGCAGGCCCTGGGGACAAAGGGGAGGGTGAGGGGGGCCAGGGGGTGACACAGGGCTGGGGGGCTTAGGTGGGGACTCACACGGAATTCCTTGAGGCAGAAGGTGATGCAGGAGCCAGGGGCCACGGCCACCGACTGGAACTCGTCCTCAGCCAGCCACAGCTCCGTCACCATCGTCTTGCTCGGCTCTGGAGAGGGGAACGGGGTGCGTGGGGGGCTGGAGGGCACCCCAAGGTGGGGAGGGGACCCCCTTAACCCTGCAGGACTCACCTGCGTCGTCCTCCACGTAGTTCCGCAGGCTGATTTTGCCACCAGGGCCAGTCCCCAGTGTCACCTCAGCCAGCGTCGGGGGAAAGTGAACCACGGCCTCTGCCAGCACCCTGAGGGGCACAAGAGGGGGCTGAGCACCCCAAATCCTGTGGGGCTGGCTGGGCTGTCTCCTTCCATGCGCCCTCATCCCACTCTGCCCCCCCCAGGGCCACCCCCGTGGTGTCCCCCTCACCGTGCCGGGGCGCAGAGGCGGCTGGCGCAGCGCTGGGTGTCGAACACGGCCTGCAGCCGCTCGCACTCCTGGAAGGCCAGGTTGTGTGTCTTGGTGACACCTGGCAGGGGGACAGCGGCTCAGCAGGGCAGCAGGCGGTGCCAGCACGTCCCCGCTGTGCCGTGCCACCCCCCAGGCCTGTCCCCGCTGGCACTCACCGTACTTGCAGTGGAGCTGCAGGACCAGGCGGCTGGCACGGGGCTTGAGCAGGATGAGGCATTTCCCCACAGACTTCTCCAGCGAGGGCAGCGAGCGGAAGACGCCCAGGAAGGACTGTGGGGATGGATATGGGGACTGTCACCTGCCTGGGGCCCCTGGAACAACGAGGAGCTCTGGGGGGGCCGGGGCAGGGCACTGCACCTTCATGTGCACTTTGCATCGGAAGAGCTCCGTGTCGGGCCCGGCGCTGCCCGGCTCGTACAGGTGGAAGAAGAGGGGAGCGAAGAGGAAGGAGGCGAAGGCAGAACGGGAGGAGTTGACAGCACGGAGGGACAGCTGGGGACACAGCCACAGTGTTGGCACTGCCTGCACGGAGGCAGGGGGGCGCAGGTGCCCCCCAGCTCCCGTCCAGCCCCCCGGTGCTGCGTACCCCACTCTCGGTGGGCTCCAGGTAGAGCTCGTCGCCGATGCGGGACAGGGAGTGCACGGCTCGGCCGAGGACTGCGAAGGACAGGCGTGGGGGTGAGGCCGGGCTCCCCGGGCGTGCCGCGCTCCCCGGGCCCCCAGGCCCCGCTCACCTTTGACGTTGCCGCCGGCGATGACACATTTCATGGCACCGGCACCGGCACCGGCACCGGACGGGCACGTGGGGCCCCGCCCCCGCCTGCAGACCACGCCCCTCAGCGGAGCGTGCGGGCTAGGCCACGCCCCCAGCGGGCTCTGCTCGGGCCTCGCCGCCCCCCCCGCCGCGGTTGTTGTTCCCTCCCCGCCCCGCCGGTGCCGTCTCTCCCCAGCGGCCCCGCAGTGGTGTCCCCCAGCCCCCCTGCCCAGTCCCTTCCCGGGGGTTCCGGCCTCTTCCCCGCCGCGCCCCGCCGCTGCCTTCCCGGCTTCCCGCGCCCGCCCTCCCAGGCCGCCTTCCCATTGGCCGGGAGCTCCGCTCCGTCCCGCCCCCGCCACCAGCCGATTGGTCCGCGCTGAGGGGGAGCGTGACGGCGCGGCCCGATGGCCTCACGTGACCGGCGGGAGGGGCGGGGCCTCGGCTCCGCGGCCCTCGGGGCTGCCCCGCCAGAAAGCCCCGCCTCCAACCGCGCGCCATTGGGTGACGGTTGGAGTGACGTGGGGCTCAGCCAATGGGGCTTCGACGCGCCCCTCAGCGCGGCTCTAGGCGCTCAGCCCCGCACCGGCTCCTTCCCGGGGCCTCCCGACCCGTCCTGGGGCTCTGCCGGGGTCGTTCCGTGCTTGTGCCTCCCAGCATCCTGGCCTTCGCTTCGTTCCCGGCGGCATCTCGGGCGAGGCTGCCCTTCTGCTCACTGCCTGCACCTCCCGGTCCCTTTGCCGCTTCCCGCATTCCCGGGATACGCTGCTCCCCAGAAGGGCTGCAGCTCCCTGGGGCTGCTCCAGTGCTTCCCGAATCCCGATGTTTTGGGGATCCCTGTCTCCCGAGATAGGGATTTTGGGGATCTCTATCGCCACTCCCATAGATTAATGCTCGATGGTTCTCCGTGCTGGAGGTGCTGCTGGCTGTGCATCCCATAGAATCAGGGAATGGCTGGGCTTGGAAGGGACCCTATCCAGCTCCATCCCCTGCCATGGGCAGAGACTCCATTCACTACACCAGGCTGCTCCAAGCCCCATTCAACACTTCCAGGGATGGATTTTTGGGGGTGTCCCAGAATTCTCCAGTGGGGGTACAATGCAAATTCTGGGCTAGCCAGGTGAATCCATGGGTGGTCCATAGAATCCCAGAATGTTTTGGGCTGGAAGGGACCTTAAAGCCCACCCCATCCCACCCCCCTGCCACGGGCAGGGGCATTTCCCACCGTCCCAGTTGCTCCAGCGTGGCCGTGAGCACTTCCAGGGATGTGAACGGGCTCAGCCAGCAGCCTGTGCTCGCAGCCAGCCCGGAGCGACCGGCTCTGCAGCGGCGGCCTCGAGGGAGCCGGGGGATGTGGCTGCGAGGAACTCGAGTCGTGCTCACAGCAGGGTCCTCCAGCCGGCTCCCGCCTGCCGCTGGAGCAGCCGCTCCCCAAGTCCCTCCTCCCGGCCCCGGTGGCCCCGGAGCCGAGCCGAGGGGCCCCGCTGCGGAGCAGGGCTGGCACCTGAGCAGGGGGAAACGGGCAGGGGATCGCAGAGCCCTTTCCCCATGGCTGCCGTCCTCCAGCACACGGTGACAGCCTCTCCTCCTCCTCCTGTCCCTGTCTGCTGCGCTCGGTGCCTTTTGTCCGGGATTTTGGGCCCGGCCTGCCGGCCGCGTCCCCTCAGGTACAGGAACCCCTGTCCCTCGTGTTCGGGGCTGCGCTGGGACGGCCAGCTCGGCGCTCCAGGGACTCCCAGGCCTGCCTTGGCCTGGGCTCGGGCTCCAGCCGGATCCGGCTCCTCCACTCCTGGGGTGAGCGCTGGCTACTCGCCTTCCTCCCGGGAGGAGGAGGAGGACGGGATGGTGTGGGAGCCTCCGTTGCAGCTCTGGCCGAGCAGCCGGGCTCCTCTGGAGCCGGCGTCCCCAGGAGGGGCTCTGGCCTCGGGGCTCGGCGTTTTATGGGGCTGCGGAGAGGACGCAGCTGGCTGCGGTCGTGACACACACACCTCAGCGGGGGCCAGGGCCAGGCCACCCCTCCCTCTTCCCGCCAGCGCCGACCAGGGAACGGGCTGGATCCGGGCCGGGAGCAGAGCCTGGCAGCCCTCGGGGGGCTCTGCCACCCGGGCTCGGCCGTGCCCGCGCCCGGGACTCCCCCTGGGGCTGGGGACTTCACCCAGGGACGGCAGGGAAGGTGACGGGGCTGTTCCCTCGCACCCGGCGGGCTCCGGGCCGTGTCCCAGCGTCCTTCCCGCTCCTCCGGCTTCCTTCCCGGCACATGGCACGGCGCCCTCGCCCAGGCGGCGGCTCGGGGAGACAGACGGCCACAGCTGGGCTCCTGCTGCCAGCCCGGCAGGAGGGGACACGCCGAGCTCCGGATGGCTGCGCCGTGCCCCTGCCTGCGCCCCAGGGCTGTCCCCAAGGAGCCGGGCGCTGCCGGAGCCCCGCTTTGGGGCTACAGCCGGCGTTTCTGGGGCCGGTCAGCCCCCCGTCCCTCCCTCCTCCGGCTGCCGGCCGCAAAGGTCAGCAGTGGGAGGCCGGGCTGGCCCGGGCTGGAGGTGAGCTCAGTGCCCGGCGACGGGCCCGAGGGCAGGGCGGGCACGGCCTCACCCACGCGGAGCCGCTGCGGGCACCGGGCGAGGAGGAGGAGGAGGAACAGGATGTGGGGATGAGGCTTCCCAGCGGCTTGACCTGCCTGTGCCCTGTGCCCGCTGTGTCCTGGGGCGGGGGCTCTGTCCTGGCACCGCTGGCTGGCACAGGGAGAGCGGCTTGGGAAGGCGGGAGCCGCGTCTGCCGGCCACGCTTCCCTCCTCCTCCTCCTCCTCTCCTGTCTCAGGTGTTGGCCCAGCGGGAGCCGTGGCAGCTGGAAAACTCCCCAGACCGAACCGCAGCGCTGGGATTTGGGGAGGGGAGAAGGCAGCGAGGGGCAGCCCCGCCGCCTCGGCAGCCTGGAGACCCCCGGGGACGGGCCGGCGGCTTTTCCCAACTGCTCCAGCGCCGCTGGCGGGATCTGCTGGCTCCGGGGGGGAAACCAGATACCCTGCCCTGCGGCTGGGGGGGCGAGGGGCCGGCCCCGCGCCGAGCGGACCCCCCCAGACGCGCTGCCCGGGAGCCGGGCCGGGCTCGGTCCAGCCGTGGATGGTTCGGGCAGCTCCGTCCGACACCGGCGCAGCCCCTCCGGATCCTCAGGGCTGCGGAGCGTCCCCCATTCACCCGGGGGAGGGGATCCGGAGCCCCCCTCGTCACCCCTGACATGTCTGTTGGGCGCGTCCTCATGGATTCAACACCAAATCCGCACTTCCCGAGCAATAAATCAGCCCGCAGCACGTCCGTGTGTGGTTTATCCCTACGGGGGGTCCCCAAACTGCTGCTAATGACTTCAGCACCCAGCGTCCCGATGGATTTGGGGAAAGAGGGTCCTGCTGTACTCCGAGCGGGCACCCCGGGTCCCGGAGAAAGCCGGGAGGATGCCATGGCAGCCGGGAGGGCTCGGACCTGGCCAGGGCCGGGGTCTGGAGTGGAAGCGAATCCGCCTGTTACCTCCCGGCCCTTCCCGGCGCTCCCAGCGCCTTTGTTTTAAACAAAGCTTTTTTTGGGGGGAGCCAGGACGTTGCTCTCCCCGCCGAGAGAGCCCCCGCGGCAGCACCCACTCGTGGATCGGGGGCGCCAGGGGAAGGGACGAGGGGCTCTGGCTGTCGGGTCGCCCCTTCCCCTCCGGCGGCGGCTCCGCTTGGCCCTGGGGGTCTCCCCACGCCCCCCAGTCCACCCCGCTCACCCCCGCTGGGCTGCGGGGAACGCCGCGGTCATTGCCAAGGGCCCCGCGGGCGCCGGGACGGGGATTGTCCTAACGGGGGAGGATAATGGGGAAAAAAGCGGCTCTGGCACCCGGAGGAAAGGGGCTGGGGGGGTCCCTCCCCGTCCCCGCGTGGACCGGGGGCTCCGGGAGAAGCGAAGCCCTCCCTCGGGACGGAGGATCCCGCGGGGCTGAGCCGCCGCCGCCGCTCCGGGGGGCTCCGGTTGCGCCGCCGGGACCCCGCCGCGCTCCCCCCGCTCCGCCGCTCACCTGCCGCCGTCCCGGCGGGGCAGCGCCCGCCGCGCTGCG
>NW_024523767.1:327317-399340 GCF_017590135.1 Pyrgilauda ruficollis
GGACCCCCCCTCCGTCCCGTCCCCCCCGTGCTCCCCCCGGGACCGGGCTCTCGGCTCTGTGCGCGGGGAGGAGGAGAGGCGAGAGGGCTCGGAGCGGCAAATGGGAGCCGCAGTCCCGGGCCGGTGTGCGGGACCGCTGCCTGCCCGCCCGGGGACCCCAGAGCACGCACCCAGCGCCCCGGCCCCGCGCCCGTCCCGCATGGAGCTGAGAGCAGGTAGGAGACCCCCCCGCCGAGCGGCACCGGCCCCGCACCGGCCCCGCACCGGCCCCGCCGCTGCCACTTTAACAAAAGCCGGGCGGGAGCCAGAACAGCACGGGGGGCGCAGCGAGGGAGAAAGCAGGGGGTCCCCCCTTCCTACTCGGCCAGCGGCACCCCGGGGGACCCCCCTCTTCCCTTCCCTCCCCTCCGCCTTCCGCAGCTCCGGGGCTCAGCTCCAGCCTCCCCACCTCTGCCCGGTGCCGGGACCCCGGGGATGGGGATGGGGAAAGGGGGGATAAAGCCGGGGCGGGGGGGAGAGGGAGGGAATGAATGGAGCCCGCTCTTGTGTACAATTGCATCAAATACGTTCTTGAAAGCAACCTGGTTCTGCTTAACACTTGAATTGGGTAAAAAAAAAAAAAAAAAAAAAAAAAATTTTTTTTTTATTCCTGCATTCCTGGACCCCAATCAAAAGAGCAAATCAAGGGAGGTGGAAGGGGGGAACGGCGGCGAGCGAGGCAGCCGGAGCGCGGTGCGAACCCTCCACACCCCAAAAACCCACCCAACCCGCCCCGGGATTTTTTTTTTTTTTTTCCACCTAACACCCGAGCGAGCCCAAACCAAAACAAATAGAGACCGAGGGAAAAAAAAAAAAAAAAAAAAAAAAAAAAAAAAAAAAAAACAAAAAAACAACAAAAAAAAACCAACCCAAAAAGAAAAAAAACCACCACCCAACCCTGAGCACGAGCGAAGCAGCGAGCCAGGGCTGAGGCGAGCGGGCGGGCTCGGGGAGCTGAGCAAGAGCCGAGCCCCCCAAAATCCCCCAGCACCCCGACTATGCTAAATGTAACCGGGGAGCTCTCAGGTAAGCCCGCGGCGCTGGGTGCGGGGCGGGGGGCTGCCCCAACTCCCCTGCCTGCATCTGCCGGGAGTTTTTTTCCCCTTTCCAAACCGACTGCTGATTTTAATTTGATGTGATTAAAACGTCTGTCTGGCTTTGGGATTGATTTAAGACTTTCCCCTCTCTAGGTTGGGTTGTTGTTCTTTTTTTTTTTTTTTCCCCTTTCTCTCGTTCCCTCTTTTCCATGCATGTTTGTGATTACCAGGGAGGGAACCGCCGCTGAGCACGGAGAATTAAACCCCGGGACCGACGGAGGGGAGGAAAAGGAAAGTCGGTGGGATTTATGGGGGGCAGGAAGAGTTAGTTTTCCTGCCCGGGGCTGGATTTCGGGGCTTGACACAGAACGCCGCCGCTGGAGCAGGCGACGTTCCTGCGGGACACAGCAGCGGGATTTTGGGGTGCTGGGGAGGGGACGGCTTTGTTCCCTCGGCCCCGGCGGCCACCGGCACCCCCGGGGCTGCCGCGGGCCGGCCGGCCTGGCGGCACACCGGCACCGGGGGCTCCTCGCCCGGAAAATGCTGGAAAACACCCTTAAAAGGTCAAAGTGTGGGCGCCGCCAGGCTCCCCGGGGTCCCGGGCGGCGGCACCGGGGCCGGGGCAGCACGAGGCGGGCGCCGGGTTGGGCTCCGGCTCCCGCGGTGCCGGCGTGACGCAGGACGGGCACGGCGGGGCGAGCGCCGGGGAACCGGAAAAGCGAGGCCGGGATCCCCGGCGGCTCCATCGCCCTTTCCTCTCCCCCTTCCCGCTGCCGCCGGGCCCGGCGGACGTGGCCGAGCCGGTGGCACGGCCGGTGCCGAGGCCTGCGGGGACGGGCGGGGAACGGGACGCCGAGGAGGAGCCGCGGCGCTGGAGCTCGGCCGCCACCACCCCGTTCCCCTTTTGGGGCATCCCCAGCCGTGGGCTGCCCGGGCCGTGTCTCGGGGACTCTCGGCATCCCCGGTGTCCCCGTGCCTATTTAGCAGGCGGCCGAGGGCACGGTGGCGGCCGCACATCTGGGCTGCATTAGGCGCAGGCTCCGCGGGGAAATGCGGAGGGCTCTGCTTACAGGGCCGCGCTGGGGGGAGATTTATGCCCTGCTAAGTGGCACCGAGCCCCGTAAATCATCCCCCCGCACCCCCCGGGGCTGCAGCACCACCGTGCCGGCACCGCCGTCCCAGCGTGGCGGCAGGCTCGTGGGGATGCACTCCTGGACGGGATATCTGGGATATCTGGGAAGCAGCTGGCCCGGCAGTGTTGTGGCTGCGTGTGGCACGTGGCCTGTGGGTGACAGACACGTCCCAGGCTTCGCCAGGGTGCTGTGGGGACATCAGGGCACGGCTGTGCCCACCAGGACTGCTGGTCCCACACTGACCCAGCCAGGCAGTGTCCCCGTGGCAGGCGATGCCAGCGGTGGCGGCGGGTCTGGAGGTGCCGGGGCGTGTCACCACGGCTCTGCGCTGCCACGTGGGCTGGCACCGGGGGTCCCCTGCCCCGCTGGAGAGCGGCCAGCCTGGCTCTGTGCCTGTGAGCCCCCAGCACGCTGCTGGGGGGGCTGCTGGGCTCTGCGGCTCCGTGACCTGCGCCGGGAGCGGCGGGAAGGGATCGAGGTGCCTCGTGAGGCTCCCGGTGCTGGGCGTGCGTGTGGGGCAGCGGGGTCTGGTTGGGATTAGGGGCCTGCGCTCCCCTCGCCGGCGGGGGTGTTTCCATCGTGCTGCTGGCTGGAGCCGGAGCTGGATGGGAAATCCAGGCCCAGCTAATTACGGCCTCACTGGAGTCTCCCGTGCGCGGCTGCATTTATAAACACACGGAGGAGACAGGATGTAAACACTCAGCGCCGCGAGCGCAGGCACGGCCCGGACCGGGGGGGACGCGGGGCCGTGTGCCCCCCGTGCCACCGCCCGCTCCTGGCACGGCGGCTTCGCCATGGGATGGATGGGATGAGATGGGATGGGGTGGATGGGATGGAGTGCGGTAGAATGGGATGGATGGGATGGGGACCCCACTGTGGTGGCCGCGGGTGCTGTTGAGGAACAAGGGCACACATGTTCTTCCTGTTGGAACTCAGGGAATGCTGTGTCTGTGCTATCTGGGTGTGGAACGTGAGCATCCTCGTGTCCCCACCGTGCTTGGCTCCACAGGGATGCTGCTGTGCTGCGGTGTCACCTCCCCAGACACAGCGGGGTTAAATGCCAGCAGCGTGGGGACGCGGAGGCGTCTGTCGTGAGCCCTTGAGTGTCATCCACTCAAGCCCCTCGGAGCTGGCGGCCACGCTGGGCTGAGAAACGCCCTGCGGAGGGTTAAGTGGTGCCACTTGGAGGCCAGGACAGTGGCTGGGGTAATGGGGACAGGGCTGCTTTGTCCTCTGTGCCGCAGTCATGCCTGGCCACCGCGAGACCTCCCGTGCTGGCCCCAGGAATGGGGCTGCGGGGTGGGATGGGGCTCTGCTCGCCGCTGGACGCCGGCCCATCAGATAGGGCAGCTCCCGCCGCGGCGTCGGGGGCCGGCTCGGCTCCGTCCTCTGCCGGGGGCTCCGGGGCCAGGGGGTCTCCCCTTCCCGGCTGCCGCCCCCGCCACCAGGGTTTCGGGAAAGCGGCTCCGGGCGGGCTGCGGTCGCTCAGCCCTCGGCGGCTCTGCCCACAGCATGCCCAGGGAACAGCTCACCGTCTCCGTGGCCGAATTCCTGCCTCGGCCACTGGCCGGGAGGTCTGGCCAGCACTGCCGCCTGCACTGCCGGGCGGGTGGCAGGCCAAGGGTCCCGGGTGTCACCCCAAAGGCGGGTGAGCCACGTCCCTGCTGCCACGTGTGCGTTGGGTGTCCGTGGCACCACCGGTGTGTCCGGCGTGGGTGCCCCAAGGTGCTGCCAGCAGAGCAGGGGGTGCCCGCTCCCGTGGCCCCCCGTCACCCCGGCTCCTCGGGTGTCCCCAGGGCCCAGCGGGTGACCCCGGGCAGGCACGCCATGAGCTGCTTACGTGGGCTGGGAGCATCCTGGCTGAGCTCCAGGGCCGGTTTTGAAACCCTCGGGCTCTTCCTCTCCGACGTCACCAGGATCCAGCTGTGCCGGCTGGAGCCTCCCTCCTCCACTGTCTGTGCCGGTGGGTGCCCGGCGCCAGCCGCTGGGACAGGGGTGGGCAGGGGACAGCGGGGGCACCCGCTGTGGCTGGGCCATTGTCACTACTGTGCCATAGTCACAGTCACTGCTGTGCCACTGTCGTCATCACTGCTCTGCCACGGTCACGGTCACTGCTGTGTCATGGCCACTGTCTCTGCTGTGCCCCAGTCACTGTCACTGCTGTGTCACGGTCACCCTCATTACTGTGCAGTGTCACTGTCACTGCTGTGTCATGGCCACTGTCTTTGCTGTGCCTCAGTCACTGTCTTTGCTGTGTCATGTGTGTCACGGTTACCATCAGTGCTCTGCCCCAGTCAGTGTCACTGCTGTGCCAGGGTCACCATTGTCACTGTGTCATGGTCACTACTGCCCAGCGCCATCCATTCTGTGCATCCCACCGTTCCCATCCCTCAGACACCCACCTCCATCCCCTTCCTCCATCATCCTCATCCTCGTGTCCGGGCCACCTGCCCAGGATCCACCGTGGCTCCATCCCAATCTCCCATCCCTGCCATCCCCCCTCATCCCGCTCCCCGGCTGTGTTTGGTTTGGCACCGGCCAGGCCGGGGCGGGTGTAAATCCCGCCTGGAAACCGGAGCCGGCGGCGGGCGAGGGTCCGGCCAAAGCAAACACCGGGAGGGGGGGTTGTGTGTGCTGTGAGTCACCGCGGCCCCCCCGCCGGCCCCCCCCGGCCCACGCTCGCACGCACGCGGGGCCGGCCGCACGCTCCGCGCCGGAACGCACCGGAACGCAGGCAAGCGGCGGCACGTGCCCACCGCGGGGCACCGGGCGAGCCGGGGCCGGCCGGGGCTGCCACGCACGGGGGACACGGGGGCGTCGCACGGGGTGTCACAGCGTGGTGTGGTGTGTGCACGGCGTGTCACACGTGGGTAGCATGTAACGGAGTGTCCCCCCCGATGGGGTATGTGCACGGCACGTTGCACACTTGTCTGGCATGTCCTGTGAGTGCCACACATGTCACATGCCCGTGTGGTAGGTGACACACCTGGATGGTGTCTCATGCGTGTGGTGCATCACACGTGTGCACGGTGTCACACGTGCATGGTGTCACACGCCTGGAAAGTGCGGTGTTCCCCACGCCTGTGTGATGCTCACACACAAAGTGCATCCCAGGTGTTCCCTGAACGTATCCCAGAGGTGTCACAAGTGTCCTGCACACCTCCGGGGTGTATCCCAGGTGTGACAGTGTCCTGCACACCCACAGGGCACTTGCACCCCCACAGCGAGGCTTGCAGTTTGCAGGACACCCGCGGCGGGGAGGCCCTTGTGGCCGGAGCCGGGGTGTCCCCGAGGACCGTCGTGCGTCACGGGCGGCCGGTGACGGGGAGCAGTGACGCGCGGGGGCGCGGGGGTTGCCCGCAGCAGGAGCCCCGCCGTGCCGAGCCGTGCCAGCGGCCGGTCTTTCCCGGGAGGCGCTGCCGGGAAGGCCGGCTGTGGCGAGCCGGGGGTGCCAGCTGGCCGGAGTGTCCTGGCCGCGGGCCGTGACCTTTGCGGAGCCGCCGGCCGGCGGGGCCGCGCTCCCGGGCCGCCCTGACGTCAGGCCGATGACGGGGACCCCGCCGCCGCTTTCCGGTGGCTCCGCAAAGGTCACCCCGCGCCCCGGCCGCTCCTCGGAGCCGCTTCCCCCCCGCATATTCCCGGTGGCGGGGGTCCCCGCTGGGTGCCGGGGCCGCTGCGGCGTTGGCGGTGCCCAAATATATCCCAGGCGTGTGTCCCGGCGGGAATGCCGCGGGCGCGCTGCTCCAGACCATATAAAGGATTGTTGGTGCAGCCGCGGGCGGGAGCGCTCCGAGGGGAGCCGGGGGGTCAGCGCGCTGAGGTCGGGGATCCCTGCTGCTCCCGGGGGGGTGCTGAGGTGAGAGGGACCCCACCCTCCCCACCTCCGTGCCTCACTTTCCCCTCGCTCACACGGGTGGCTCAGGGATAGTCTGCAGGCTCAGCGCCGCACACACGGAGACGGAGTGTCCCTGTCACCCCCCCCTGAGGCGCTGTGTGTCCCCCGCAGGTGACTCTTGGGGGATCTTCACCTTCCTGTGCGCCGCGCTTTGCAACCTGCCGGCGCTGCCGGCGCTGAACTGCTCCGAGGAGCTGGGCGCCGGCCAGTCCATCCAGCAGACGTACGACCTGACCCGCTACCTGGAGCACCAGCTCCGCACCCTCGCCGGCACCTACGTGAGTCCCCGACGCACCCCCCGGGACATCCACCCCGTGCCCAGCCGCTCCCACGCCGGAGGTCACGGAAATGCCTCATCGCCCCCGGGCGCAGGGCGGCTCCCGGGCACCCTCCCCTCGGCCCGTGATTCCGTCATGGGCGCGGGCATCCGCCTCTCCCTCCCCGCCGGCGTCGCCGACTCACCCGGAGGTTCCCCGTCCCTGCCCTGACGTGCCCTCGGCGGTGCCGGCACGTTCGGTGCCAAGCGGTGACGGTGGCACTGCCCGGGCTGTGCTGGAATGTCCGGCCCGGGCAGAGCCCGAGGGGGGGATGCGACAAGAGAAGGGAGAGCTGGGATGAGAGGGACGTGTCCGAACCGGGGGGCGTGGGGGACGCGGAGGCTGGGGACAGGGTGGACACGGAGACCTGACCCCTGGCACCGCCATTCCCTTCCAGCTGAACTACCTGGGCCCCCCCTTCAATGAGCCCGACTTCAACCCCCCGCGGCTGGCTCGCGCCGAGCGGGTGCCCAGCGCCACCGTGGACCTGGACCTGTGGCGGGGCCTGACGGACAACGCGCGCCTGGCCGCCAACTACCGGGCCTACAGCCGCCTGCTCTGCTACCTGCGCGTGCTGGACGGGCAGGTGGGCACGGCCGAGCTGCGCCACCGCCTCGCCCACTTCTGCGCCAGCCTCCAGGGGCTGGTGCTCAGCATCGGCGGCGTCATGTCCTCGCTGGGATACCCGCTGCCCGCCGGCCCCGCCGGGCCCCCCGCGCCCCCCGGCGCGCCCGCGGCCCCCAATGACTTCCTGAAGAAGATGGATGATTTCTGGCTGCTGAAGGAGCTGCAGACCTGGCTCTGGCGCTCGGCCAAGGACTTCAACCGCCTCAAGAAGAAGGTGCCGCCCGCCGTGGTCACCCTGCGGCTGGAGGCGAGGGGGTTCTGAGCACCTGCTGGGTGCCACCACGGCCACGCAGGTCCTCTCTTCCACCAGCAGCGTGCCTTGAGAAATGGGGCTCCTGACCCCCAAACCACCCCACAACCTCATCATCACCTGGCAGTGCCTTGAAGGATGGGGCTCCTGACATCACGTGTCACCACGGCCATCCTGCAGCCCCTCCGTCATCATCACACTGTGCCTTAAGGAACAGGGCTCCTGACCCCGAGTGCCACCACGGCCACCCCATGTTCCCTGTCCCCCACCAGTGTACTTCAAGAAATAGGGTTCCTGACTCCCAAGTGCCACCACAGCCACCTCACAATCCCACTTTCATCACTGTGCCTTAAGTGAGGGGCTCCTGACCCCAGGTGCGACCCACCACAGCCACCTCACATCCCCTCTGTCACCACACTCTGCTGTAAGGGATGCGTCTCCTGACCCCAAGTGCCACCAAAGCCACTCCATGTCCTCTCTTTGCCACCAGTGTCCCTTCAAAACTGTGTCTCCTAACCCCGGAGTGCTGCCAAAGCCACACCCCATCCTTATCATCACCCAGCTGTGCCTTAAGGGGTGGAGTTTCTCACCCCAAAGTGCCACCACAGTCACCCCACAGCTCCTCTGTCACTATACTGTGTCTTAAGGGACAGGTGTCCTGACTCCTAAGCGCCCCTCCATGGTGTCCCCAACCCCCAAGGTGCCTGTCCCCATCCCTAAAATCTCCAGTGGCCCAGCCCAAAAAGGACCAACGCCCTCTGAGCATAGGAATAAGCCTTGCCCCAGCCAGCAGCAAGCCCCGCCCCAGGAGCAATAGGCTCCGCCCCAGATGGCAATAAACCCCGCCCACTCGCCTGTGTAGCAAGCCCCGCCTCCTCCCTGCATCAGGCCCCGCCCCCTCCCCAAGCCCCGCCTCCCCCATGGGTGCCCATCGATGTTGGGGCGAGGCCATGGGGCGCGGCCGCTGTCCCGGTGCGTCTATGAGTGTTTATTTATTGGAGATGTTTATTTATTGGGGTATTTATTGCAGAAGATCTATTCTTGTATGAACGAATAAAAGCCTTTCTCCAGCCCCCCGCCCCGCCCGTGCCGCAGCCCGGTGGGGACCAGGGAGGACGGCTCCGTGTGGAATTTGGGATGTTCCCATCAGTGCCATCAGCAGGGTTCAGAGTGAACGGTTCCAAGCCGAGCTCAGTGTGGGAGCTGCGGTGTTCCGCTCTCTCACAGGGTGGGGATCCAGGCCCCCCTGGGCCCAGGGGGAGGACAGGCACCCCCCACCTTGGCGCTCCTCCCTGGGCACTACTTTGGGGTGCCCAGGATCATGCAGAATGTTCCGGGCTGGGGCAGGAAGCCGACGGCTTGCAGGGCGTGCAGCGAGGCTGTGTTTTGGGGCAGCACGGCGCAGTAGATGGGGAAGCCGCGGGCGTGCAGCTGCCGGCCCAGCTCGGCCAGCGGCAGCCCGGTGAGGCCGTGCCCGCGCCAGGCGGGCACCGTGTAGCCGTGGCGCAGGCAGCCCTGCCCGTCCAGCAGGCTCCAGGACACCGGGCGGCCGCGCCGGTCCAGCAGGCAGGCGGAGGGCAGCGTCCGCACCAGCCCCAGCAGGAAAGCCCGGCTGTGGGCATTGCCCCCCAGGGCCCACGTGGCATTGAGCAGAGGGACGTGGGATGGGGACACGGGTGCCAGGCGCAGGCCCGAGGGCATCCTGCAACAGGGCATGGCAGAGTGGGGAACGCTGAGCCCTGGTACCAGCTGGGATAGCAGATGGGATGGGATTGGGAACCCCTGTGCCACCCAGGAGTGTGCTCAGTGAACCCACTCATGCCACCCAGTGATCCCTGTGCCACTCAGGCAAGTGCTCAGGGACCCCTGTGCCACCCAAGGGTGTGCTCAGTGAACCCACTCATGTCACCCTGTGCCTCTCAGGGATGTGCCTGGGGACTCCTGTGCCACCAAGGGAGGTGACTATGACCCCCCAGTGCTACAAAGAAATGTGACAGGTCTCCGTGTGCCGCCCAGGATGTGACTGGTCCCTCAGTGCCCATGTGCCCCCAGTGTCCCATGTCCCCCCAGTGCCCCTCACTCACTGCCTGCGGGGCTGGGGGGGCTCGGGGCTCATCAGCGCCCGGTATCGGATCGTCTCCACCTTCAGTCCCCTGGCACTGGCCACCTCCTCCACAGCCTCGTCCAGCCCATCCTGCATCCCTGGGACACCCTGTCAGCCAGACAAGGGACCCAGATGGAGGGTAGAGGGGCCCTGTGTCCCCCCAGTGCCATCCTTACCCAGCATCTGGAAGGCTCTTTCCCGGGTCACCGCCTCAGTGCCCTCCAGCAGTGCCTGCAGGGCTCCTTTGTCCCGGTAGAACACAGACAGCTGGTTGGTGTAGTAGTCCCTGGGGTCCCTGTGGTCCTGGGAGGGACATGGAGCTGAGGGTAGCACCCCAATTCCCAGGCCCCTGGGGTGTGGGGTGCTGCTGCCAGGGCAGGGGCAGCCGGGGCAGCACCTCTGGGCGCAGGCGGGTCAGGACAATGCCGAAATTGGGCCAGGAGTCCACCAGCACCTCGTGGGAGGCCGGGTTTCCCCTGGCCACTGTCATCACAGTCCCCAAGACCTGCACGACAAGGTCATTGTAGGACAGAGCGGAGGGGACAAAGGGGTGCCCAGAGTCCCTCCGGTCCCCTCACCAGCAGGGGAGAGGGAGCAATGGAGTCCCCAGGGTCTCTGTCTGCAGCAGGGCAGGGGAGAGGGGACAGAGGGGTCCTTGTCACCAGCAGGGCAGGTGGGGAGGCGGAGGGGTCACAGGCAAGGCAGGGGAGAGGCATCAGGGGACAAGGGGCAGGGACAGGGACAAGGGGGTCTTGGGAACCAGCAGCACTGACAGGACAAGGGTGAGGGGACAAAGGAGTCCCCAAGATCCTCACCACCGGCAGAGAGGGAGGGAGGGAGGGAGGGAGGGACAGAGGGGTCCCCAAGGACTCTGTCACCAGCAGGACAGGGCAGAGGGGACAGAGGGATCCTCAGGGTGGCTGTCACCGGCAGGGTGGTGGGCAGGCTCTTCCGCAGGGTCTCCTCCAGGAGCTGCAGCTGGGCTGGGCACCTCAGGATCAGCATGGCTTCGTGATCGTGGGGCAGGTGGTGACACCGAGGATCCGTGGGGAGCTGGTGGCACTGGGGCGATGTCCCAGAGTGTCCCAGCCGAGCACCCGTCCTCAGGTGGCCACAGGGCTGGCCTGGTGCCCAGTGTTCAGCAGGATGGACCCTGCCCACTGCCCCCCAAGGCAGGGGGCACTCACTGGCCCGTGACAGCTGGTGGTGACCATTGTCACCGAGTGCCACACATTCTCCAGACTCCCACTCCACAGCCCCTCAGAACCCACAGACTCAGGACTGTTGCAGGGTGAGTGCTGGAGGAGATGGGGACCGTGGGGAAAGGGATGAGGACAGGGACAGGGGCCATGCCTGGTGGCCCTGTCCCCCTGCTACTGAGGGTCTCTCAGCAGGACAATGAAGATCCTGACGTGCTCAGCCCATCTGCAGCACCTGGAGGGGATCCTGATGAAGAGCCTGCCCATCGCTCTGCCGGTGATGGGGACCCCACTGTCACCCCTGCCCTGTGCCACGATAGGGACCCCAGTGCTACCCCCACCCTGCCAGTCGCAGGGACCCTGCTATCACCCCTGCACTGTCCCATGACTGGGACACCAGTGTCACTCATCTGTTGCTGTGATGGGGATCCCAATATCCCCCTTGCTGTGAGGGAGACCCCAATACCACCCCTGCCCTTTGCCCTGCTGGTGATGGGGACCCCCGTGTCACTAAGGACCCTTTTTGCTACCCTGTTCCCCACACCTGCCCCCCTCCCCTCAGCTCTGACCCCATATCTGCTCCCACACTCCCCCTAGCTCTGACCCCACATCTGCCCCCACTCCTGACCCCCATCTCTCCCCTCCTTGTCCCTCATTGCTGACCCCCTTTTCCCCCAGGTCTTCGGGGCAGTGCTGAACATCAACCGGGGCAACCCTGGCCAGTTTGAGGTGCTGGTGGACAAGTGGCCCGAATTTGGTGCCGTGCTGGCCCGGCCCAGTGGAGAGGTGGCCAGTGGGGACACGGGGCACTGCAGGAGGGGGGTGACACGGCGCCCTGGCACGTGCCAGGTGTGCTCAGAGCAGCCGTGGGTGCCCCCAGGTGCCGGCGAACGACGGCTACTGGAACACGCAGGCGGCATTCTACCGGGACCTGGGGGCGTACCGGGCACTGCTGGAGACCCCCGGCTGCCTGCGCTGGGACGCCGCCTTCACCCTCATCGGTGGCCTGGGGACACCAGGGACCTGGGCGGGGGGCCCTGGGGAAGGACTGGGCATGCTCTGGGCAGCACTGGGACTGTGGGACACCGGGGAGAGCTGTTGGAAGCAGGGAGGAACTGGTGGAGGGAATTGGGGGTGCTGGGGGACGCTGGGAACGGGTGCTGGGTGCTGGGGAGCACTGGAGGTGCTGATCACCAAATGACACACTGATTTGGTGTGCTGGTGTGGGGTTTGGTGGGTGATACCAGTGGGAAGTGTTGGGGTGGGATTTGGGGGTGCTGGGGAGCAGCAGGGAATTGCACTGCTGGGTACCCTGGAAGCAGGGTCCTGGGCGATACTGGGGTTGGACTTGGGGATGCTGGGGGCACTGGGAAGCATTGCAGCTGGATTTGTGGGTCCTTGGGGACACTGGGAGTACTGGGGTTGGACTTGGGGATGACAGGAGCAGGACTGGGGTACTGGACATACAGGAAGCAGGGATTTGGGTGCTGGGAATAGAGGCTGGGGCTGCAGGTAGCCCCTGGGGACACTGAGGAGAACACTGGGGTCATATAGGGGGGCTGGGGACAGGGATGATGGGGTACAAGGGGAACAGGACCCCCTGACATCCTCATCCCCAGGGCTACAGGATGGGCTGGCCACAGTGTCCCAGGACCTGGCAAGGAAGAAGGGTGTGGAGCTGGACATTGTCGAGTACTACTCCTACTGGCACCCTGACCCCAGCACCATGCCAGAGCCCCGGTGAGAGCCCCCCACCCTTGTCCCCACACGGGGACACCCCCGAGCCCCCCACTGACCCCTGCCTCGCCCAGGCCAGCCC
Source organism: Pyrgilauda ruficollis (assembly GCF_017590135.1). NCBI lineage: Eukaryota > Metazoa > Chordata > Aves > Passeriformes > Passeridae > Pyrgilauda > Pyrgilauda ruficollis. The sequence goes on from NW_024523767.1 coordinate 339,738, forward strand.
CCGGGGTGCACGTGGGCTCCCTGAGCCCCTCGCACGTGGACCTTCTCAACGACACGTGGCCCTACGGGGGGAACGCCCGCAGCCGGCGCTTCCTGGCTGAGATTTTGGGGCGCTTCCCGCAAGTCTGCCTGCAGGACGGCAGCGGGCAGCCCGTCGCCTGGGTGCTGACGGATCATTTCGGGACAGGCACGCACAGCTACACCCTGCCCGAGCACCGGCGGCGCGGGCACATGCAGGTGGCACTGACGGTGGCGGCGCAGCGGGCACACGCCCGCGGGTTCCCCACGTTCGGGCACACGGCGCTGGGGAACCGGCCCATGCAGCAGCTGCAGGAGATGCTGGGCAACCGGCGCCTGCCCGGCGTCTGCCGCTACATCCTGCACAATCCCGGCCTGCACAGGGACGGGCCCTGAGGCCCTGCTGTCCCCTCTCTCAAATTAAACAGCGGTGTGGAGTCTCGGATGGCTGCTCTGGGGTTTTGTGTCCCCCCAGCAGTGACCGTTACGGCGGTGACACAGCTTGGTGGCTCACGTGTCACCGCTGAGGCACACAGCGCGGTCCCCTGGGAGTCACCCCGTTCCAGGGCACGCGCCTCGGTTATTCTCAGTTCCCCAAGGGAGGGCTGAAAGCCTCAGGCAAATTTGCACTGGTGGCACCTGCAGTGTTGCCCCCTGAACCAGGGCGCTGTCAGCACAGCTGGCGGTGGGACAGGCAGGCACCGGGGGGACAGACAGTGACACACAGGAGAGAGTGGGACAGGGCAGACAGTGACAGTCTCACAGCGTGAGTCATGGTTTGGGGGGCTGATGGGGACAGAGAGGGGAGTGACAGTGTCTGGGGTGGTGAGGAGTGCTGGGATGGGGGTGACAGTGTCCAGGCTGGCAGGGTGACAACGCCTGAGGTGATGGGGACAGTCACAGGGGTGACAATGCCAGAGGGTAGTGGGCACAACTGGGGGATGGCAGTGCCTGGGGTGACAGTCACTGACACGGGTGACAGTGCCAGGGGAACAAGGAACACTGGGATGGAGGTGACAGTGCCCTCGCAGTGACAGGAACTGCCGCGGGGTGACAGTGCGGCTTCTGGCAGGGACAACATGGGGAGGTGACAGCACCCGGGGACAGCCGGGAGGTGCCGAGGGCGGCGGGGGACCGGGACCACCGCGAGGGTGGCAGTGGCCGAAGGTGGCAGCGGCCGGGGCTGCCCATGGCCGGCTCCCCAGCCCGGCCCCGCCGCTTCCGCCCGGCCGTGGGCAGGGGCGGGTCCCTCCGCCGGTTCCCGGTAGCGGCGGGGCCCGCCCGGTTCCCGGTAGCGGCGGGGCCGTGCCAGCTCCATGTCGCGCAGGGCCATGGAGCAGCCCCGGCGCATCACCGACTCCTTCCCGCGGCGGCGGCGGCGGCGGGGCCCGGGGCGGCCCCCGGGCAGGCTCAAGGGCAGGAGGGACAAGGACCAGGACCAGGAGAAGGACAAGGTGCAGCTGAAGGTGCGGGACTGTCCCTGCGCCCCCTCGCAGCCCCCCGCGGACCCGGCGCTCATGGAGATGTTGCGGCGCTTCGACCTCTCCTGGGAATACGGACCCTCCACCGGTGAGCACTCCTGGTTCCCCCGGCTGTCCCGGTTGTCCCGGGGGCCCCGGGCTCCCCCCAGCCCCGCTGAGTCCCCGGTATCCTGCAGGGATCACCCGCCTGCAGCGCTGGGAGCGGGCACAAGAGCTGGGGCTGAGCCCCCCCGGCCCCATCCGTGAGGCCCTCCTGGAGCACCGGGACAACCCCGATGTCACCTACAGGTGGGGATGGCATGGGATATGGGATGGGATGGGATGGGATGGGATGGGGTGGGATGGGATGGGGTGGCAGGGTGGTTGGGGGGCACAGGGCGTGCTCTCCCGGTGCCCCCGCCCTTCCCGCTGACCCCGTTGTGTCCCCGCAGCCTGTGGCACGAGTACGAGCTGTGAGCCGCCGCGCCGAGGGAGTGGGGGAACCATTCCCGACGCCCCCAGACCCTGTTCCAGGGACGCTGGGTGGATTAAAGCTGGTGTGAGCGAAGGAAGGGGTGCCGTGTGCTGTCCGGGGTGGGGTGAAGCCCTTGGGGTGCAGGGGCAGGGCAGGGAGTTGCATTTCCCCCAAAAAAGCCAGGTGGGGTGTCCATCACGCAGTTTAATGCCACCCCGCTGGGACCCAGGCAGAAAAACGTGTGCTTGGGCGGAGAAAGGGAGGTGGGATATTTTTTCCCCAGGAATGGGGTGAAAAAACGAAGAATGAGGTATAAAACCAGGTGAAAAGTGAGCTCAGGGGGGTGAGCAGCTGGCTGTGGATGTCCTGCAGTGGGGTGGGAAGAGGGACAGTGTCCTGTGGGATGCATATGTTTAGTAGCCCTAATTAGCACCCTTCCTCTCTGCAGAATCATAAATAACAGGATGTGTTAATTATTCAGGTTATCAATGACTTAATTCACCAGCTCTTTTTGTTGTTTCATCAATAAAATTAATTGTTTCTATCTGTGGTGGGTCTAGCGTTGATTAAATGCTACTGCACCCACTAGAATATATTTAGTTATTTGATTGTTTTGGTGCTTTTTATTAGCTTTAATTTTGGGGATATGGATATTTATATGGTGGACATTTAGAGATATTTTTTTTATCTTGGCAGTGATGCCTTTTAATTTTTAGCAGTCTAAATTGGTTTTTTTTTTTATGCTGCTAATTAGTCTTTTAAAATTTTTCTAGCCACCCTCACAGAGTACTGGTTACTACTTATGAATTAGTGTAGAGGCAGAGTTCTGGCTGCTATGGAGCATTGGAGCCAGCAAGGGATAAGGTGGGATGGGGTGGGATGGGTGGGAGGCCACCCACAACTCCCATGCCCCTCGCCCTGCAGGCTCCCGACCCTCTGGATCGCATTATCCAGCTGGATCTGGTCCTGCTGTTGCAGCTCCAGTCCCTTGGATATCTTCTATGAGGACATAATTCTTCTGCGGGGCACAGGATGGAGGTGTTTAGATGGACCCCCAAAAAACACATCCCACACCCAGCCAATCCAGGGCTGTGCCCTCCTGGTGGGAAGAAGGAGAGAGATTCCCATGCTCCTTCCTTGGCAGAGGGTCAGTCCCAGCCTGGTGGGTATCCCAGGAAAGGGGAAGTGTCTGGGATGGCTCCAGCTGCAAGAACAGCCCTAGGAGATGGAGATGGACAGCCTCAGGGACAGTTTCCAGCCAGGAACTGCCTTCCCTTTGGAGGGTGGGTTTAGGTGGGATTTTGGGAAGAAATTCCTCCCTGTGAGGGTGGTGAGGCCATGGCACAGAGAAGCTGTGGCTGCCCCATCCCTGGCAGTGTCCAAGGCGTGGTTAGATGGAGCTGGAGCAACCTGGGCTAGTGGAAGGTGTCCTGTGGGTCAGGGGTGACACAACATGAAGGGACACCATGGTGGGAGGGGGCTGACACCATCTCACAGGGGAGCACCTGGCTTTCCGCTCCACCATGGCCACAGAGGCTCTCTGTGCGCTTCAGTCCTCCGCTGCTGGGCCTCGGGACTGCCACGGTCCCGTTTCCAGCACCAATTCCAGCCCGGATTCCAGCCCAGGCCTAGGCCGCGACGGTTGCCATGGCAACCCGGATGTTGTTCTTATCGCGCAAAGGCCGCCGGGAGTTGCAGTTTCCCCGTGCCGCACAAAATGGCGCCGCTGGGTCCCTGTGCCCGCTCGGTGTCCCCAGAGCGTTCACTCCGGTCCCTACTGACGGCAGGCCACCCTCCAGATGCTCAGGGTCACAAAGCCACCAGGGGCTGCCATTTCCACGCTTTATTGCCAGTGCAGGAGCGGTGTCGGTGTTTGTGCTCGTGGGGCTGGGGCAGAGGCACGTCCCAGCCCCAGCGTGCGGGCGGGGCGTGGGCGGGGCGTGCCGGCTCGCTGGCCACGCCCCCAGGCGAAGACCACGCCCCTTCCCTTGTTGCTATGTCAGTGAAGAGACGCTGTCCCTTGCCCCCCAAATTAAGGCGTGGGTTCACCCGTGTGGCCCTGGCCAGGTGCATGGGTGTGGCCCTGGGTGTGGCAATCACTGTGGGTGTGGTCACAAAAAGGGGCGGGGCCACCATCCAGGCTGGCCTGGCGCACCACCCCGCGCGGGCGGGACGAGGGTCGTGACCTCGGGGAGGGACCCTCTGCTTTCTCCGTGGCCTCAAACACCTGAGGGGGGACAGCGGGGTCATCGCATGCCGCTGCCACCCCACAGCTGGACCCCCATCCCGCCCTGACCCCTGCTCACCTCCCCGGCCAGGGGCTCCCCCAGCACCTCGAGGGGCTCGGGGGTCTCCAGCAGGCTGATGCTCCGCATGACGGAGCACAGGGAGATGCGGGGGCGCCGGGAGGCTCCCAGCAGCCCCCCACCAGCTGCCTCCTCCTCGGAGGGCTGCGGGGACGCCAGCGGGGAGGACAGCGGGGACAGGCCACTCGTGTGCCTCGCGGTGTCCTCCTCGGGCTGCGGCGCCTGCTCGGCCGCCCGGGGCTCCCACAGGCTGCTGTGCCGGCTGCCACAGACCTGTCAATCAGCACCCGGCCACGCCCCCTGCTGGGAGCCACGCCCACTGGGCAGGGTGGGGTTCCCATGGGCTCCTCCCCCACAGAATTTCCACACCTTTCCAGGAAGGGCACGGCCACAGAAGCCCCGCCCAGCCACCCAAAGGGGTGCGGTCACAACAGGCCCCACCCTCTTACCCCACGGGGGTGTGGTTATTCCAGGCCCCGCCCACCGGTCCCCACCCTGTCCCCACCCTGTCCCCACCCACCTGGCGCTCAGGATGCCCTGGTAGAAGTCGAGCTGGCGCATGAAGCCGGGGTTGGGCAGGACGCCGGGCCGGCAGTGCCGGACGTGCCGCAGCGCCCGCTCCAGGGGCCACCCGAACTCCTTCATGGCGTAGGCCAGCACCGTGGCGGCCGAGCGGCTCAGCCCCATCCGGCAGTGCACCAGCGCCCGGCCTCCCGCCGCCCTGCGGCACCCGCTGCTGGCACCATGGCACGGTGGCCCTCGGGGACACCGTGTCCCCAGGGCTCACAGCGTCCCCCAGCCGTCCCAGGATGCCCAGGGCTCCCAGCATCCTGCAGCCATCCCAGTGTCCCCAGAGCTCCCCACATCCCCACCCACCCCACTGCTCCCCAGGATCCCATGCCCCAGCACCTCAGCCATCAAGACCTCTCCCCATGTCCCCCTCTCCCCTGCCCCACCTGCAGCCCCTGTGCCCCGGTGTCCCTGTGGTGTCACCCCCGTGCCCACTGACCGGACGCGGGAGAGGAAGAGGAAAGTGTCGTTCCAGTGGGGCAGGAGCTCGGCCGCCTCCTCGTCGTACACCCGCACGTTCATGTACGTGAACAGCGCCGGGAAGAAGTTGTCGATCTCCCGCGCCACGTTCAGGATGTGGGTGACCCTGCGGTGACACGAGTGACACCCCAGGGGCGGCCCGTGGTGACCCCATGCCGCCCCACCACGGTGCCACCCCGTGCTCACCTATTCTGCTGCAGCTCCTCCAGGTTGGCTGCGTTCCACTCGGAGCCCTGCGTGGTGGTGACAGCGGTGAGGGGAGGGGACACTGCCACCCGCCCTGCCCAGCGTGCCCGCGCCGCTGCCCCACCAGGAAGAGGTGCGGGAAGACACGGGAAGGCCGATCCATCTGCGCCAGCACCAGCAGCATCTCGTTGTCAATGAAATCCTTGTGCTCAGCCAGGCTGTGCCCCGTGCGCCGCTCCAGCTCCTCCCGCACCTGGGCACCATGCCGGGTGAGGGACGGCCCTGCCCAGCCCATCCCGTCCCCAGGACACCCTGCCGCCCGGGTGCCACCCACCTCCTTGGACGTGACGTTCTCCAGGTCGGCGGTGGCCATCACCTCCCGCAGCAGCGCCCGCACCGCCTGCTCCGACAGCTCCGGCATGGCCGGCCTGGCACCGGTACCGCCCCGTCACTGGCGTCCCCTGCCCCACCCCGGCCACGCCCGGCCAGGCGCGGCAGCGATTGGCCAGCAGGCTGCGGGGTGTGGCAGGGGCGTGGCAGGGACCTTACCGGAGGGGCGTGGTGGGCGAGGCGGGGCGCACGGACTCGAGGTCGGCCATGGCCAGCCACTCGTTGAGGCAGCTCTGCTCCGAGCCCAGCGCCGCCGCGTAGCCGCGGGCCCAGGCCAGCGCGGGGCCGCCGGGGATGTGCCCGCCGCGGGCCGCGTCCTCGCAGGCGCGGTGCAGCTCCTGCAGCACGGCCCTGCCGCACAGCACCTGCCACCCCTGCGCTGCCACCGCCCCCCCGACGGATGTGTCCCCCTCGCTGGCTGCCCCCGGCGTGTGGGTGCCACCCAAAGCCTCCCCAGATCCTTCGCCGTGACTGTGCCCGTGCTGGTGCCCGTGGTGATACCCTGTGCCCACACCCCCGTGCCCAGGATGGTGACAGCACCCCTTGTGTCCCCAGCGGTGCCGCATCCCCCGTGTCTGCTGTGTGGCTGAGATCCCCTGTGCCCCTGGCAGTGCCCGTGTCCCCAGTCCCCGAGGTGGTGCCCATCCCCTTGTGCTCACCGTGCCACCCACAGCCCCGTGCCCAGCGTGGTCCCCACGCCCGCCGTGGTCACGCCCAGGCCTCGCTCACCACATGGTCTGCACAGAGATGGGCTTGAAGATGCGCGTCTGTCCCCCCGACGTCACGCTGAACCCCCTGGGCATCAGGGGGACACGCATGGGTCGGGGTGGGCACCCCGACCCCTCTAAGCCCCTCCCTGTCTCAAAATTCCGTCCCACCCTTACCCGTCGCCGTCGAGGAACACCTGGGTGTCGCTCCAGAGGGGCAGCACCATGCCCAGGGTGCAGCGGGTGGCCCTGGGGCGAGCAGAGGTCAGGGGGTGCCGACGCCTCCCCGGGCGCCCCCCGCACCCCGCTCACCCCTCGTGGGCGAAATCCACTCCCAGCAGCGCCGTCTCCGCCTCGGCTCCCGCCTCCTCCGGCCGCACCAGCAGCAGGTACCGCACCCGCCGCGGCCGCGCCGATTCCAGCCGCACCGCCTGCCGGAAAGGCGGGCATCGCAGCGGGGCTCTGCCCCTTCCCCGTGCTCCCGGTGACCGGGGAGCGGCACCAGGCTGGGCCATATCCCCTCCTCATCACCTCCCATTCCATCCCTATCCCCATCCCATCCCATCCCATCCCCATCCTTATCGCATTCCCATACCTTTCCTCAATGTTACTGTCCCCACCTTCATTCCATTCCCTATCCCCATCCCATCCCATCCCATCCCATCCCATCCCATCCCATCCCATCCCATCCCATCCAGTCCCCATCCCTATCGCATTCCCATACCTTTCCTCGATGTTACTGTCCCCACCTTCATTCCATCCCATCCCCATCCCCAGCCCAGCCCATCCTGTCTCATCCTGTCCATTTCCTCTCCCCATCTTGTCCCCATCCATAACCCATCCCCATCCTGTCCCCGCTCCTGACCCCATCCATCTCTTTCCCTGTCCGCATCCCATCCCCGTGCTCCTGGAGGGGTGGATCCATGTCCTACCAGCCGAATGGCGTCCTGGGGGCGCAGCAGCTGCATCATGAGGTGCAGGTGCTGCTCCTGCTGTCCCGGGGCCTGGCAGGGGGGCTCGGCCGGGGGGGGCTCGGCCGGGGGGGGCTCCTCGGCAGGCAGGAGCCGTGCAGCCCCCTTGACCATGACGAAGCTCTGCCTGGGGGGCAGGAGGGTCCTGAGCACCCAGAGCACCCCCAGAGTGCTCCCCAAAGGGTGGGAACTGTGTCCCCATCCCACCCCAGTATCCCTCTCGCTGGGGTTTCGGAACCCCCTCTCACCGTCGCTGCAGTTGGCCACGCCTGGGAGCATCTTCCTCCTGCAAATTGGGAGGCAGTTCCTGGGGGAAATGTGACCCCAGGGAATGGACCAGGCTCGGGGGTCCCACAAGCCCCCCACCAGCAGGGACACCACAGTCCAGTGACCCCCTAAACCCACCCCCAGCAATAGTGTGGGCCCCACGGGGGTGTAGGGACGCTTTGGGGGTCCCACTGTGGAGATAGATCCCTGGGGATCCCCCTCGGGATGGCGGGGGGGGATGTCTCGTCCCTGTGCCCCCATCCCTGGCTGGGTGAGAGCACTGGAAGGGGGGGCCTGGGATGAACACCCAGGAAGGCCCAGTGGTCACTGGGGGAGGCACTAGGGGACACCGGGACCGCGGAGGGACTGGGAGAGGTGGCAAAGTGAGTGGGAGCAGCCTGGGACAAACACCCCCATCCACACCCCCATACTCCTCCCTTAGCTATGGGGAAACCCCAGCCGGGAGTACAGGAAACTCCAACGCGTGGTGAGGGCAACTCCGCTCCCAGGAAACTCCCAGGAAAGTCCCATCGGAAGCGCCTGGGATGACCCCGCACCGGCAGCGACCGGAGCAGCCTTCACCCCTCGGCCCCCGCGCTGGCACCCCCGGCACGGCGGCACCTTCCGCACCGGGACCTTCCGGAGCACGGCAACCCCCGGCGCACCGGGAGACCCCCGCGCAGCCCGTGCTCCCCACAGCGGGATCCCCGGACCGGCCCATTTCCCCAGGGCACCGGGACCCGCAGGAGCTCCGGAGCCCACCCCGTGCCCCCGCACCGGGGCCCCCGCGGCTCGGGATAGCCCGGGAGCCCCCGGGAGCCCCCGCACCGGGACCTGCCGGGGCTCCGGGACCCCCCGCCCGTCCCCCGTGCCGTCCCTGCCGGGATGCCCCGTCCCCGCCCGCCCCGGTGCCGCACTCACCGCGGGGCCCCCGGCGGAGCCCCCCGCCCGCCGCACCGTCACCAGCGCCATGCCCCGCCGCGCCGCCCTCCCGCACCAGGAAGCGCCGCCGCTGCCCCGCCCGGACGGGAACGGGAACGGGAGCGGGCACGGCCCCGGCACGTCCCGGCACGGCACGGCTCCCCCCGCCACGGGAACGCCGCAGCCGGGACCCCCAGAGCGCCCTCCCGCAGAGCGGCACCGCCCCGGTGCCCCGGAGCCCCCCGGGGCCCACATCGGTGGGGACAAGGCAGGATTGACACTCCAGCGCTTGAGACACCCCCAGGGCCTCCGAAAGTGGGAACCATCCACGGGCTCCTGGCCCTCGGGACTCCCCCAGGCGCCCGGAACGCGTGATGCGTTTCCCGGATCCCCAGAAACTGTGGACCCCCCCGAGGGACCCCGACACCGGGGACACCCCGGGTTTCAGCCCGTGGGAATGCCCCAAGTGTCCCCCACAGCTCACCCCCAAAGAACCCCTTGTGACCCCATGGGCAGGGGTCTTTTCCCATGTAATATAAAGAAAATAAACCAATCCCTGGGTAAGGAATGGGGGCACAGGGCCAGATTTGGGGCGAGCTGAGGAGGAGCAGCCCTCCAGTGCCACCCACACGCTTACTGGATGAGCCCCATCACCTGAGCCCCACCCTACCTGCAGGATCCATCCCTTTTCCCAGGCTCCACCCCTGGGACACCCCACCCATCACGCCCCAGGCACAGACACACGTGTGTGTATATATATATATATATATATATATATTATATATGTATATGTATATGTACAGACATTTGGGGCCCCCCTGCCCCCCCAATGCCCCAAAGGACAAGGCCTGGTGGTCCCCCAGCAGTCCCCCCTGTCGCCCTGATTTTTTAAGATTTTCTAAGCCTTCTGATGTTTACATTCTTGTAGCAATTTTCTCTCACACTTTCTGTAAACAACTTATTATTTTCCGTTCTTTTATGGAGGAGGAGAAATTTGATGGACTGTTGGTTGTCCAGCGTCATTGGAAAGGTGGCACTTTCACCCTCCAATCCACTGTCACCTTTGGAAATCTATAAATGTTGGAGTCAGAAAATAAACTTCCCTTTTCTACCTTGAGAGCAGCAGCGTGTCCGCGTCGTGTTGTTTCGTGTCCTACAGCGACAGCCCCCCACACTGCAGTGCCTTAAAACAGGGGTCACCTGCATCCCACGGGGACCCCCGGGCCCGTCCTGCCCCCCATGGGGTCACAGTACAACACCAAAGAGGAGGGGGTTCCCTAGGGAGGGGTCCTGGGCACAGGGCTATCCCTGGAGGGGCGGTCCTCAGGTGAGGGTCCCTGGAATGAGGTTTGAGCCTGGTGGGAGAAGAGCCCTGGATTGGGGGTCCCGGGGCTAGGAGGATCCCTGGATCAAATCCCCTGTGGCGGGCTGTACCCACATCAGGGGGGTCCCCATCACGGGGGGGCCATCCCGGCACCGGCTGCTCCCCAGGCAGGGCTGTGCCCGCGCTGGGGCATCCCGGTGTGGGACAGCGCCCGCACCGGGGTGTCCCCTGGCTGGGGTGTCCCTATCCCTGCAAGGGGTGTCCCCACGTGGGACATCTGCATCCGTGCGTGGGGTGACCCCACATGGGACACCCCTGTCCCCGCGTGGGACGTCCCCGTGCCGGCGTGGAGCGCCCCGGGGCGCTACTTCTCGGTGAGGGAGAGGCGCAGGATGCGCTGGAGCTCCTCGTCCTCCTCACGCCGCCGCCGCTCCCGCTCCTCCTGCTCCCGCTCCGACAGCGCCATGGCCAGGCGCAGCTGCTCCGCGAAGCTGCCGTACCCGGGGGGGCCCGGGGGGCTCCCGCCGCCCGCTCCGGGGGGGCTCCCGGGGGCGGGGGGCTCGGCGCTGGGCCCGGCCTGCAGCAGCATGCTCTCCTGCAGCGCCCTGGGGAGGGGACAGCGGTCATGGGAGCCACACCCGTGTCATGGAAGCCACACCCCCTCTGGCACACCTGTGCCCCACCCCTGGAGGCCACACCTCTTTCACAGCCCTCAAATGGCCAGGAGAGCCATGCCCCTCCCCACATGCCCCGCCCAGCTGCTAGCCACACCCACACCTGCGGTTAGCCACGCCCATTATGGCCACACCCTTTGGGCAGCAAGAAGCTCCTCCCTTTCAGCCCCTCCCCTGGCCACACCCCGACACCTTTAACCCTGCCCCACCCCCACACCTTTAACCCCTGCCCCTCCCAGTGTGGCCCCGCCCAGGTGAGGTGGGTGTGGCACCCCAGGCCACGCCCCCACGGATGGAACCTCACCTTTCCAGCTGCAGGTCCTCATCGTAGGGCGGCGGCTCCGCGCCGGGGCGGGTGTTGGTCAGCGCCTCCCAGATGGTCACCTGCGGGGTGTGGCCACATCTTAGGGGCGTGCCCAGGTGCATGGGGGCGTGTCCAGGTAAGGGGGCGTGGCCTCACCTGGTCGGTCTCGGTGCCGGCGTCCAGCAGGCTCTGCTGGATGGCGAACTGCAGCAGGTCGTCGTCCTCGTCCCGCAGGGGCTCGCTGCGCCCCGCGCCCAGCACCGTGTACCCCGCCGGCACCTCGAACACGCCCGCCTCCACCTCGCACGGGAACGGCCACGCTGCCGCGCACGGGGAGCCGTCAGCGCCGCCCTCGGGTGTCCCCGTGGCACCCCACAGCGTCCCACGGCGTGCCACGTTGTGCTCACGGCACCTCGTGCCGCCCCGCAGCTCCCCGTGGCATCCCGTGACACCCCACATCACCCCACACCCACGCCGTTCTGCACCCGTGGAACCCCAGCACCTCCCGGCCACGGCCCCCCCGGCCCCCCAGCCTCACCTCTGGGCCCAGAGGGCTGGGTGCCAGCGGGGTGGGCGCCGGGGGGCTCCTGGGGGGCGCAGATCCGCACGGAGCCCAGGGGCTGGTCACACCCGCACAGGTTGCTGAAGGTGATGCGGGCGTTGAGCACGTGGAACAGGGGGATCTCTGCGGGTACAGACATCAATTGAGGTCCCAGTGAGCTCCTGCCCCTCTTAATCCCGCCCCAAACTGAGCTTTCCCTCTCACCGATCTTGACGGGGAAGCCGGGGGGCAGCTTGAGGGTGATGAAGTCGCGCAGTTTGGCGAAGTGGGCGTTGGAGATGGCCATGAGGTCGATGATGGGCGTCACCTGCTCCGCCAGCGACAGCGGGTGCTGCTCGCACAGCCACAGCGTCGCCTTGAACCTGCCCGGGCACCACCATGGGCACGGGGACCCGCTGGGGCCGCTGGCCACCAGCACCACCCCAGTGCCACCGCCCTGGCCACACCCCCGAGGTACAGACAGCAGTGGCACGGCCCCGAAGGACTCTGTCACCACCCTGTGCATCCACATCCCGAGGACTCTGTCACCATCCCGTATGTCCTGACCCTGGGGCGGTGGCCTCACCTCTGCACCTTGCTGGACATCTCGATGGGGCGCCCGATGTTGCGGGTCTCCAGGTCAAAGTGGGGGTCGAAGTACTCCTCGGGGGTGATGGCCGTGGGGTTGGTGGGGCTGGCAGCCTGCAGGACGGGTGCCTGGGCGGACAGCAGCACCACTCAGCCCCCCTGGAGACCCCCATTTTCCCCAGGGACCCCTGGGATGGCCACTCACCCCGTTGTGGGTGCCATGCTGCTGCGCGATGCCCAGGAAGGAGTGGAAGGGGGTCTTGGAGCCTGGGGGGACAGGGGGGTGCAGGGTGAGGTGTGGGCAGTGGGAGGGACTCCCAGGGCTGTCAGCGGTCACACCCCTCATGGTGGCACACTGCACGCTGTCCCATGCCTGTCACATTATTCCCACAGTTTCCCACACCTGACATGTCACACCCCACACCCAGAGTGTCACACCCAGTGTCCCACACCTGACAGCTGTGCCACCCAGGAAGGGCGGCGTGTCCCCACCATGTACAGGCCCCCTGATTGGCTGACAGGGCTGTCACCTTTGCTGCGTGACTTGTCCTGGTCGGAGAGATGCTCCGTCCTGGTCTTGGTGACCAGCTCCACGTTGCTGGCACTGTACACCTGTGCGGGGACACCGTCAGGCCTGCCACACTCCAGGCTGTCCTCCGTGTCCCCTCCGTCTCCGTGCTCACCTTGGCCTCGTAGCCACTGACCACCTCCATCTTCTCCGAGCGCCAGCCCCAGATCCCAGACTTGTTCCTGGGGGAGCGGGGAGGCCTCACCCTCTTGCACCAGCGCTTCCTTCCCCTTCGCCCGCGCTTCCCCCTCGCGTGGCCCCTGCCCGCTGAGAGCTCCCGTTCCCCTCCCACCTCTCGAAGGCGATGTTCCGGGTGTCCAGGTGTGTGGAGACGATGGGCGAGGTGAGCCGGCCGGCCACGTGCTCCTCGGTGGGCTGCATGGCCGCCAGCAGCAGCTCGGGCTCGTGCAGGGCCAGCGCCAGCGTCTCCGTGTACACCACCTGCTTGTCGTGGTCCACCTCCATCACCACGGCCCCCTCGTCTGCGTGGGGACACCGCAGGGGTCAGCACCCACCCCCAGTGACAACCGCAGGCCTGGGGGGCACTGGGGGGCTGGGGGGATTGGGGGTCTCTCGTACATGCAGCAGCTGAGGTGGTTCCCTCAGGGAGAACTAAGATTTCCTTTGGGACATCTGGGGAATTGGGGATCCCTGGTACATGTAAAAGAGTTGAGGTATTCCCTTTGGGAGGGGCGAACTGGAATCCCACGTGGTCCCTAGAGGGGATCTGGGAGGTCCTTACGGGAGTATTTATAGTGCAGAGGGTCTGGGGGATCTCCAGGGAAGTCCCTGTAGGGAATCTGGGGCCTTTATAGGGGTGCATTTATAGTGCAGGGAGTCTGTGGCTCCCCACAAAGCCTGAAGGGCTCCCATGGAATCCAGACAGGCCCTCACAGGGGAGCACTTATGGTGCAGGGGCCCTGGGGGCTCCCCAGGGTGACAGAGGGGCCGCGGGGGGCTGGAGCTGACCTTCCCCCTTGAAGATGTAGCTGCGGCGGCCGCGCTGCCACGTCATGTGCTCGAAGCCCAGCAGGGTGGTGTCCACCCGCAGGCTCTCGCCGCGCTTCCACACGCGGTACACGTCGCTGGGACACACCTTGGACACCAGGGGCACTGCGGGCACAGGGACCCCTCAGCCCCGCGGCCGCGGGGCCCTGGGGACCCCCTTCCCCTGCCCAGCCCGGCCACGCTCACCCCAGCTCGTGAACTCCCACTTCATCTCCACGTAGAAGTCGGATGCCTGGAAGGGATGAGGAGAATGGTGGGGCATGTGGAGGGGCTGGGGACTCCCTGCTGGGGTCACTGGGGAGGGGACAGGAGTCTGGGGAGAAGGGATGGGGGTCCCTATTGGGGTCCTGGGTGGGGATCAGAGAGAGTGGGGCCACTAGTGCAGGTCCACAGGGATGGATAAGCAGCGAGTCCCAGAGGAAAAAAATAAGCAGGGTGTCCCCAGGGAAAGAATGGAGTCAATGGGGGCTTCTGGGGAGAATTTGGGGTCCCTTCTCAGACCACTGAGGACATGGGAAGTCTGGAGAGCAGGGGTGGGGATCCCTATTGGGGTTCTGGGTGGGGATCAGGGCAATCTGGGGAAGTGGGGTTGGATAGGCAGGGTGTCCCTGGGGAAAGAGTGGGGTCATGGAGGAGACAGGGGGAGACTTGGGGGGGGTCTCTGCTGGAGTCACTGGAGAGGTGCGGAGTCTTGAGCAAAGGGATGGGGCTGGTGGGTGTCCCTGGGGGGCTCTGGGGCGCAGGGTGCAGTTCTGGGGGGCTGTACCCGCCGCAGTTTGCTGAGCAGCTCGGGGATGCCGGCGAGGCGCCGCGTTGCCCGCTGGTAGTCACGGTACTGGAGCACCAGCTGCACCATCTCGGGGTCCCCCGTGCTCACCGCCTCCTGCAGCACTGGGGACACGGGGTGCCATCAGCTGGAGGCAACCCGCACCCCGGGATGGTGTCCCCAAGTGCCCGTGGTGTCCCTGTACCCGTCCATCCGTTGGCATTCTCCCGGCCCACGTTGGCGTTGTGCCGCAGCAGCACCCGCACCGACTCCAGGTGGCCCAGGGACACGGCCAGCTCCAGGGGCGTCCGGCCACGTGGGTCTGTCAGCTCCACGTCGTGCTGGAAGGATGCTGGGGTCACTGCCCCCTCCCCGTGCCACCCCGCTGCTCCCCCTGCGTCCCCCATGCTCCCAAGGCCTGGTGCTCCCAGCCCCCCTTCTTCCAATGCAGCCAGCCCGATCCCAGCGCTCCCAGTTGCTTCCAGGCCTTTGGTGCTACCCTTATTATCCCAGTGTCACCAGTCCTTCCAGTGCCACCAGTTCTTCCAGTGCTCCCAGTCCCCTGAGTCCCAGTCTCCCCGGTACTCCCAGTCCCCATACCACTCCCAGTCTTCCTCCAGGACTCCCAGTTCCCGCAGATGCTCCCAGTGCTGTCCCCCCCACCCAGTGCCACCAGCTCCCCATGCTCCCAGTTCCCCCAGTCCCCTGTGCCCCCACTTTCCCCAGCGCTCCCAGTTGTCCCATCCCCTGTGCCCCGTCTCCCCCAGTGCTCCCAGTCCCTCTGCAGCGCTCCCAGTCTTCTCCCCAGTGCTGTGTCCCCAGCCTTCCCTGACGCTCCCAGTCTCCCTCCAGTGCTCCCAGTCCCTCAAGGCTCCCCGTCCCCGCAGTGCTCCCAGTATCTCCCAGTGCTCCAAGTCCCATCCGTGCTCCCGGTCCTTCCAGCCCTCCCAGCATCCCCCCTCCCCCCCCTCGCGCAGAGCCTTCCCGGTTTTCCCCAGCGCTCCCAGTCCCCCCCAGCATTCCCAGCGCTCCCAGTCCCCCCACCCCCGCGCTGCGGGCCCCGCCGTTCTCCCTGCCATCGCCTGCCCTCCCGCCGCTCCCGTTCCCGGTGCCGGTGCGTGGGGGGGTGCCCGCTCCCCGGCGCCGCTCCCGGTGCCGCTCCCGGCGCCGTTCCCACCGTCCCCGCGCGCAGGGCGCTGTCCAGCGCCTGGTGCCGGTTGTGCCAGACGAGCCGGTGCAGCGGGAAGGTCTCGGCGGGCCGGGCCATCCCGGCACCATGTCCCCGGGGCCGCCGGGGCGGACGGAGCGGGCCGCAGCGCGGGGCCTGCCCGCAATGGCTGCGCGGGGGCGGCGGCGGCGCAGCGCGGCGAACCGGCACCGGCACCGGCACCGGCACAGGCGGGTGGGAGCGGGAAAAGGGGACGGCGCCGCCGCCGGGAACGGGCACCGCCAAAGGGAAGGGGCCTTGGCACCGGGCACGGCCAAAGGGAGCGGGGCTCCGGGAGGAAACAGGGACCGGGCGCGGGAATGGCGTTGGCACTGGGCATGGGAACGGGCAGCAGGAAAGGGAGCGAGGTGTCGGGAGTGCGGCACCGGAAACGTTATCGGCAGCGGGAATGGGAGCAGGCACTGGGAACGGCACCAGCACCGGGAACCGTGACTGCGGGCAGCGCCACTGCAGCAGCACCGGGAATGCCACTGAAACCGGCACCGGACACAGCCTGGGGCCGCTCCCTCTCACACTCTCCCGTCGGGGTTGAAACAGGGACCCACTGGCCCCCAGCTGACCCCCGGTACCGGGGGCTGCCGGTGCCCGGCATCTCCTGCTGGACACCCTGAGGGGCCCCGGGGCTCCCTGACCCCTTTTACATCCTGACATCCGTGGGTACCTGGTGCTCAGGACCGTCGTGCATCCGGTCCTGGGTTCATCCCGTCCCATCCCATCCCATCCCGGCCCTGCCGCTCCCCAGGAATGCCGGAGCACCAGCCCAGCCGCCCCGCGCCCTGACGTGCTGCCTGCAGGCAGGGTGTGGGCAGGAGAGGTGGCACCTGCACTGGCTGGTGACAAGCGACAGCCCAGATCATCCCTAGGGACAGAGCAGAAACAGGGGACACAACCCCCAGTAGCCCACGCTGGCTCGGGAGCCCCATCCTGTGGGCCTTGGGGATGCTCCGGCATGTCCCCAAAGTGCTGGTGCGTCCATAGGGGGACACACAGGAATCTCCCACACCACAGGAAGTGACAAGGACTCCATGCCACCCTCAGCAGGTGTGGAGCCATCTCTCCCCCCCAGAGTGAGGTGGAGCCGGATGGTGTTTTTCCATCTTTTTATTATAAAAACTCTTTTTTTCTGGCATTCTCACATCTCTGCTCATGAAAACCTCACTCACCCACTGCCCCGGCCCTGCCCCGTGCCCCCCCTGCCCGGTGCCCCCCCAGCCCCGGGAGCAGAGCGACCAGAGACTAATATTTACAGATGCTGCCGGGGACTGGGGGGCAGGGGGCACCCCTATGCCCACCCGTGGCTGATTGAAGGGGGTCCCACCTGCTCCTTTCTCCTCAGGAGGGAGGGCAGGGGGCTGGGGGTGCCCTGGGCAGGGGCAGGAGGGGCAGTGGCAGAGCGGGGGGCGCAGGGGACCCGTGGCACAGTATTTACAGGGGGTCCCCCTGGGCACACACACACACACAGCCACACACGCGCACGAGGGGGTGTCACCCACGGGACGGGCACAGCCACGCAGGGAGGGGGGACATGCCGGCTGGGGACCCCGCGGGCCCCTCTGGCACACACGGCACTGGGGAGCGGGTGGGAGGGACAGGGGCTGCCTTCATCTGAGCCGGAGAGTTCCTGCAGGACCGGGGGGCACACCGGGGAGAAGGTGCCAGGCCGCGTGCCCGGCGTTGGCGTCGCCGCAGCCGCGCCCCCGGGTGACAGCGGCACCGGGCGTGTCCCCCCCAGCCCCCGGGCACACGGAGACGGGGGGGACACGCGGGAACCCAACCCAATAAATTAGAGGTGGGGTGGGAAGGGGGAAGGGGGCGTGGGGAGGGGTCAGAGCCCGTTGGGGGAGCGCTGGATGAAGGGCACTTTGCTGAGCTCCACCACGGGCGAGCGCGGCTTGTTCTGCATGCGGGGCACCCGCTGCAGCAGCTGCTGCGCCTGGCGCTGCGCGTCCCGCAGCTCCTTCCGCCACTGCACCAGCTCGGGGTCGCTCTGCGGGGCAGGCAGCTGCGTCAGCAGCGGGGACAGGGCAGGGCACAGGGTGGCTGAGCCCCCCCAGGTGCCAGGGCTGTGGGGTTGCCCCACGTTTTCAGTATTGCTGCCCTGGCATGGCTTGAAGGACTAAACATGCAAGTGGCCATCAAGAGGCGGCTAGAAGCCAGCAGGGGGGATGGCTAGCAGGCAGCAGGAGGTGGCCAGCAGCCGGGGGGGCGGGGGGGACACTCACGTCGCACTGCAGCACGAACTGCTTGCCCCCGCGGATGCGCAGCAGGATGCACTTGCGCTCCTTCACCTGCGTCTCCTCCACCGAGTCGATCTCCTCCATGGTGAGCAGGGACTGCTGGGGGGACAGGCTCAGCCCGGTCCCCGTGCCCTCACCGGGGTCCCCCAGGCGGCCCTCACCCCCCGGTGCCGTGCCCTCCTTACCGGCGACTCGCCCTCCCCGCGCCACTCCAGGCGGTTGGGGAAGAGGTAGAAGTAGCGGCGCTGCCACTGCGTCAGGAAGGGGTTGCCCAGCTTGGCCATGTAGCCGTGCATGATGCAGTCCTTGCCCATGGCGTACTCTGGGACCACAGGGAGCCGGGATCAGCAGCCGGGATGCGGCCAGGGGCGGTTCAGGTGGGGGTCCCCGGCCCCACTCACCCTCCTCGTGGCCCAGCTGCTTGTTCTTGGCCTTCTTGCGAGCCTCCAGCTTGTCGGTGTCGGCGTTGACGGCGTCGAAGACGGTCTCGGTGACCTCCTGCTGCCAGCGCTCCGAGATGGTGAGCGGGAAGTTGCGGTACAGCTCCTGGTCGCTCTCCAGCAGCTGGGCAGGGTGGGATGCGGGGGTGAGGGGCGGTGGGTCACCCCACGCCCCCACGCCCGGCCCCTGTGCGCGGTACCTTGATGCCCTTGGTGTCCTCCTCGTCAAAGGAGCCGATGTCGAAGGCGTCGGCCGCGTTCACCTCGCCGCGGGGCGGGACGAGGGGCGGCGGGTACTGTGGGCAGCAGTGGGGGTCAGAGGGGTGGCTGCCCGCATCTGTGTCCTTGTCCCTGTCCCCAGCCATGGGCAGACACCCCTCACCTTCTGCAGGAACACCATCTGCCAGTCCAGGCCCTTGAAGAAGGGCTCTTCCTTCACCTCCTGCGCCCTGTGGAAGGAGGAGGGCGGGTGAGCGTGGCCGCAGGGGGACTGTGCCAGCACACCTTGTCCCATCCCCTGGGGCCCTCGGGGACGCTCACCCTCGCCCCATGCAGCCCAGGCGCCGGTTGACATCCCGCTGCAGCAGCCCCTCGAGCAGGGAGCGCAGCTCCGGGGAGAAGGAGTCCGGCAGCTCCACAGCCTGTAGGAGATTCCATGAGATCACTGCTGAGCGGGGACAGGGACACACACTGACACACAGCTGGGCACAAACACGTGCTCCAGGCAAAGACCAGCTGTCCCTGACCCCTGTGAGCCTCCCAGGCCAGGGGTGCCCGTGTCCTGCCCACAGCCCCCTCAGTGCCCCCACCCACCATGGTGAGGGTCATCCGGTCAATCTCGTGCTTGTCCTTCGTCTTGTGCTGCCGGAACGGGCTGTGCCTGTGGCGTGGAGGGAGAGGGGGCTCAGCAGTGCCCAGCTGTGCCCAGCTGTGTCCAGCTGTGCCCAGCTGAGCCCACACTCACCCCCGGAGCAGCTTGAAGAGCATGCAGCCCAGCGAGAACCAGTCGGCGCTGCTGTCGTAGGCCACCCCCTTCTGCAGCACCTCCGGCGCCATGTACCCGTGGGTGCCCCTGGGGAGGGGGCACAGGGGGGTCAGGGGCCGCCCCGGGCAGGGGTCAGGGCGGGCAGGGGTGTGGGCACACTCACACGCTGGCGTGGGGCTTCTTCTTGGAGAAGTCGCAGGCCAGGCCCAGGTCGGAGATGCGGACGTGGCCGAACTCGTCCAGGAGGATGTTTGCCGGCTGCGGAGACACCGGGGGACACCCTGAGCCCCAGAGCGGCCCAGGGGTACAGGGTGGTGAGCCTGGGGGGCTCTGTGAGATTTGGGGGTGCCTGAGTGCCCCCGAAGTCTCAGGGCGCCCACGGACTTTGCTGCTGGGGTGTCCATTAGACCTGAGGGTGCCCCCCGGGCTCGGCGAGTGCCCACAGCGTTCTGAGGGCCCCCGCAGGGTCTGTGACACCCGGGGGGCCCACAGGGCAGCGGAGGGGTTCTAAGGGCCTGGGGCTGTCCTGCGGGTGGGGACGGTCACCTTGAGGTCACGGTACACCACGAAGCGGCTGTGCATGTGCTCCAGGCCCAGGATGATCTCGGCCGCGTAGAACCTCATCTCCGCCTCCGAGAAGACGCCGTGCTGGGACAGGTGATAGTGCAGGTCCCCCCCTGAGGGGACAGGGAGTGGCCGTCACCCGGAGCAGGCGTGGCAGGGGGCTCTGTGCCCCGGGAGTGGCTCAGGGCCGGGGTCTCACCGTTCATGAGGTCGAGGATGAAGCTGAGCTTGTCGGGCGTGTGGAAGGCGTAGGACATGCACACGATGAACGGGCAGTCCTGGTGGGAGACGCGGGGTCACCCTCCCCGTCCCTGTCCCCTGCCAGCCCGTCCCCAGCCCAGCACCCGTGTCCCCTCACCCCAGTGCTGACGAGGGACAACATGATGCGCTCATTGAGGGCCAGCGTCTCGCCCTGCTTCATCTTGATGCGTTTCTTGTCCAAGCACTTCATGGCGTACCTGGGGGTGACACGGAGTCCCTGCAGCCACCGTGTCCCCACAGCAGGGCCAGCACCCAGCTCCCGCCCACAGCCGTGACGTCCCTGCCAGCCCTGGGAGCCTGCAGCCGTGACAATATCCCCGCAGCCCCCTGACACGTGTCACCACAGCGACGCCACTGGGCCCCCCAGCACCCCAAAAGCCCGGGTGGCCCCCCGTGCCGGAGCGTTCCCGTTACATTTTGCCCGTGTCCGCTTTCCGGCAGCCGTAGACCTCCCCGAAGCCGCCGCGGCCGATGATTCGGTGGACGCTGAAGTCGTTCATGGTGAGCTGAGGAGGAGACTGGGATGAGCCTGGACACCAAGCCCTGCCCCAGTTTTCCCAGGTGAGGGACACAGAGGCTGCCTGGAAGCACATCCCCCTCCCTGGGAGGTGAGGGGCAGGGATTCCGGCTCACATGGATGTTCAGCTCCACGTTCTTCCACTGGCAGAACCGTGTGAACTTGTCACTGCAAGGAAGAGCAGAGAGGGCAAGAGTGGAGATCCTGGAGAAACACGGCTCTCAAAGACTCCCTGGATTTGTCTGGAGACAGGGAGTACTCCCCAGGACAAATGGGAAAGGAAGAGACCCCCAAGTCTACAGTGTGGGGACCCCTGGTCCCTCTCTGGGCTGGGAGACAGTGGGATGGCACACCCCAATCTGCATGGGAATTTCCTCCCAACTCACCTCTCAATGAATTTCTGGAAGATGCCCCCACGCAGGTTCTGGCAGATCTCCTCAATGTAGGGCTGGGGAGGACACGGGCTCAGTGCTGGGTCCCCAGGGCCACCCAGGTCACCCCAACCCCATCATTTTGAGGGGTCTCCTCCACCCCTGGGATTTCACATCCTCCCACTGCCACTTCCAGGCTCCTGGGGATGTTTCTGCCACCTCAGCCTCTGGGAACCCCAACACCACCAGCCCTGGAGACCCCTAGGGTGACATCCAGGGTCCCAGTCACCTCCCTCTGAGGACCCCCTGTACCTCCAGCCCCCAGTCTCCCATCACCCCATGGGGACTACAAGCAATTCCCCCTCACTCCCAACATTCTGGGGACCCTCTCACCATCCCTCGGGGTCCCCATTCCTCCTGGGACACCCCCCTCCCACTTTCAGGGACTCCTGTCACCCCCAGCCCCCTCTAAGGATTAACCCTCTGAGTGTTACAGGTGGCAAGGACCCCTTCCCTGTCCCAGGTGATGCCCACCTGGAAGAGATCTGGGGGCACCTGCTTCTTGCTCAGGCGGCTCTGGACGTGCTCCGTGGCGCTCTTGGAGAAGGGCTGTGAGGGGGACAGGACCATGTCACCTCGGGCAGAAGGGACAGCGGCCAGGCAGGGCTGCACGAGGCAGAAATCCACAGAGGAACCCCCATCCATGGGGCTGGGATGTGGCTCCCATGATGGAGCCTGTGGGGGGTGTGGAGCTGCCCCTGAGGACACTGTGGGCACAGTGGGGACATCCCTGCCACCCTGCTGTCCCACCCCAAGGCACTCACGTGGGAGCAGGCCAGCAGCTCCTTCATGATGTAATGGTCGAAGATGTGGCGGCTGCGGGCGGCTCGCTCCTCCTCCGAGTCCAGCTTCTCGTACTTCTTGATCTGGAGAGGGCACAGCTCCAGTGGCACGGGGCAGGCTGGAATTGTGGCCCCTCTGGGAGCCATGTCCCATGGGAGGGGTTATCCCATCCCCTTGGACAGTATCTCCCAGCTCCCTGGGCACCGTCACCTCGGGTGGTGCTCTTGGCACCGTGTCCAAGGGCCCTGGAGGTACCAGCCCCGCTCCTGGCGCACGCAGGGGGCTGTCCCCTGGGTCCCCCTGTCTCACCTCCTCGTAAAATTCCATCAGGGGCTTGGCCTCCTCAGCCTGGTTGAAGGCGAAATCCCGGAAAAGCAGGTAGCCTGCAGGGACAGAGCCACGGCGTGAGAGGTGACAGCCCCCCGGCCCAGGCCAAGGGACACAGGGACATCCCCTGGGCCCGCCCAGCCCTGCTGCCACCCCGGTGCCAGGCTTGGGGAAGTGCCAAGCAGGGACCGGTGAGGACTGGCAGGGTGACAGGGTGACAAGGACACGGCTGGCGTGGGGAGCAGCACCGTGGGGCAGCGCGGGGCAGTGAGGGGCTGCTGTGGGGCACAGTGGGGGCAGGGGCACGGGCGGGCACACGGAGCAGGGCGGACGTGCCCGGAAACCGCCGGAGCGGCAGGAGGAAGTGAGAGGCGCTTCCTGCCCGGGACGGTTTGCGCTGGCGTGGGGGGAAGTGACAGGACAGGGGACACAGGGTGGGGAACGTGGCGCAGCCCCCCGGCACCCCTGCCCAGCCTGGCCCCACGACCGCCATGCCACTCTCGCCGTCGTGGTGGCCACCAGTGCAGCCCCCCAGCCCACCCACGCTGGGCTGCGGGCCCAGGTGCCCCCTCGTGTCCCCCACAGCCCCCGTGTCCCCAGCTCACCGATCTTCTGCGTGAAGATCTTGTCAAATGTCACCTCTCCCCGGTCCTCCAGGTACTTCTGCATGACGCTGCGGATGCTGGGGACACACCGGAGGGGCTCAGCCGTGTCCGCCGATGGACCCCTGCTCCCCAGCCCTCCTCTCTGCTCCTCCCGTGTCCCCAGGCCCCGGTGGCATGCGTGTCCTACCATCCTGTGTGTCCCACCCAAGTGTGGCACGTTGTGGGTGCCAGGATCACAGCGTGTCCCCCGCACCGGGGCCCAAGGGAGGGTGGGGACGAGTGTCACCCCTAAAAAAGCCTCACGGGTGGCTGGCAGCGAAGGCACAGGAGGGCACCGGGGTCTGGCAGGGGGAGGGGGGACCGTGACCCTCTGCACACCTGGGTACAGGTGTGTGTGTGTGTGTGTACACATGGGTGTGACACGGCGCCACAGAAGGGACACGCAGCTGGGTGGGACAGCAGGATGTGTGCCTGTTCGTGTCCGTGTGTCTGTGTTTGTGCGTCCCTGTGCCAGGCAGGAAGTGTGTCCGTGTGTCTGTCTGTGCAACAGGCGTGACACTTGTGTATCCATATCCGTGTGTGTGTGTCCATATCCGTGTGTCCATGTCCAGGTGTCCTTGTCCGTGTGTCTGTCTGTGCAACAGGCGTGACACTTGCGTATCCATATCCGTGTGTGTGTGTCCATATCCGTGTGTCCATGTCCGGGTGTCCATGTCCGGGTGTGTCCTTGTCCGTGTGTCTGTCTGTGCAACAGGCACGACGCGTGTGTGTCCGTCCATGTCCGTGTGTGCCCATGTCCGTGTGTCAGGCCAGGTGTGACCGGCACACACGTGTGCGAGAGGTGTCCGTGACCGCGGGAGCGTGCGAGCACTGCCGGGCAGGGGTGACCGAGGGACCGGGGGTGGCGGAGCCGGACGGACGGACGGACGGACGGACAGACAAGCGGAGGGGCAGCGGCGGGGCCTCACCTGGGCTCGGGCAGGACGATCCTCTTGCTGGCGCGGGCGGCGGGCGCGGCGCGGCTCTTCTCCATGGCCATCAGGTAACTCACGTCCGCCAGCACCGCCTCCAGGTCCGCCATCGTGCCGCGCCGCCGGCCCCGCCGCCGGCGCCGCACCGGCCCCGGCCCGACCCGACCCGCCGGCCCCGGAACCGGAACCGCGCCCGGAAGCGGAACGGGGCCGGAGAGGAGCCGGGCGGAGGAGCGGGGAGCGGCCGGGAGGGGCTCGGCGGCCCCGGGACGCGGGCGGCGGCAGCGCCCGGAGCGGCGGGAGCGGAGCGCGGAACGGGGCGCGGCCGCACCGGGAGCGGGGCGGGGACAGCGGGGCTGGGCGGGGACAGCGACACCGCCACGCCCGCCCGGGAGGGACCGTGACACCGGCTGTGGCACTGGCGGTGTGTGTGACACTGGGTGTGTGACACTGGGTGTGTGTGTGTGTGACACTGCGTGTGACACTGGGTGTGTGACACTGGGTGTGTGTGTGTGACAGTGCGTGCGTGACACTGTGTGTGTGTGACTGTGTGTGACACTGGGTGTGACAGAGGTTGTGTGGCACTGGATGCCCGTGTGCCACCAGGTGTGTGTGCCAGCCTGGGGCACCGTGTGACGCCGTCCCTGTGCGTGCCATTGTGTGTGTGACACTGTGTGAGAGACAGCACGGGTGTGTGTGACAGTGGCTCTGTGTGTGCGTGACGTCGTGTGTGTCATTCCACACCACGTGTGTGTGACCACACGTGCCATGCGTGGCAGCGGATGTGACGCCGTGTGCAGGATGCCTGTCCCCGTCCCCACGAAGGGACACCTGGAGGGACAGGCAGGGGGTCGGGGCGCTGAGATTCCCTTGGCTCTGGTGCATCACCGGGGGAGGCACGCAGTGGCACCTGGAGACCAGGGCACAGGGAGGGTGACAGTGGCCTCAGCCACCTGTGGAGGATGATGTCACCTGCCGTGTGCCTCCCATGTAAATGTCACAGCCCAGGCGCCACGGGGACCTGGGCCGTGACATCCCCACAGGGTGGGGGACACTAAATGTCACTCTGGTGGCCCAGGAATCCACTGGGAGAGGACAGGTTTCCCAAGGGATGTGGAGGGCAAGAGCCCCACTGGTGTCTGGAGGATCTGTGGCCCTGGCAGGAGGTGATGAGACACAGGGACAGCTGCCACCACCCGCCAGCAGACAGTGGGGACACCGGGACAGCTGCCACCAGTTTCTTCTCAAGCAGCTGAGAAAGCCACAGTGCTGGGGACAGGGGACACAGGAGGTCCCAGCCCTGGCCTGTCCCCTCCACTTCCCTCACAGACAAACGGGCAGAGCTCACACTCATGGACTTTAGTTGGTCTGTTTTTCTTTCAGTATTTTTTTAATTCCAAAAACCCACCCCCAAGAAACAAAATCTTTCCCGTGGGCGGCTGGGGTTTTCCCTCCCCACACAACAGCTCGCCCAGCCTGGTGCTGATATGGTATGAGCAAAGAGCCTCTCTAAAAATCCATCTAAAAATCCAGCATGGGAGAAGGCTCAGGAAGCAAAAAACCCCAAAATAAAGATTAATTAAAAAAACAAACAAACAAAAAAAACCCCAAACAAACAAACAAACAAAAAAATAACAAACCAAAAAAACCCCACTTGCCAAATAGGTGCCCTCCCTCTGCCCCAGCCAAGAACCCCCAACCCCAGCTGAGAGAGTGCAAGACTTGGTTTACTTTTACCCTTAATGCTTACATTTAATTTTAAAGCACAAACATCAGAGATGGACTCTAAATCGCCAACAAAAAAATAGATATTTACAATATTTCTCCGGGGAAGGGAGGAAAGGAGGGAAGGGGGCATTGAAACAAAACAAAACCACAACCAAACCCTTAAACAAGTGACTTTGCTTGCAGGAGTTGTCTTTAGGGAGCAGGCTGGGTTGGTTTTAAATCACTAAGTGATTTTTATTATATATAATTCTCTTTTTTTCTTCCTCGTGGATTTGCACCACGCCGGGGTGGTGAGGAGGGTCGCACGCCGGAGTCTCTGCGGCTGGAGGGGGGACACGGCGGGAAGGGGGTGCTGTCCCCTGGAGGAGGGAGCACCTCGCCCCTCTCAACCCCAGCTCTGGAAATTTTCTTTCGCGTTGCAAAACTCAAAAGGAATCCAAAGGAAAAAGAAAAGCTTTAATTCTTCCGATGTCTTTGCCGGGAGCCACCGCCGAGACAGGCCGAGGCCGAAGGCTCCTCCTCTCGCCTGGGGGGGCTTCCTGCTCCGAGCCCTCCGGCTCCGCTGGCCGCACTGCCCCTTGTCACAGGCACTGCGGGATTGTCCCCTGGTGTCCCCCTGCCGTCCCCCTGCCGGGGACAGACCCCGCTGGCCGCCTCTCCTCCTTTATTGCTTCTGAAGCAGCAGGGGGGGTACGGGCTGCCCGCCGGGGACGCCTGCGGGGCTGGGGACCGGTGGTGGCACGGAGGGGACACCCCGGATTGTGCTATCGGTATGCTGCCAGGGAGAGAGCAGGGTGCTGACACCGGGGGGACAGAGAGGGGGAATGTCCAGGCACAGGCAGGACAGGGAGGGAAATAAAATAGTGACCCAGAAAAAGAAGATTCCAACCTTTTTTCCTTTCTTTTTTTTTTTCTTGTCTCTTTTTTTTTTTTTGTTGTTTTGTTTTTTTGTCTTTTTTTTTGTTGTTTTTTTTTAAAGTGCAAAAAGCTCTCTGCTGCCCTAGAGAGAGGTTCTTTGGACCAACCATTCATTGCAAAGGAAAATCGGCAGCGAAAAGGGGGTGGGGGGAAGGAGAGGACGATGCCAGTTCGGTCCCAGGCCGCGGAGCAGCCCTCGCCCCTCCGGCCCCAGAGTGCTTCGTGGTGCCGGGAGCTGGGGAGGAAGAGGAGGCAGCTCCTGTCCCCGCCCCGGGCTCACTCACCCCTGGCTGATGCTTCCCGAGTCCTCCCTGAGCTCTGGTGTACCTGTGGGTTCTCCCCTGCTCCATCCCCTCGGACAGACGAGTTATCCCCCAGCCCCTGCTCCCGGGACACCCCGGCCACGGGGCTCCTGCCCTGGGTGCTTAAAGAACCGCCCGGATGTGTGGGAGGAGGAGGGGCATGGATAGCAGTCCCTGCAGCCAGTCGAGGGGAAGGGGAAGGGAAAAGGGGGGGGAGAGCGCAGGGAAGCACCGAGCTGGTGGCGGCACAGAGGGGGACGGGGTGTTCTGGCTCTGATCCTGCTTCCTCGGAGAGACCTCGACCCTCAAGCTTTGTGCTACCGGGGAAGTGACAAGTGTTTCAAGGCAAGGAGACGACGGGGAGGAGGGGAAAAGCTGGGGGGAGAGGGTGCCCCATTTCTCTGCACAGAGGCCTCTGTTACAGCCCCCGCCTCGGGAGCGGCCAGCCTCCGGGCCGAGGCTCCCTGCCATGTGCCCGTTCCTCCTCTGGTACTGGCCAGCCTGGCGGGACATCTTCCTCGGCAGAAGTCCCGGGGAAGGAGGAGGAGGAAGGACAGTGGAGCGAGGCCAGCGACAGCCCTGCCTGCCGAGTCAGGTGGGAGGCAGCGGCAGGACACGCAGGGCAAGGGGGGAGGTGGAGGAGGGGCTCTCCAAGAGGGGCGGGATGGGCTCTTTTCCTTCTCCTCAGTCTGCCCCGGGGAGGGTCTCTAGCTGATTTTTTGGATCAGCTTCTCATCAGACAGGCAGTAGAGGCTGTTGATGGACAGGTCCGAGATGAAGTGCTCACAGGCTTTGCGGGTGATCTGTTTGCAACCCCGCAGATCGATGAGGGTGACGTTGGAGATGCGGCGCAGGTACAGCAAGGCCTGGTCCGTCAGCTTATTGCAGCCTGCGGGCAGAGCACAGGGAGCGTGAGGGGGACACCTCCAGCAGCCAGCACCGGGAGGAGGAATGGGAAATCCAGGAGGCACCTGGAGCAGGGCACGCACCTGCCATGTTGAGCTCGGTGAGGGAGTTGCGTGTGGAGGAGCCCACGGCGGTGAGGAGGTTGGCCGACTGGTCCGTGAGGTGGTTGCAGTGGCTGAGGTCGAGGCGGGAGAGCAGGGGCATATGGCGGATGATCAGGCGCAGCGTGGCGTCCGTGATGTCCAGCCCGGCGAGCCGGAAGTCGATCATGTTGCGGAGTTTGCTGCGATTGTCCTGACCTGCGCAGGCAGAGGGAGAACCAGAGTGAAGAGACTGCCCTGGGGACCTTGCCTTGTCCAGCCCAGGCAGCCCCAGGGCGGCAGCAGCTTACTGGGTTTGTCTGTTGGAGGCGTGAGTAAGTCCCGGATCTGAGGGTCCTTGATTCCTACTGCCCACCGAAGATCGAGGGTCCTGAGAAGGGGGCAGCTGGAGGTACTGAGGGCACAGACCGCAGACCAGGAACAGCCCGCTAGGATGAGGTCTTTCAGGCCTGGCAGAAGGGAGGCAGGTAACAAGTTAGACGGGTTTGGTAGGCACCCAAATCTCCACCATCTTTTTCCAGGCACATGAGGACGCTGGTCCCCTCCCTGCCTGGGGTGGGACACTTGCTGGGCGATGGGACAGGCACCCAGGAGTGTCCAGGCTTGCAGGGTGTCTCTCCCCATGACCCAGCCCTCAAGAAGCCTCAGAGCAGGCTGGTGGCAGAGGAAGGGACCCCTCCCCAGCCCACACTCACCTGGCAGCCTGTTGACAAGCCATGTAAGCTGTTTTTTTGAGATATTGGTCCAGCTGAGATCAAGGCTGACCGGCTGCCTTTTGATGATGCCGCTCAGCGCCTGCGGGGTGATGGACTTGCACCTGCTCAAGTCTATCTTTGTCCACAATCTCTTGTCACAGCACCTGGGGACAAGGACAAAGCTGAAAGTTGAGTCCCAGAAGTCCCATGGGATAATAGACAGCCAGCAGACTGCCTGGCTTCTGGAAGGAGCCCAGCCCTGGTGTGGTCCTAGCCACAGAACAAGGTTGTTCCTCCTGGTTCCCATAGGTTTCCCCAAACATGGGAGGCTGCTGAAGGTGTCGGGCCACCCAGCGCAGCCCCAGCAGGATTCTACTGCCCCAAAATAAAACTCCAAGTTGCAGCTGCAGGCTTGCTTGCCCCTCTCTGGGTGTTTCTCCTGATCTTAAGGATCCTTACTCCCAGCAGGCAAAACACTGTGTGTCCCACCCCACAGCCCCAGCAGAGCTCGCTCCTTTGCCAGGAGCAAACTCTTCCTCTCCCATGGGAGTTTGTGGAGAGCCAGAACCCGATGGCAGCTTAGCTGAGTTCCTGAAGGTGCAGGCGAGGGGACACTCCTCCACCACACCACTGCCACCAGCTGCTGATCAAAGCAGGCAATCCCTGCTGCTCAGCTGTTAGAAACCTCCCAGTTTCCATTCCCGTCTGTTCCCAAGCCCTCCATGCACAGCTGTCCTGGTGCCAGCATTGTCTTCTTCGGGCCTGCTGTCCCCCGAGGCGTTTCCAGCCAGCAAAGCCATCCCGCCTCAGCCTGCCTTCCCTGCCTGCTGGGAGGCGAGGCAGCAAGGGAGGCCAGGAAGGGCACCATCAGCATGATGGGCGAGGGAAGGGCACTGGCACCTCACAAGGACACAGCAGGGGACAGCTGAGGGGACACGGGGAAGGCAGAAGGGAACAACAGAGATGGTACACACAGGCAGAGGCAGCAGGGCTGGCTACAGTGACACTGCCTGGCTCTGAGGAGCGATGGGAGGGCACTGAGGCAACGTGCTACCCCGGCTCCCTCTGGGTGTCCGCCAGAGGTACCCCCAGCCCCAGGACGTGTCCCCACACTCACCACTTGTACCAGGTCTTGCACACCCGCATGCACTCGCAGAGCTCCCTGCGGGTGAGGTAGCGGAACACGGACATCCAGACCTCGCGCTGGACGCAGCTCTCCTCGCCCTCCTGCGCCCGGCCCCCGCGCCCGTTCAGCCGGGCCGCCCCGCCCTCCTCCGCGTTCTCGTCCTCCTCTTCCTCTTCGTCCTCCTCTTCCTCGGCGGCCGCGTCCTCGTCGCCCCCGCTCCGCAGGGGCATCCTGGCGGGCGCGTGGCGCACGACCACGCGCGGCGAGTGCTGCAGGTTGGCCGAGGAGGCCGTGATGGCTTGGAGCTTGGGGACAATCGAAGTGCCATGGACATCTTTGGTGGGGCGCTGGAGCGTCACGGTGAGGTAGGAGCCGTGCAGCTTGGCCTTCTCCACCTCTGACAGCTCCTTCTTGCCACTGGGGTTGTTCTCCTTCTCCCGCACCATGGTTCTCTCCGTGGCCTGGAGCCGCAGCAGCTGCCGGCGCTTGAAGCGCTCGTCCCGGCTGGCGCTGTGGTGGTCGCTGGGCCCGGCCCCCGGGGACGAGCGTGTCACCACCCCACGGGGGGACGCGGGGTCGTGGATCAGCTGCAGCATCGGGGTGGGCGAGTTGGGCGGGGGGGTCAGGGGCTCCTCGCAGCTCCGCAGGGGCCGCAGCACCTTGGCTTGTGCCGTGTCGTCATCGCTCTCCTCCACCTTCCGCTTCTGCGGGGAACGGGGGTGGCTGGTTAGTGGGAATGAGGCCTGGGGAAGGCTTTTCCCTTCTCTTCTTCCCCATGGAAACACCACAGTACTGGCAGAATCTGCACCAGCAGTGCCCAGTGAAATCATAGAATGGTTTGGATTAGATAAGTTAGATAGGGACACCTTCCACTAGATCAGGTTGCTCCAAGCCCAATCGAACCTGGCCTTGAACACTTCCAGGGATAGGGCATCTACAATTTCTTTGGTCAATCTCTGCCAGGGTCCCAACACCCTCACAGCAAGTAATTTCTTCCCCACAGCTCATCTAAGTACCACGAGGACCAGAGTCCACCCACACCAGCAAACATTTTCCTAACTCCTTCTCAAAAGGGGCATCCTTTGAGGTTCGGGTGGCTTCCATCGTGTGCCTAACAGTGCAGTGTCTCTTACAGTGGAATATCTCAGGATTGCATTGCAGCAGGATGTGCCCAGTCCCTCAAGTGCTCCACCCCCATGATTCTCATTCTCTGATGAGAATCTGATGACTGACTGATGACTGCCCCCCCCCAGCCCATGCTGGTTGAACACATCCCTGGCAGGATGCAGTGGGAGGGATGGAGGACACAGATCCCTGCCTTGCTCCTTACCTGGCCCTTCTCTGCGTCGTCACCCTGGTAGCACTTGGGGCACTCCCAGCAGTTGGGGAGCTCATCATTGAGCAGCCCTTCCCCATCCATCTGCAATGAGAGGAGGGGGTCAGCAGCAGCCCAGCCCCACAGCAGAGCCCCCCTTTGCCCAGCATGTGCCCTGCTCACCTGCAGACAGCCAGGGTGAACGATCTCGTTGCAGATACAGCACTCCATGAGCTTCTTCTCAAAGTCCTGCGAGTCCTCGTTCTGATCCACCTCCCCGCAAAGTGCACACGTGACCGAGTGAGGCAACCTGGGCTACAAAGGAAAGCAGGGCTGACACCAGGGCATGGTGGGACAGCCGTCCTCCTTTCCTTCCCTACTACCTGAACCATGGACAAACAACCAGCTATCTCCCAGGAATCCAACTTGGACTCACCGCCAAGCACTGCCGGAGGACACAGGACTGCTTCATGCGGCCGGGCCCGCCGAACTTCTTCATGTCCCTGCAGTAGTGGCACATGCCACACTCGCCCTGCATGCAGGCCTTGCATTTCCGGCACCGCACCCGCCTCCGCCGGGCGCCCGACACGATGGGAGACACCGTGGACCTGACGGGAGTCGGGCGCGGTGCTGGCTTCATGGTGTGCGGCTTGGTGATGGGGATGGTGGGCAGGCGCACCCGCAGCCGGGCCTGGAGCTTTAGCTGGCAACAAGGAGAGAGGGAATTGGGTGAGGAGAGGGAAGCGCTGCGTTCCGCTGGGATCCGGAAGGCTCTGATCCCTGGATCCCACACCACGACTGCGGATAATGTGCCAGAGAGCAGCTTTGCTCCCTCAGCGCTCCACAGCCAAAGGTGCCTGGATCAGTGCTGACCTGGCACTTCTCCTGGAGCACACTCCCTAATCCCTCACACCACCCCACATCAAGAGCTCCCCTTCCTCTCACCCCCTGCTAGGGCTCAAATGGGTCTGGAAAGGGCTGCTGAGTCCCAAAAGCATCCCTCAACATCCATGCTTTTCTAACAAAGCAAGTAATGACAAGGTCCACGCAGGCTGTCCTCTCTGTGTCACTCTGCCAACTGCACAAGGGGACAACTCTGGTCACTCTTTCCCGAGCTTGAACACCCACACCCTCCTTGTTTACAGTGCAGGTAGGACAGCACAGCTCTCCAGCTGTCACCCTGCATCCCCATCAGCCCCCACAGGAAATCTGCTGGCTGCAGCATCCTTCTGGAATTGGCTGTGCTGGGCTGTGCACTACAGCTGATGGGCTTGGGTAAGGGCAAGCTCCAAGGATGGGGTTGGGGATGTGCCAAGCCTCTGAGTGCTGCACCCAAAGCATACACACATCTCCAGGTCAATTCTCCCAGAAAAGCTGCCCAATACGCTCATGTTGCACAAGGATCACTCTGGATCCCCATGGCAGAGCAGGCAAGCAGAGAGAGGCACCTCCAAAGGGCAATCGAAGAGGCTCATTTGTCTCCAGACTCCCTAATGGGGTGTTACCCACCCTTCCCAGGGTGACGGGGTCCTGCTTTTCCCATAGCCTGCCTGTGAGCCCGGCTCCTGGCAGGAAGGAAGAAGTGACCTCTGGGAGCTATCCTGGCAAGCCACAGGAAGGCAGCCTGCAGAGGGGAAGTCCGGCTGCTCTGTGCCTCCATCTGCCCAGCGAGCTCAGCCCGGGCTGCAGCCCAGCTGTGGGCCCTGGGCTACGAGCACAACTGGACAGGGAAGGGCAGGGATGCATGGAAAGGTCCCACTGCTGAAGAGCTGACTGCTATCCACAGGGGGAGACTCCCAGGAGAGAGCTGCCTTGCTTGGCATTGCAAGACCCAGTCCTAGAACAGGGACACGTTCACCTCTCAGTGAGGGGCTGGACTGCTCTTGGCCATCAACCCCACACCTCACCCACCTCTACCACAGTGAGGCCTTCCCTGATAAACATTCCTCAGGCCATCCAGGGTTCTCCCTATCAATCCAGAGAGCTCCTACAAGAGCAGGATCACCCCTTCCTCCCTCCCACAACAAGGCTCCCTGTTCACCAAGCACAACCAAAGGGTTGGAAAACATGGAGCAGCCAAGGCTGATCCTGTTACCACCCATCAGCTGAGCTGGGATAACCAGCACAGTGAGAGTTCTCTGTGTTTGCCTGCAGTGCCGTGGAGGTGGCTGCACCCCACATCCCACTTTGGCACTGCTCCCAAGGCGGGTCCCAAGGCAGTGTCACCACACCCCAGGCCTGGCAAGTGACTCAACACGTGACACTTGTCTGGGTCCCCTCCTTGCAGCTCCTACCTTATCTCTCTTGGGCCACTGGACGATGGGGACGCCTGTAAGTGCCAGTTTGGGGTCGCTGTTTGCGTATTCTTCCAACAGCAGCTAATGGAGAGAGAGGTGGGGGGGAACACAGCAGAGAGACAAAAAGCACAGGTGTGAGCACAGGGAAACACGGCTCCCGCCAGCGAGGCAGGCTCTGACCAGATGCCAAGGCCAGCATGCTTCAAAGGCGGCTGGGAAGGAGCCCTCCTCTCCCCACGCCCGCCAGCAACCATCCCTCCTCCCCACATGAGACAGACAAGCTCTGTCGAGTCGATCTGCACCAGCGCTTTCATCAACTGCATTTCAGCCCCGAGGCCCCGCGCTGGGCGGCAGTAGAAGTGGAGAGTGCCAAGATTCGGCAATCTGGGGGGATTTTGGGGGGACGATTCATCAGCATTTCCCCCGCAGCTACTCCCCAGGCACGGGGCAGCCTGGAGGGTGCAGCAGCAGCAGGATGTGATGCCCCAGCACCCCCTCCGTGGCCTGGCACAAGCTGCCGGTAGCTGAGAGGTGCTCCCCCGCACTGCCTCGGGATTTGGCTTTGACTTGGAGGGAAAGATCCCTCGGCACCAACCGGACAGGCACGCTGCCCTCCAGCACGACAGCCCCTCACTCCCGGTGCATGGGGCTCCCATGCTCACCCCGCTCCTTTCAGCGCCGTCCAGTGCAGCCCCCTCCCCACATCCACTCCCCACCGAATTTGCTGGTTGCAAAGGTGCTTTATTTACTTGATGTTGCCATGGTTACACAGGCAGGAGCCTCCTGTCAGCATCCCGGCGGGCAGTGCTTCCCGCTGCCAGGCAGAGCCAGGGCAGGGGGTGCCTGGCGTGCCCCCCGCCCGGTTTTCCGGGTGTCTGGGGAGGCAGGAAGCCGCAGTCTCCCTTGGGCTCCCCAGCAGCGCAGTGTGCCGCCTTCAGACCTTCCGCCTCCCCACGAGCACACACCGAGAGAAAGGTCAGGGCTCGGAGCTCCCACACGGACATCGTGGGACCGCAGCGTCTGCCTGCCTGTGGCACCGGGGACGGGGCGGGGGCGGCTCAGGCACGCTCCTCGCCAGGGAGCCGAGGGATCGCAGGGTCCTGCGGCTGCATCTGTCTCAGAGCCGGGGTGGCCGACAGGCTACTGGTCCCCTGTGCCCTGTGGCCGGCGGGACACGGCAGAGGGGACCCTGTGCACACGCGGCCGGAGCCCCTCGGCAGCAGTGCCGGCAAGAGTGCCCCGGGAACGGGAGAGGTGAGCCCAAGCACCGGCCAGGGACCCCTCCGGGGAAGCAGGGTCCCTCCCGCGGTCCCCCTCCCACCCTGTCCGGGACCGGAGCGTCCCCGCGTCCCCTCCCCGCGCCACGAGCATTGCCAGCTGCCTGACCTTGCGCCTCTGGAGCTGCCGAGACTCTGGGGTGAAGTTTGCCGAGCCCTCTTTGTTTCGGTGCCTGCACTACGAGTGCTGGAGCCCCCTCCCTTCTCCCCGGACACCTCCGGGGGCTGGCTCAGACCCCGGGCGGACCCCCGGTGTTCGGGGACATGGCTGGGGAGCAGCTGCGCCCCCCGCCCCGAGCGCCCCCGGCTCCTCCCCGCCCCCAGCAGCCGCACTGGCAGCCGCGTGCTCCTCCCGAGCCCTTGGGCAGCGGCGGCGGCGGCAGCTTCCTGAGCCGGAGACAATGCTGCTGCGTCACCCACATGCGGTTCCCAGCAATGCTTTGCAACGGGAAGATGGCAGAAGAGAAAAAGGGAGCGAGGAAGCGGAGGGCAGAGCCGCGCTGCTGCAGCGCCGGGAGGGGCCGGGACGGCGGGGATTGGCGCAGGGTCCGGGCGGCGCTGCCCACCGGCCTCCCCGGGATCCCTCCCTCCCTCCGCCGCCGCAATCCGAGAGGCCGGGGCCGGGCTCCTCGGGGCCGGGCAGAGCGCGGTGGAGAGCCCTTACCCCGTCCCGCTCAGCCCAGCCTCCCCGGCGCCTTTCTTTTGTCTGTTCCGAGGCGGGTTTGGGATCTGGGAGCCCCCGCTAGAGCGAGCGGGGCTTTGGAATGCAGGCAAGGGTCATCCCCCTTGCAGCTCCCCCCCGGGTCTGCACCCCCACACTCCTGACCTGGAGGGAGAAACATCCCGCCAGTCAAGTTTGGGAGCAGCCACATTCCCAAAGGCACCGGGGACCAAACCGCTAGAGGGGGACAGATCCATTCCGGGCGACCAAGGTGTCCCCAAGCAATCCCAGCCCCCCAAGACGCCCCCCAGATACACACCGCAATTAAAATGGAGGAAACTCCAGAAATAAAGCCAAACAGCACCAGGGAGCAGCGGCTGCTCCCACTTATGATGCATGCAAAGCATCGGCAGGCAACTCCAGCTTTGTGTTCCCAGGAAGCCAGTCAGTCACATGCTGACCTGGCTCCAGGACTGTCACCAACTGTGCAACCAGTGACACCCCTGGGCCTCTGGTATGGGCTCTCTCCGACACACAGGCAGGAACGTGGCCAGTGCTGCCATCCCACCACGGGAGACCTGCCTGGCACAGCTCACAGGCCACCCTGAACTTCCTCACCCATCCCTGAGGATTCCACCCCCATTCCTCACCAAATTCTCCCTCTGCTCATTGCCCAGTCAGGTAGTGACCAATGCCACACCAGAGGTTTTGAGATGAGGTCCTGGAGACAGGATCAGCACTTCAGGGAGGCTTATCTGGTTTCTACAATCCTTGGTGCTCCAACAGCTCAGTGCACAGCACAGATATAACCTGTTTATGCCAGGCCACAGGGGCCTGGCTTTAGACTTGCTGTCAGCTGTCTCATGACCATCCTCCTGTCAAAACCAGTCATGGAAACCACCGCAGAGAGGTCAGAAATCATGGATGGAAGCAGTCAAAAGACAACAGGACCTCTCCGAAATTCCCTCTTTGTCAATGATCCTTCCAATGACCTCCACCACACTCAGAATTTTCAGACAATTCCTGCCACAGAGCTGAAAGCACACTGTCACATCCAAAGTGTCACATCCCACCAAGTGATGCTCCAGGCTGAACTCATGACAGGACACATATTTCTCCACGTGACCCAACACACAGACACCCTGAAATCCTGATCACCACACAAGAGGCTGTAGGAAAAGGCAGCATTTTCCTGCTCCTGGAGTGCCTGGGGACACTGGATAGCAGAGGGTGGCACTGGATGGGCTGATCAAAGTGGCATGCCTGCAAGTCTGGATGAGAAAACGCCACGTTCTGACCATGGGGAGCACAGACCAAAGTGTGTCTTTCCCAGCTTGGCCAGATCCCAGCTCCATCAATGACCTTACCTGGTGACACAAGGGCAAAAGTACTTGCTGCAGATTGGTGGTCCCAGTTAGAAGTTTTAGCTAGAGATGTCTTAAGCCCTTCTCAGGCTTTACAAGCCAACTTCTACTGGCCACTTCCATCACCTCTATGGAAAATGGGTTTTGGAAGTAGAGCTTTGCTGTAGTTGGACAAACTTGTCCCACTTTCCCGAGTCACTGCAGGCTGTGACTAAGGATCTTGATGCCTTGAGGATGCCAGTCCAGAGGGATAGAGTCCTGCAGCTCAGGATACTTCCAAACCTCCAAGGACAGCCAGCTTTAAGGAGCAAATCCTCAGGGAAGTTGTCTGGGACCACAAAGGCTGTCACCTGCAGCTCATCTGCGAGGTACAATTGGACATGGGGGCCTGGTCACACCAAAACCACAGGCTCACCTTTACTACCTCCAGAACATGAACAGATTCTTTGATCAGGTCTCGAACTACAACTGAGCACCAACAACCTTTAAGGCTCTGCCTTCAAAACACCCAACACCAGCCTCCTTTTGTCAGCCCAAGGGTGAAACACAGGGCCCACAACTCAGGTTCCTCCAGAGCACCACACAGGGCTCAGAAATACACACTTCATATTCTCAAAGGTCACAGCACACACAGGATGCCTGAAAAGCCACAGAAAACCAGAAATTCAGCCTCTAACAGCACCCAGAGTCTTTCAACCAAGACCCCAGAGCCACACCCTCTGCTTCAAGCACTGCAGAGCTCTGGATTTACCCAAACATCTCACAAAAAACCATCAGGAGACAGCACTTGGAAATAAAAACAATGGCAAAGACAAGGACACACGCATGGCTGCATCTGGATGTCAGCTCTGGTACAGGCAAGCAGCTGTACAGATCACCAACAGCATGGAGGGGAGCAGAAGGTAACTTTTTAGGGACTAGAATGGGTTTCTGGGGATAGAGTGAAGCTGACGTTCCCACTTCTGTGCTGAAACACCAAAGCTCATTGGATCAGCTCAACAGATGAAGGCAAACAAAATCCAAACAACCCTCACCAGCCCAAAATAACTGACTCTTATAACTCCAGGTCACACCCTGGGCAAACAACTCAAAGGAACAAAGCCAAATCCACCTGGGGCAAGGAAAAGGTTCCAACTGTCACAGTCCACAGCCAAAAGTGGAAGTGAACTGCATCAGCCACGAGCACTCCTGCACTGACTGGCCATAAGGGACCCAGCCAGGGCACAGCCACCCTCCTGCTTTCCCAACCCCAAATCCCAGGGCAGTCCCTCAGGTGTAACATCAGCCCCATACACAGGAAGAGGAGGACACCAATCCTGCCCCAGGACAGGAGTAGGGTGAGGGTGAAGTTTCCTTGTGGAAAGTGCTTTGCACTCGCTCAGGCCTACCTTGACGTCAGCGATGAGGGCGTCCTCGTCCTCGATGCCGGTGGGAACACACTTCTTGTGCAGAGGGAGTGACTCCAGCTTGTCCACGAGGCAGCGCAGCCCCTCCAGCTCAAACTGGGTCAGGTGCACCTTCCTGCTCTTGCGGGGACTGCCCCCGCTCGGGTCCCAGGCCTGGCCGTTTTGGGAGCCCCGGCTGGAGTCGGAAGAGTCTATGGATGGGGTCTTCTTGAGACCCGGCAGGCTGCTCCGGCAGCTCTTGCCCAGTTCGTCATAGTCCACGTTGGCACCGTTGGCAATGGGGCTGGTGAGAATGGACCTCCTGGTCATGGGGCGCCGGGAATCCTTCCCTGCTGCATCCTCATCATCCTCCTCCTCCTCCTCCTCTTCCATGTTCACTGAGTCTGAGGAGCTCAGCTCCATATCTGCCATGATGAAGAAACAGGGAGAGCAATCACAGGAAGTGTTCCATGTCTAATGGGATCCCCCCAGTCATGAGGGATGCTGGAGCAACAGATTTGTAGGAGGTGAAAGGAACACAGAAGCTGGAAAAGAACAGCTAAACACCCTTCCCATTCCTGGCTTGTCTGTGGGAATGCAGGGCACCACATATGGAAAAAGGTCCCAGAGAAAGAAATAGCAAATGCCCTAGACTGAATTTCCTGTCCTAGACTTAATTTCATGGAATTGGGTTGGAAGGGACCTGGACTGTCATCTAGCCCAACTCCAGTGCCATAGGCCTGGACATCTTCCATGACATCATGTTGCTTAATGCCCTATTCAACCTCATTTTGCATGGGAAGGCTTGGGATCTCCAGCTGAAGGCTCAGGATCTTGATGCTGCCTTCATGATGTGATAAAGAGGATGTGGACTCATGATCGTGAGGCTGCTGAGCCCTCCAAGTAACCCTCAAACCCTGTGTGCAAAGGCCCTGGCCAGACAGAGATAATTCCTGCCTACAGCACCGTGGTGGCCACTGCAACTTCCCCCCATCTCTTCTGTGTAAGGCTCTGAACTGGTGGTTGCTGGTTTCACAGCTCTGAGGAACCTGTGCTGCTGCAGGGCCAGAGGAGGAAGCAGAAGTCTGGCTGGTTGTAACTTCAATGCCCAAAAAATCCCCACGCAGCCCTCCCCTGCCTGGCACACTGCTGAGCCAGTGCCCCAGCAGGAGGGTGTAAGAAGCCAGTTGGATAAGGGTAAGGAAGGAATAGGGGCTGGACTTACCCATGCTGAGGGATTCCTTCTGGAAGTCCTTGGTCAGGTGGGAGCGGCTGGTGATGCAGTACACGTAACGCTCCAGCACGTACCAACACATCTCGTAATAGAAGGGATAACGAAATTTATTTGGGACCTGCAAAACAGGCAAGAGGATCTGTCAGGCCTCCTTTCCACTGCTGCTCTCAGATGACAGATGCCACAGCAGGTGTGGCCCAGTGTCCAGCACGGGTCTCGCACAGGTCCTTACCCGTGTGCGGTCCTCGATGCTGTAGATCCGGAGCTGCATAGGGATGTTGAAGCTGTGTAAGAAGTTGCCACCAAAAACCAGCGTGTCCATGGGAGTGTACACAGCATGGATCCAACCTTGGGGAGAAAGTAGAGTTGGAAGAATCCTTCTGATCCACCTTGCATAGCTTTATGCCACCCTGGTGTCATCCTAGATTGTTTCCTAGTTGCGTTAGGCCTAGCACCAAGGGAAACAGCCTTCTGAAGTCTGTCCCAACACTCTAAACACCTTCAAAATAACTCAAGTTCCACTCCTTATCTCCAAGGCTAAGCAATCCAGCCAAGTCCAACATCTGGGGAATTCCAGCATGGGTTTCCTTAAGGCAAAGCCACTCAGTTCAGAAGAAGTGTCAGTTGTGATAACAGACTCAAATGAGTGAGTTGTGCAATCCCTGGTGTTTTCTGTTCCTGGTCCTGCTGTACACCACAGCTCTGCAGTGGTGTCACAAGACACCCAGGAAGCAGAGGAGCTGCCTTGGGCCAGCCTCTCCTGAACCTACACTGCTCCATGTGTCAACATGACAGGATCTGGGAAAGCCTCCTTTAATAATTAATCAAATGTGATAGGAGCCAGCCACAGCTTTCCTAACACTTGGGGCTGGATCCACAATGCCATCACAGGCATGTTTTGGGAGGTGGCAACAAGAGGACAGAGCCACATCACATCTCCCTCTCCCAGTGACTCATGAGGAAGGTAAATCCTGCCAGTGTCCCAGGAGTTCCAGTGCTGTCACAATCCTGGCCAAGACCAGGATGCCCCTGCCCACCCTGAGGGTACCTGAGGGGATGACAAATGTGTAGCCCTGCTTGAGCTCGATGCGCTGGCATTCTGACACTCTGTCCCCAAGGAAAATGTCTCCCTGCTTCCCTGAGAGAAGCCAGTTTTCATAGAGCTCCAAGTTCTGGGGTGTGGGAGGGATCAGCCAGAAGATCTGCAAATAAAGACAACACACTCATGTAAGTCATCACATAATCAACAGCTATGGCTTCTTCCCAACATCTGAATCTCTTACTTGCCCCTCTCCCTGAGAACTTCCCAGCAAAATGACTGCAACAGCTGCCCCCCTCAAGAGCACAAGCAAGGTCTTTCCCAGCCCGACACACTGAGTGTTACAGGTAGCCTGAGCCTGGGATGCTTTTTAAGCTACGATTTACATCAGTGTCAAGAGACACAGAGCCCAGGAAAGCCACCAGAGTGACAAGGAGATTTATGAGTTTGATTTACCATGTTAGAGCTACACCTGAACTAGTGATTGGCACCTGTCTGGCTACATGCAATATATATAAGTTTAGGGTGGAAAATACTTCAATTTCCTGTCTGGGACCTGCATCCTCAAGGATTTACACAAAAACAGACCAACAGCCACTTTCCTAAAGCACCTATAGCTGTCCTCATAGGTACAGTCCTACCTTTCCCCCTCGGTGGATGTGGTACCACACAGAAGTGCCACCAAAGTCCACGTGGAAATCTGTGTAGCAGCCCTTGACACTCATCAAACAGTATCTGGGGGAAAACAAGATGACAAGGTGAAAATGAATGGTGATCCACACTTTGGAGCAGATATGACATTCCAAGGGAATGGGTCCCCCAAACCAAGGCCAAATGGCTCAGAGCAGTGTCACAAGCCACCCACCCCCTTTTCCACACAGCTAAAGCTGATTCAATAAGTGACTGCAGTGACTTACAAGTGTCACCCACAAAAATAAGCTGGGAG
Source organism: Pyrgilauda ruficollis (assembly GCF_017590135.1). Lineage (NCBI taxonomy): Eukaryota > Metazoa > Chordata > Aves > Passeriformes > Passeridae > Pyrgilauda > Pyrgilauda ruficollis. The sequence goes on from NW_024523767.1 coordinate 380,904, forward strand.
ACTGATCCTCCCCCTTCCCATTGGTACATACTGCTGCTCCCTTGGGCACTCTTCCTGCAGGAGATTGTTTGCTGCCTGCCACAGCTCATGAATTCACTTACTTCTGCACCTTTGGATACTGCATCTCCAGGATGGCATTGGTAGACTCTGTCTGACTTTCCTTTAGGTGCCTGGGCCACATGTTATCAACCCAGTCAATCAAATCCACCTATAGCAGAAAGGTAGGAGATGTGAGCAGAGAAAAAAGGGGCACAGCAAAACCTTTTGCTACCCCAGGCTGGCAAATCCCTTTTTAGTCCTTCCCCACACCCAGAAACTTTCCCAGTGCTACTGGGACAGTCCTACACACAAAGCACTTATGATCAGGTGTTCAGATGCCAGCTCTGGACTTCCATAAAAAATATGCCAGACAGTATCTCCTAGAGGTGAGATTCAATTCCCTAAACTTCAAGAGAGCCAGAGATGTCAAGGTTCCCTCTGTAGTTAACAGCTGGCCCCACACAGCTGCCACTTCCACTCTGCTGACCGCAGAGGTAGTTTGAGATGGTCATCCCATCCATCCCACCTCCCACAACTCATCTTCCCAGCACAAAACAGCTTCCTGCCCCTCTTCCAGCACACCTCCAGCATGACCTCCTCTGCCCTCAGAGATTTCAGCATTTTGCATCAGAAGCCCTCCCTGCCACACTGCAGAGTTCAGACTTCCATGCTGACAGCCAATGGAAAGGCTATCTCCCCAGAGAGTGATGTGCCAGGGACTTGGCCATGGTCACCACAGCCCAAGTAGGAGATCAGTTCCAGCAGCTTCCAGACTGATATCCCTGCTGAGCCCATGCATGTTCCGAGCAGCCCCTCTTCCACCACATCCCAATGCCAGGCTGGCACCTCACCTCCAGATTTCCAGGGAAAGCAGATCCCTGCATGAGGAAGAGCCCCACTCACCGTAGCAGGTCTCTGCACCAGGTTCTCCAGTTTAGTGTGGCTGAACTCCAGGCTGATGACGTTGTAGAGTTTCTCCCGCTCCTCCTCTGGCGTTTCGTAGTAGCGCGCCCACTGCGCCATGGACATCTCGATGTCCCGCTGCGTGTTCACATCCATCACATCCACTATCCGTCGGCTCCCTGCCATGGTGACAGGCACTTCACTGAACTGTCCCTCAGCACCATGGACTCCAGGAGGTGAGACCCTCAAAGACCCCAAGCACACAAGTGAGTGCAGAGGGGCTCCGGACACTTACCCACACACAGCCGCACATCGTTCACGCTGAAGTCCGGATCCGGCATCCTGTGGGACAAACATCTGGCTAAAAAGACCATCAAGTGCTTCTGGCTACACTCTGTGACCCAGGAATTGGCACCCTGAAGGTACATCTGTGCTGCTTTGGTGTTGGAGAAGGCCATGGAAGAGGATCTCTGGGGGCACAGGACTGGGTGAAACACTAGAACAAACTTCTGGCTCGGGAAGCAGGCTTGGGAATAGGATGTACCATCTCCAGAGCTGCTGTACAGTGACTTCTAGCAAAGGAGCCAGGAGGCCTTGAACTAAGCAATCCCAGCTCTCGTTTTAAAGGCTGCTTGTGTGAGTTATCCCAATCCAAAGGCACGGCCGGAGCAGGACACGCAGTATATTCCACTGACACAGCAGAACCACTCCAATGTTTGTACTGGCACCCTTCTCTGTACAAACACTGCTGTCACAGGCAGAGCAGGCTGGCAGCCATTCGAGCAACTCTTGACCCAGAGAAATATCCAAAAGCTCAGGAGAAATCCAGTTTCAGTCACACTGTAATGTCCAGTATTAAATCTCTACCCTCCCAAGTCACCCAGCAGTTAGACTGAGCCTGGCATGACTTCGTACCCAATTCACCCCAGCAAAGAACATCCTGCATTGGATGAGATGTCACCCATCTGTTCACAGCCATGGAACCTCGTGGCTGAGGGACTTTGGAGCACTGCTGCTGGTACTAGCTCTGAAAGTTTGTGAGGGGTCATTTGTTCCTCTAATCAATCCCAAAAACTCTGACCCAGTTTACATTTAGAGCTGCAAACCTCAATGGATGTATTGCAGCAAGAGAGGCAGACTGCAGCTCAGAAATTTGGAAAATCAGGTTGGAATTCTGGAAAATGCCAGAAATACTACAAATTGTTTGACTCTCTGGCAATAGATGCCTATGTTACGAGGAAAGAAACCCAGCCAGACGTTGCATCAGAGCAGCAGTGGGACTTTCCAGACATTTGGTGGAATTCTGATCACCTACAGCCAATTCAGCTCTCTCATTTTTGGTCCAAACAGACTAGGAAGAACAGGATAACTGAGCTGGAAGGTATTTCTCTCTGCCCATTGCACATAAAGAACAGTGTGGACACAACAGTAAAATTAGCCTGGCAGAGCCAGGGGCAGATCCCACACAGTGTGGAGAGATGAAGGAACTGGGCCAGAATCACCCACCACTCCGTGCTCCCAGCACTTACTTTATCCCCAGGCCGTCCGAGCTCCTGAAGATGAGCGGGTCCCTCAGGCCACCCCGCTGGATGTATTCAACTGTGAAGTCTGGTGTGGGGAGACAAGAAAAGGGAAGGTTTAGGAGAAACTCCTTCAGAGTATTATAGACATGCTCAGGTTGAAAAGGCTCTCTGTAGATCCCTAGTCCAACCCTGCTCCTCACTTTTCTACGCTTTTTCAGAAATCCTGAACTCCTTTGCAGCAGTTCTGAGTGGCAGCAGGGTGTGTGCTGCTGACAAGCCTCAGACAGGGCCCCTAAGGAGGGTTGGCTCCAACAGGCTGCTCCTGACAGGTGAACACCCTGGATTTTGGTGCTCACTTCCTTAGGAAGCTCAGAGCCAAGCAAGAGATGCCTTGCAGAAGCGCTCCTCCCTCCCTGTAAATCCTCATGAGGGGCTGTGTGATGAAAAGCCATCCCACGGTGCCGTGTGCGTGCTGAAAGGAAGGGGAGACATCCCACACAGTCCTTCAATTAAGGATCTGGTAGACACGTGGCTGCAATTACAGGTGCTGACCCAGGCAAACCCTCCCATTCCTGGCTGCCACGTGTCCCAGCAAGCTGCAGACCGGCTCCGTGCTCTCTGGAGCGAGCAGCTTCCATGCCATTCCCACACACACTCCCTGGGACCAGCAGCCCCAAGACAAACCTTTGCCTTCCATGAAGACCACGAAAGTGGAGTTGAACTTGTTGGTGGACAGCTTTTCCTCGAGGTCAAACGTCCTCTTCCCTTCAATCTCATCATCGGAGATGCCGTCATCCTCGTAACGCCGCCTCATCGTGCCACGCTGAGGGGAGAACACCGGGAAGGGAGAAGTTATGGACCAGGAAGGGAAGTTACAGAGCAGGAGGATCAACCTCACCCAACCTAACACAGCTCAGCCACGGCCTCTAGGGGAGCTCAGGTCTGTCCTGAACCCAAAACGTACCACTGAAACATCAGCTTTACCCCTCCTCCATCCAGATTTGTGCTAATTGGGCTGTATGTGAGACAGATAATCACTCCTAATGAATTCTAACATGGAAATACAGGAGGAGGGGAGAGAGTTTAGTGTAACAGAGGCAAAGAACAAAGAATCAGTTCCCCACTTTTACAGGTGCATCAGTATTTTGCTGCACTGGAGGTAAAGGCACTTGTGAATCTCTGCCAGAACACCAATGATTAAAAAAAAAAAAAAAAGACTCTTAAGTTTTCATCTTTGGCTGTGCCTGTACACAGAAAGCTGATTTATTCTCTTGTTTGTATGGAGAAGAATAGCAGAGTGCAACAAACACTTTTCTTAGAGGGTCTTGTAAGCACATCTGTATAGGGATTCCTGACAGACATCCTTTTCTGGCATTGCTGGATCTGGAAGAAATTACTGTCCCCAGCTGCTGGCCACCTGGCCAGAGAGCAGAGCCCTGCGTGGGAATGCTCCCTAAATCCCCTCAGATAAAAGGCAAACCTGCTCTAAATTAGCCAAGCTGCCTTCCCCTAATTAGGGATGTTCCCATTATCAAGCGTGCACACCAACTGCTGGGCCAGCAGACAGCCAGGAAGGGGCAGGAGGTGACACAGCTGGTGGCACCTGCCTGCAGTAGGGAGGGGCAGTGTCACATCCCCAGCAACACCACCAGAACCAGCCTGCAATAACCTCACTGGAGAAAGAGGAATGAACTCCTTCATACAGAAGTACTGCTTTAAATAAATTTTTTTAGATTAATTAGATGAACCAGTGCAGGAGCACGTAGGGACACACAAAAAAAGGCTTTTCCCCCACCCCCTCCAACATTTAATTTTAACTCCCAGTTTCAAGCAGGCTGATGGATGCACAAGGAGTTCCCCTGCCATCACGACAGAGTCACTCACCCATTGTTAACAGCCCATTGACGGTGCTCAGCTTTCCAACCTCCTTACCAAAAACCTGAGTGACTGGGACACAAAACACCTCATCAGCCAGGCACGAACAATTGGCTGCTCCTGAATGGGGCACTTCAGGCAGAGTCTTCAGGATCCTGCAACCAGGGTCTGTCCAATGGCCCCGAGGATTAAACAATCTGGAAAAGGGCCGCTGTTCTTTGTCTTAAGCCATCCACTAAAGAGGAGTGGGATCTCCCCGTTTTTAACAACACAAAACCTCACTCTACTTATGGGTTTTTACAGAGATACTTGTATAAAGGCAGGAAAGTGCATTTAAAAAGTACGGACATATGGGAGTGGCACCAGCATAAGTGACCTATTCCTTGGGAACTCTTGGATTTTCACACTGCTAAAGCTGGGCTGTACTCACCAAAAACTGGAACTCCCAAATGTTCACTCTGCCTTTAAACTGGCCCTTCCAAGGGGATGCATCAGAACTTGAAGTTTGAGATATGGAGGTGTTATGACTGTTTTATAATGGATGATTAGCCCACCTCATAAAACACTTATCCTTAAAAATCATGGAATCCATGAAGCCTGCATGGTACTCAGCTTTAAATGAGAGTACAGAGCAGAGAGGGGTCTGCCCTGAGCAGGATTTAGGGACAATAAGCAAACCTCAAACTCAGCTTTTCCTGCAGAACCCAGCATTTTGGGGAAAGGCCCACTTCATCCTATTGCTTACTAAACCACACCAGGGAAGTTCAAGGCACACCTATGCCAGGTAAGGATGTGAATCACCCTCCAGCATGACCAACGTTTCACTCTTCCCAATCCGAAGCAATTCTAGGACTACAGATCCCAGCAGGCAGCTCTCTGTCAGAGAGAGGATGTGCACAAAGCAGAGGAGGATTCTGCAGTCCCTGGTCTCACCTGCCTTGGGATCAAGTGGGTCCTGCTCACTGCAGGATCAGGTTGCTTTTTGACCTGCTCCCTTACTCCAGACACTCACTTTTAGGGGGAAAAGCAGCTCCTTTGCCTCTGCTGGATTCAAAACCTCACCTTTTGGGAGGAAAAGGTTTGGCATAGAAAATCTGGCAAGAAGAGGCTATGTCCAAACCAGTCCCTTAATAGATTGTATTTGACTCCCTTGGCTACACTTAACCAGGAGCAGGGGTTACTGCACTGGGCTGGAACTCAGGTGAGTCCCATTTGAGGACAAACCTTGGGATATCCAGGCTAGAATGCAGCTCCAGCCACAGGCATGGTGACCAGGCATTGTCTGTCCTTCTGGAAGTGGCACCAAGCCAGGCTCTGGGGATTGTGTAGAGCAGCTCATTCAACAGAAATGTGACCACGTAGCTGGGCCTGATTCGGATCCTACTGGTGCCATGGGTAGATCCTGGAGAAGCACTGTGGGATCAGGGCCCTGATCAGACTTTTCCCAGATCTCCTTCACAACACAGCCTCCAAAGCAAACAGGCTGGAACCTTCAACCCAAACCACTCCATGATAAGGCAGCCACACCACAGAAGTGCAAACACCAGGAAACAGGCAGGAACACCTTAAACTTGAATCCCTTTGCAATGAGGAAACAGGGATGCAAAACACAAAAGTAAGGGGATTGTGTCCTCCAGCCAAGCAAATTCCAAAGTCTATTGCTCCTGTCATCAGCAAAGCATCAGCCACAAACCCCCTCCAGCTCCCAGGCAGATCAGCTTCGCCTGTTCCCTTGGGCAGGGAAGAGTCCGGCCTTCTAATTGGCCCAGCATGAGGAGAGCAGGATCCCAGCCGTGGCTGAGGACCCAAAAGCACAATGCAAACAGCTCCCATCCCATCGGACCCAGCCGGGGCCACACTGCTTTCAAGTCATTGTTGTCTTGGGAGGGTGGGGAAAAACAATATTTCAGGGCCCCAGAGCAGGCAGGAGGAAGGAAAGGCTTCTGTGCTTCCAGGCATGCGTTATGGGAGAGGCAGCATCTGCGGGAGTCTTCCCCTCCTGGAGTCTGCAGCTTCCTCATGGCACAGTGACACAAACCACAGACCCCTGTCTCCGAAGTGGGTCTCTGTACGAGGACAGATGTGCTCAGTGGATGCTCCAAAGTCCCTTTTCTTCTGATGTGCCACACAGGAAATTGCTGCCTGGATAAATAACTGGCTACATGTGACACCTGCAAAGCCATGACAAGCTAATGCCAACCTTACCTTGCCAATATTGAACACACAGAGCTGTGCCAATCCTTCTGACAGCACCAAGTTTGACTTCTTCCCAGGAAGAGCTGGCTACCCTTGTCCCACAGCCTGTGCTAGGGACAGGGCTTGGCTGAGTATCTCTTCCCAGCACATTCCTACAGCCTATCCAGAGAACATCAGCAACTCACAGTCCTGGACTCTTAGACTAGAACTGCTTCTTCCTGGGAGTGACTCCACTATTAGGAGACTTTCCAGTATCAACCAGCTCAGCCAGGGACATACAGCTTCCCAAAATGAGATCAGCAGATGTCCCCAGAACTGCCACCTGTGACAATGTTCTGGGTGAAGTTCAGCTCCAGTGGAGCAAGGGCACAGAGTCAGGCACATTACATTATCTGTAGGACAACCTCAGCATTCAGTATTAAGCAGCAATATTTAAATATCACTTTGTTTTGCCAGCAACCACAGACCCCATGCCCCCGAAGTGGGTCTCTGTACGAGGACAGATGTGCTCAGTGGATGCTCCAAAGTCCCTTTTCTTCTGATGTGCCACACAGGAAATTGCTGCCTGGATAAATAACTGGCTACATGTGACACCTGCAAAGCCATGACAAGCTAATGCCAACCTTACCTTGCCAATACTGAACACACAGAGCTGTGCCAATCCTTCTGACAGCACCAAGTTTGACTTCTTCCCAGGAAGAGCTGGCTACCCTTGTCCCACAGCCTGTGCTAGGGACAGGGCTTGGCTGAGTATCTCTTCCCAGCACATTCCTACAGCCTATCCAGAGAACATCAGCAACTCACAGTCCTGGACTCTTAGACTAGAACTGCTTCTTCCTGGGAGTGACTCCACTATTAGGAGACTTTCCAGTATCAACCAGCTCAGCCAGGGACATACAGCTTCCCAAAATGAGATCAGCAGATGTCCCCAGAACTGCCACCTGTGACAATGTTCTGGGTGAAGTTCAGCTCCAGTGGAGCAAGGGCACAGAGTCAGGCACATTACATTATCTGTAGGACAACCTCAGCATTCAGTATTAAGCAGCAATATTTAAATATCACTTTGTTTTGCCAGCTTTCTCTTAGGATTCAGGCATTTTTCATCCTGCTGAGAGTTTTACTAAGGAAGAACTGACAAGTGGTCCAAACCTTTTCTTTCTGTGTCAGGCAGGGTCAAGATAAACGCACTTCATTCATCCTCCAAGATCAGAGAGCCAGCAATTCCCACCTAAGACAGCTGTCCTTCACCATTTCTTTCTGACCCTCCTGGGTACCATTCAATTAATGGAGGAAATAGGAAGCATGAATATTAATCCTGCTGACAGCTATCCCTTCTATTCTGATTATTTCACCTGCATTCTCCTTCATCCAAGGATTCCAGGGAAAGCACCTAATGAATCTCCACAGTGGCACTCTCCAAAACCCTTCCTTGGAAACCTCTTTCCATCAGCAAGTGCTGCCTCCATGGAGCACAGCTCCTTCTAACAGCAAAGGAGCTGACAGTCAGCTGAAGAGAGCCAGAAAACTCCTCTCCTGTGAGGTTTTTTTGAGGGAAGAACGAGTACAAGGTCACATTTGAAAAAAAGAACAAGCCGTCCTTTTGCTGAAAGAGCCTCATGTATTTAAAGAGTGAAACCAACACACACCACAGTATTTTAGTCACTTCCTGTCCTGTCTGCTGCCATCCCCTCCCTCAGCTCCATCTCCCAGTCACCAGGAACCTCTTCCTGCTATGCCACAGCTCCTTCCCCCTCAGGAGACCAGAGCACCCCTCTCACTTTTCCTCTCCCTCTGCTTGCTGTCTTTCCAGAGCAGCTTGCCCGTGTGAAGCCTCCCACAACTCTCTTCTCCTTTGACATGAAGAATGCAGAAAGTTTCACCTCCATTTCCAATCCCAAAATCCCCTTGTTGCAGGTTTTAACTTTCCCCTGGCTCTCAGTGTATCCATAGAACAGTGTGATCTACCAGTGCGTTTCTTCATTACCCCATCCCTTTGCAGGTTTACTCTGCTGAAATGCACCCAAACTGATAGTAAATCAACCAGCTCAACTCTCCTCAGTTAAGGAATTTAACTTCTCACATATTTTTATAGCAAACAACTGTGGCTCTTGCCTAGATAAATCCAGACCTGCAACATTTGAATCTCTCAAAGGGTGTTCTGATCTCCAGTGAGTACCTGAGGCAAGTCCAGAATTCTGCCTCTGAGACCTTGTGCAGAGAATCCCCAGCAATTTTAGCAGTGGCAAAGTGGGAAGAACAACATCCATTTCTCCAGGAAGACACAAGGCAGCCTGACAGGAGGATGGACAAGCAGGGAAGCAGCCAGGCTGTGATCAGACAGAGCCAGGGCACAGCAGGTGCCAATGCCAGAACAGGCTATGCAGGGAAGATCCTCCCTTGCCAGTGTTTCCAGATAGAGTGTGAAGAACCAAGGCACCAAGATTATGACACCCAATCAGCAGTCTGCCAGGTCACTGCTTATCTTAAGCACAAGAGCTTTTCCTTTCTATATCCCTCTCCCCTCCAAGCCTGCACCTCCCACTTCAGCTCCTGGGCTGGGCTCTAAGCTCTGGAGCACCAGCACAGCGCAGCGGCAGCAGGTTCCTGCCCTCTGTGCCTCTCCCACCTTCAGTCCTGGACTCCCCGCTTCCCCAGATATGGGAGGCACCTCTTAGGATCTAAAGAACAGGCACAATCCCCTCGAGAGACCCAGGACAAGAGGAACCACTGAGCTTAACTCCGGTTTAATGCCCCTCACTGCCTCCCATTCCTCTCAAGAGCTGGAGTGCTGAATGGGTGTATCCCAGGTGGCACATCCCTGGACAAAGAGACTCAAAGCACCAGGCTGAGGAGCAAACAGGATCTACACAAAACTGGAGCCCTTCCAGGCTTCCCAGCTCCAGGAGGGATTCCTATCACGAGCAAGGCTGGCAGCAATTCAGAATGACCGGGGAGAACGCTTTGGTTTGCACTTTTGGGTTACAAAATTGAACGTACACGAGGAGTAATTGAGGAATTGGAGCAAGGCAGGTGGGGAGGGAGCATGGAGGGGCCAAGCAGAGCTCCACAGCTGCTCCCGAACCTCACACTGACCAGCCACAGCAGCAAAACCACCAGGCAGAGGAACATGCAAGACCAGATCACAGATGGGCAGCTCTGGCAGCAGTCCCAAAAAGGAAGCGCTGCTCCTACGAAAGGATACAGCTCCTCACTCCAGTCACCTGCAGCCTCTGTCACACACAGCCACTGTCCCAAACAGCTTTGATGGCACTGCTAACCCCCAGACTGCCCATTTCCACCACCAGCCACAGCACTGGGAGAAATCCTGCCTGGATTTCATGCAAGCCAGGAGAAGCTCTTGAAGGACCATCAAACACTCCACACCATTTCAAGGCTGAACACTGACCCTCAGTGCTAAAAGCTATCCTTTGGCATTCAGCCCTCTCATTTCTGAAGAAGACTGAGGAAACCCCTTGAATTACATCCCACCCCTTCCCACTCAGAAGAAATCCAAGGAAACAACCCTGTGTGCAGCCCTTTCCCTGTCAAGTATCCCCAGCACGTTCCCTATGCAGTGAGGTAGATGAGCAGTACCAGCACTGCTCCTCCTCTTGCTTTTTGCAGGAAGGCAACAGAATCCCCCCATCACCCCCAAATGGAACAAAATAGACCAAACTGCTCCAAAAAGGGCTGGCTTGAAAATGATACACATTTAACCCATATTCCCACCACTAAGCCCCACACGGAACAGGAGGCAGAGACCCAGGACAAGGGACAGACAGAGCCATATGCACTCAGAGGTGCAGCTGATCCAGCAGTAGCAGGCCAGCCCTGAGTGACTTCACTCCTTGCTGGGGACCTGTGTCTTCAGCACACAGAGATCACAGGGCTAGCTTGGATTTTTTTATAATTTTTTTTTTTTTGTTACTGAGAGAAGTGCTCACCCTCTGAATTTCTCAGTGTTCCAATCCAGCTCTTCCAAAACCTGTTGCCAGTTCTGTCCCATCACCCAGCCTGAGAGAAGCTGGACCACAGGAGTACTGGAATAACAAAAACGCAGGAAGCTTTGAGGTTTGCACTGCAATTCCTGCTCAGCTGACACTGTTTTTTAAAGGGAACAGCAGCAGGCTGGCTGCATTGCAGGCTATGGGGCTGAGGATGCTCAGAGAGAGAGAAAACAGCCCAGGGCCATTGGGAAGAACATGGACAATGTGGGAATCCAGCTACTAGGAAGGATATTTCCTCTGGACTCTGTGCTGTTACACCATCCCTGCACACACTCCCTTCCCCCTCTCCTCCATAAGGAGCCCGGCACTCGTCCCTTCCTTACTCCAAATGGGGCAAAGGGGCTCAGTGACACATGGAAATATTTATGCACAGCAAATTAAAGACACTGAGGCAGCCTGACCTTAAGGGAGCGTGCACTGCCAGCCCTCTCCTTTCCACTTCCAGCTGCCTCAGCTCTATCCCAAGATTACAGCTTCCAGGAGCCAGGGGTACGTGGAAGAACAAGGAGGACTTTTCTCAAGCGGTATTTTCTCCCAGACTCTGTCAGGACTGGCTAAAACACAACAGGGTTGTGCACTCACCTCCCAGCCCTGAGGACCGGCATGAACAAAGCTCACAGAGCCTCCTCCTTGACCTAAAAGGGTGTGTGGAGGCAGCATGTACAGAGCAATGGCTAAAACATGGAAAATCCACCACCCTGCAACCCTGAGCAGATCTCAGCTGAAGAACTTCTCTGGTTCAAGTTCCTGGAACTTCCAGAGAGATTCAGAATCCCTGGAAAGCCAGCACATTGCTGTTTACTCCCAGTGCTGTTGCTACAGCAACAGAGATGCACAAGCATGGACACAGAACTCCCATCCAACAGCTCCACCTCCTCTCCCCCCAGCATGGATTCCCAGGATACACTCTGTCAACCAGGTTCACCTGAACCACCTCAAGTGGCAGAAAGCAACACCCACAGCCAGCTATGGATGTTCCCCACCTGGTTGCCAAGAACTGGGAGAAGAGGTAAACAAGGAGCATCAGCAGCACAGGAAGGGCAGGCCACTGTGGAACAGGAGGAACAGCACCAAAGTTCCTCACAGCCCCCTAAAGGCTCAGCCATCATTTCCTCCTCTGGAAACAGCAACACTCTTCCCTCAGCAGCAGCACCAGAGATATCATCCTGAAGGGAATTGCTTCCTTTATATATTTTCAGAGGACAAGATTATTGCAGCACCTTGTTTCTCCACCTTCTGAGCATATCACCATTTTCCCACATGTGCCCTTCCTCCGCCAAACCCAGCCAGTGCCCTGTAAATCTGGGTGGCTCCTGACATAACTAAAAAGGCACTGGGGGCACAGGGACTGCCCTCCTGACTTGTCAGTGTCACCTCCAGCTGGGATAACCCTGGGAAAACTTATTCCTGCTTATTATAGGAACATAAACGAAGCCTGCAGATATTGTTTGGTAACTCACAGGTAACTCGAAGTGCTTCTGAGGTGTTTGGTCCTTGCTTAGTCAGCACTGCAGCTTCCAGGACACACTCAGGCTTGGGACAGTAAGAATGCAGCTGATATTTACCTCCTGCATCCCTCTCTGCTGACGGGGAACAGCATCCACTTGGTTTCAGGGACATATTCTCCCAGGGACCAGCACAGTCATGCATCTGGCAGGATCTAAATGCTCACAGGGATTTCTAAAGCTTTCCAAGAATAGCCTTCAGTTGCTGCTAGCTTCCACCAAAGCCCTGCCCAGACCCAATCTGCACAGCCCCTGAATTATTTAGAACTCATTTATTACACCTGGGTCATTTGGAATGACTCATTTGTAGTGCCTCCAGTTTGAGGCCTGTGGGAGAGATTAATTACCCCCCCTTGCCCAGGTCCTGTCTAGACTGGGCAGATGAGGTGTGTCCAGCAGACCAGGGACATTTGGCCAGGCTGGGTTTCACACAGGGCACAGAGGAACTCCAAGAAGGAGCTTTGCTTAACAGGAATTGCCAGTGTCACATTTCAAACATGGGGAAGAGGGAGCAGGTGATGTAAAAACACCCAAATTCTCACCCAGCACCTGGGGCTCATCCCATGCTCAGTGTCTGCAGGGAGCAACAGAGGCAGGGTCACCCCATGTGAGTCCCAAATCAGAGGGAGCAGCCCAGGGAAAGCCAGTACGCAGCAGGACTGGCCTTTGTCACCCCCCCATAGCTGGGGGTGACAAACACCAGCAATCTCCAGGGATCATTACCTGGCAGTCAGCAGCTTTACAGGAGAAACCAGAACTTGGGCTGAACCTGATGGGATTGCTCCTTGCATCCCACCATTGGGATACTGTGAAACACTCAAGATGGAGCAACACAGGGAAAGTAGGAAGCTGCATCCTCCTCTTTCCTATCTTACCTGACACAGGAGCCCACAGCCTGCTCCCCGTCATCTCTCTCTCTCAGCTTTGAGGCCATTTATCCCTCAATTTATTCCTATCCTGTGAGAAAAACTGTCACAAGTGTCCTGTCAACATGTGTGGGCCTTCCTGGCCCCATGACTTGTGTCCTGAACTATCACCCCATCCATCCTGCAGAAAGGATACAAACAAGTTGGAAACCACAAGATTCCATCTGCTGGGACTCTAGGCACTGGTCAGAGCCAGCAGTGCCATCCCTCAGGCATGGGCTGAGCTGGGATCACTCCACAGCACGCAGGACTGCAAGAAAAACCTTGTCCTGCACACTCCCCAGGCTTCATCCCCCAGCTGATGGCTCCACATGCTGCAAAGCCCATCTGAACTCTCTCAGGGGATAGTGTGGACACCGACATGTCAGGGCAGGTTTGGTAACTGCTGTTTACAGGAGAGGCCTCGGCTTCTGGCTGGTAGGGACAGGCAGAGCCTCCTCTCAAATTTCACACAAGGATCTGACCAGAGGGCAGGGCAGTGCTAAGGCAGGACACAGACTGCCTCAGACCATGGGATAGAGCACTTCAGGGCCCAGCTCCCCTCTCACCTCCCTTATTCTCCAGCACACACAGCACTTTGGTCTCCTGCTCCACGGGCCCATTTCCCTTCATGGGTGACCTCTTCCCACGGTCAAAATAAGGGTGACACTGCACCCAGCCAGGATGGTCACTCGGGCCCAACACCCCAGCAGGAGCTGTGGCTCAGCCCACAGAGCCCCCAGGGAGAGCAAGGTTCCTCCTCGGGCTCTCTCCAGCAGCAGAGCCAGTTTAAGAGGTTCCTACCCCACCCTGTCTCCCCATCTCAGACTTCCAGCCCCGTCAGGTTTGGTCACTATCCCAGCACAGACAACAGCTGGGACTAGATGCCTCCCCCCAGCCAACTTCCATCCAGGGCATGATCCACAATTCCCTGAGGCAGCGTTCACCTCAGGGCCATTAGCTCCTGGAGCACTCACTGAGGGAGGGAGAAAACCTCTTCAACCAGCTCTGCCACCCTGGCAATCCTAACTGGGAACCACACCCTGAGATACAGACTGCTGGGAAGGCTGTGATGAGCAGGATTTGTCCTTTGGATAATGGCACTCCCCTGCTGTGCTCCCAAGTCATTCTGAAGTGATCCAGCGCTGCTGCCCTTCATTTCTCACCCTGAACATTGTCACTGCAAGCGCATGGCAGCACTGTGGTAATGTGCTAATCCCAGCTTGCAATTCACAGGGCCTTGCTAGTCTCAGTTCACAGCACAGGCCTGCCAAAGTGAGCCCTGGAGCAGGCAGAAGGTGAGATTTCCTCACACTTCCAGCACCCAGGAATATGGCAGGACTGCTCTGCAGAAGGGCAGGCAGCCTCTGTGAGCAGCAGACCAATGGCTCTTTTTCTCCAGAGCCTTTAAGGAGTCCAGGCTCCTCGTGGGGAGCCCAACAGCCTGGTGTGACATGGGCTGGGTGCAACCACCCAGTGACAGCCAGCAAAGATTTCCAAGTCTCAGAGAGGGACCGTGGCATTGTTAGTGCCAGGGCTGGACTGTCACTCAGGCTCAGGACACAATAGAGCATTTCAGCTCCTTGGTTAAGGGCCTGCAAAACACACAACTCCAGCTTGAAATGCTGCAAGAAAATACCCAGCCCAAGCCCCAGGAACTGTTATGGAGCTGGGCAGAACAACACTCACACAGAATTAGCAGCAAACTACTCCACAGCGCCTGCAAGTCCCACCTCCACTGCTCCCAGTCTCTGGGCAAAGAGCATGAATATCCCATAACTTGCTCCTCTGTGTCCTCTCCACACTCAGCATCACCCACTGCCTGTGTGAGCCTCCCAGAGCTCACCAGGACACAGCTTCTCCCACAGATAGTCTTGGATGGGTGCAAGACATCCTCCCAAGACATCCCTGAAACGAGAGCAACTCACCCAGGCCTGTGTTATCCTGGGAGTCATGGATGCAGAGCCTGAACTAGGAAGAAAGTACATTCAGGGCAGTGCAACACACCTAATCAGTGTCATTGTGCCACACAGGCATGTGTGACCCAGAAGAGAATTCCTGCAGGAACATGACCACAGCTGAAGCAGAGGTGAAATTCTCCTCCAAACCCAGATCTTTCAGCAACACTGATAAATTCATTCACAAAACAGACACACATCAGATTTCTGTTGAAGCAGGGGAAGGCAACATCGGTGCAAACTAAATAAAATAACACAGAACACTCAAGATTTCCTCTATGTCCCAGTAGAAACTAGTCAGGAAAAAGATGCTGTCAGTGTGATTACCTGACACACCAGAGAACAAACTGCCTCTGCCATCTCAGCTGGTACCACCAAACCACACAATTAATTCAGCTCCTTCACCACCATAAACTATTCTGGTTCAGGTTGTTTGGCCGGTAGAACGACTATCACACCTGGATTGGTTTTTTAAAATACATTTATTTTTTGCTAATTGAGCCCCAGTCACACACCAGACACACAGCTGACAGCAGCAGAAACACACTGTACCACCAGCTCACTGCTTCCCTACTTGGAACTTCTCATTTAGGCCTACTGACCCAGCTCCCAAGTCCCAGCCATATGTGGGATATTTGAGTAAGTCAAATCATGCTCTACAGAAGAAAAATAATCATCTTTTAAGGGTCCTTCAGCAAGAGAGCGTCACTGACACAGCAGGAGCACATAATGAGCTGGAAGTTTCCAGGAAAAGCATGGCAGGAGATAGGATTTAAGCCTCACCCACCACACAGGGGTCATGCCTCCTCCCTGGGCCTCAGGCCAGCACAGACAACACATGCACTTGAGGCCACACAAGTCCAGGTGAGCCTCACCCTGCTGCCCATGTGCCTTCCCAAACCCCTTAAGCACAGAGCTCATGAGCCTGCAGGCATTTATCCAGCTTAGCACATTCTGCTGGAGCCCAGCCCACCTGCACCAGGACACCAACTCCTCCTGATTTTTATTTGAGATGATGAGCATTTTTAAACTGACAAGTTCCTGGCTGATAGCCCCCTTCACCTGCCATATCTTTATCCAGATGTTTTGGGTTAGTCTTGGATCACTGCCCACTCAAACCAGCACCTTGAGCTGCATCCTGCACAGCTGTGGGAATAAATGTGTCAGGATGAGGGAGGAGGTGGGACTGCTGCTGATGCCAAATTAAAACATCCACCAAAGCACTTGGGAACTCCCCAGCACTCAGAACTGCTCATTCTGAGGCCAAAGCTTAATGGCAAGAACCACACAGCCTCACATCAAACGATTCCAGAGGAATAAAGGACAAGGATTCACCTTTACGGGCAGCACCTTGAAGGTGAGGTTACAGGTACTGCTGTGACACAGAGAGGGAATCCAACACAGAGCTGCCACTTGCAGGGCTTGCAACTGCCTCAAAACAGCATGGGAGACACAGCAGCTTCCCTCCATCCCTGGGATCTCTGGGAATATCACCTCAGAGTCTAAGAGCAGTTGCTCCTAAGCTGTTCCCAGTTACAGCCCAATTCCCAGACCAGTGGATTCATGCAGTCTCAGCACAAACACCAGAGCTCCTGACAGGGTCTGACTGGGACCTGAATGCTGGAACAGCTCCCTTCAGAAGAAAACACTGGGAAGAGACACAGGCACAGGAAGCCTGAAGCTGGAGCTGGTTCCCTCAGCTTTCACAGCCACTCAAATCAAGACTGGTAACACACAGTGTTTCAGGTGCTCTGCTTGTCACAGACACGCAGAAAAAAACCTTTTGTGACAGAAACTACACTGACACCAGTTTCATGTTGCTATCCCAAAGCTCCTTCCCCAGCTTCAGCCTCCAACCTCTCTTTCCAGAGCTCAGCAGCCAAATTCCCTTCATTAGGGCAAACTCGGTGACACAACAGGAGCCACAAAGCCACCTAAACCAAGCCCACACCTCTGTGCAGGCTGCATCCTTCCACCACCAGCCTGCTTGGGTTGTTCAACCCTGCTGCCAGGAAAAGCCCTTCCCTTCTCCAGCTGCAACAGAACCAAGACTGGAACAGGATTGTTTCAAGGCCGCTACTGACCAGTCTCTGGCTGTAACGGATCCGTTCTTCCTCGGGCTCCATCTCCGACTCCTCGGAAGAGAGCGAGAAGGACACGCCAGGACTGCTGTCGTCGTCCTCTTCCTCCTTGGAAGCCAGAGGCAAACAGTGAGAAAGGGCACAGGGACACCCACACCCCTCACTTCCCTTCTCCTCTTGGGGCCAGCCCCACCCCGCTCTGGGAGGAGAGAACCCACTGGTGAGCCCACCCCAACTTTTAAGGCTCCTATTTAGAATAAATGTCAGGGTAAACGACTTCAGCAGCTCTACTGTAACACAACAGGAGCTGCAGGTCTCCCACCCTGGCTCCACACTACCACCAGCAGCTCCTCTGGCCCACAGTGGGACAAAAACCAGGGAAAGTGCTGTCAAACCCTGGCTTCTCCAAAATTAAACACTGGAGAGCAAACTTCTCCAAACAACACAATCACTGTCCTTGGGATATCCTGTACCGTGGCACCTGGGAGAAACTACAGTGGTACAGGGTATGTCCCATGATCAGGGAAGGCATGTGGGATCTCTCCTACATACAGCACCAAGCAGGGAAGCAGTTAGGGATCTAACTCCTGGCTGGAGGAGACCTAAATGCTGAGCTCTCCAAATGTGCCACCTTGTGACACCACACACCAACCTGGGAAAACCTCCCAGGGCGTCAGATGGCACCTACAATTTTTTTTTTTTAAAGGGACAGAAACCAACCGAAGCCTGGGTATGGCACGGCTCTTAATCCCCAGGACTATGCCTAAATCAGACCTTCGGGGAGAAGAATCGGGGAACAGGATCGAGGAAGGGGATCCGCCATCCCCCTCGCAGTGTTACAGAACCGCTACGACCACGCAGGGAGAACTCGCTCCATCCTGCTCCTCCCCGACCCCCGGCTTCGACAGCCGAGCGCTCCCAGTCCCGCCAGCACCTTCCCCACCCCTGCCTCCCTTGGAACCACGGCACCAGGACTCCCGGCTCGGCCGAGGGAAGCAGTTTCCCCACACTTGCCGAACTCTGTTTATAAACAGCCGGACAACCGGAGCTCAGCGCGCCGGCCCCGCCGCGGGGGAGGGGGCACCCCCGGCCCGCCGGGCCACCCCAGCCCGCCCCCGCCGGGCCAGCACGGGAGGCGGGAGGGAGGGACGGTCCCCGGGGAGCTGTCAGCCGGCACCCGCCGCCCCCTCCTCAACTTCCCGACGCGGCCTCCCGGGGCCCGGCAAGGGGAGACCCGCCCGCGCCCGCTCCCGCCCGGCCGCGCTCCGCGGCCCCGCACAAACTCGGGGGTCGCCGGTGACCCCGCGGTGCTCACCAGGTCTCTCCTGCGCCTTTGTCCTCTTCTACCGCCGGCACGGGGGGGGGAACAGAACAGACGGTGGAGGAGGAATCCCCCGGTCAGCAGCGATCGCGCCCCGGCCCCGCCGCGCCCCCGGCCCCGCCGC
>NW_024523767.1:399349-412333 GCF_017590135.1 Pyrgilauda ruficollis
TCCGCCGGCGCCGCCCGCCCCGTCCCGCCCGCGCGGTGCCCCCCCGGCGCCGCCGCCCCCCGGCCGGGACGCGGTTCCCCCTCCTCACACAGGAGCCGCCGCCGCCATTTTGAACCCGTCAGAGCCTCACATACACACCGACGCCACGCGCACGCGCCGCGCGCACGGGCGCCCCCCCCCACCCGATCCCGCGCGTCGCGCGTGCGCCGGGCACGCCCCAGCCCGGCCCCGCCCCGCGCGCGCGCGTCTAGGGCACGGTCCCGCCCACTCCCATACAGACCACGCCCCTCACGCGATCACGCCCCCTCCACCGGGTGGCCACGCCCCTGGCGGGGGGGGCTGGAGAGGGGCAGCCCCGGGGGGATTTTGGGGGGGTTCGTGGCCCCCGCCCACTCCAATACAGACCACGCCCCTCACGCGACCACGCCCCCTCCACCGCGTGGCCACGCCCCTGGCGGGGGGGCTGGAGAGGGGCAGCCCCGGGGGGATTTTGGGGGGGTTCGTGGCCCAAAACGCCCCGCCGTGAGGTCCCTCGGTGTCCCCGCGGGCTTCGGGGCTGCCCGCACGGCTGTGCACGCCTGCATGGAGGTCTGGATGCAGAGACACCGGCAGGTACTTACATCCACCCAGGTAACTAGGTACAGCTCCTTAGTTATACACTATAAACAGTGTTTTTATAAACTATACATTATAGCCTAACTGTATGCAGTGATACATAAAGTAAATATAGTGATAGGGATGGTTATAAATTAACTATATAGTTAGATATACATTATATACAATATATAAATATAAAAACGTGTGTGTATGTAACTATACATATGGTTATAGACCTGTTTGTGCAGCACGCACCTGGACACACCTGGACACATGCTCACACACACCTCAACCCAAAATCAGACGGTGACCCCATCCCGGTGGTCTCTCATCCACCCTGGGCCCATGGCAGGATCCTGACACCCACACCATGCCCCCGACACCCACACCATGCCCTCGACACCCACCCCATGTCCCCGACACGCACCCCATGTCCCCGACACGCACCCCATGTCCCCGACACCCACACCATGTCCCCGACGCCCCCAGGCCGTGCAGGGGCTGCTGCTGCCCCAGGGACCGTCCACGCCGATGAGTTTTGTGTCACTTTAATGGCAGCAGGTCGCCCTGCGGTCACCCCGTGCCACCCTCCGGCGCTGGCCTGCCAGCGGGAAGGGGAGCCCCCAGGTCAGTTCTTTGTCCCCAGAGCCCGGCTGGCAGGGGGTGCTGGCACCCATGGTGGCACTGGGATCCCTGGCACAGGGACAGGACGCTGGCATCCCCAGCGGGAAAGGGACAGGACGCTGGGATCCAGGCGTGACAGTTCATGCCAGGAATGCTTTCCTGCTATCCCCCCGCGGTGACCGGCGGTGCCAGCCCCGGGTCGGGACGGTGGCAGCGGCGTTCCGGTGGCGGAGGCAGAGGTGTGGCAGCAGCCGCGGTGCGGTCGCAGCTCGGGGACAGCAGGAGATCCCGGGGGGGCTGTGCCGAGCCGGGGGGCTCAGAGGATCACGCAGACCCTCCTGTGTCCCGCCTTGCGCTGCCTCCGGCGGGCGGCACTGATGGCGGCACTGCAGGCTGTCACAAAGATGTTCCCGACGTTATCCTGATACCTGGCCGAGCATTCCATGTAGGACACGGCGCGGACCTGCCGGGCCATGGCCTCTCCCTGCGGGGACACACACCGTCAGACCTCCCCAGGATCCCTCTGTCGCACCATCCCGCGCCGGGGACCACCCCTGTCCTGTCCCGTGCCGTGCCACCGGGAGGTGACACCCACCTGCTGGCGGGAGACGGGCTCTATCCGTCCGTCCTTCAGCTTCTGCAGCGCCTCCTGGTCCTGCCGCAGGTCCGTCTTGCAGCCCACCAGCAGCACCGGGACCCCCTTGCAGAAGTGGTTCACCTCCGGGTACCACTGCGAGGGGACACGTCACCCCGGGATGGCGCGTGCCACCCAGGGATGGGGACGGGGGACAGGCAGCACCCCCGGGGTTGGTTACCTTCGTTAGGATGTTGTCAAAGCTGTTGGAGTCGGTGACATCAAAGCACATGAGGACAACGTTGGCATCCGAGTAGGACAGAGGGCGAAGCCTGTCATAGTCTTCCTGTCCTGCCGGGTGGAGAAGGAAACCATTGCACACCAGCCTGTCACGTGAAAGTGACATCTGTGGGGATGGCTGCCCCTCCTCTGCCACGGCCATGGGGACCCCTAGGAGGGGACACCCTCCATGGCACGACCACGCACGTGGCACACCCCAAAACTCCTGGGTGGGAGAGTGGGGGGCACAAGTGCCCGGCCTGTCCCCTGCTGTCCCACCTGCTGTGTCCCACAGGTGGATCTTCACGGGCTTGCCGGCAACCTGGAGGGACGCTGTGTACTTCTCGAACACGGTGGGGACATAGACCTGGCAGGGGACAGGGACACAGGTCACACAGGCAGCTGTGGGGGGCAGCGACAGAGAGGACCCCAGTGGGGATGGAACAGAGCACAGGGAGGGAAGCAGGCAGTGGGAAATGGTGCTTCCTCCCCGGGGCAATGGGACGGGAAGCACCCTTGTCCCCCATCCCAGGGCACATGGATGCCCCAGGGATTCAGGACAGGGGTTCTGGGGTCTCTGTGGCTGCCCCCCTTCCCTGCACTCCCTGAGTCCCTTATGTGCCCTCACCGAGGGACAAACCCTGCTCCCCAGTGACTCCCCAAGAGAGGCAGAGGTGTCACAGACCCCCATCATCCCCAGGCTGGGCCACCCCTGCCCCCCGTCCCCATGCCCCGCTTCAAACGGCCCCGCTGCTGCCACCGTGCCTGTCCCACCGCCCTTTGCCCGGCACGGGGACAGTCACCCACCCACCAGGGGACAGGCATCCCGGTACCTTGGGGAAGTCCCCTTTGGCAAAGGCCACCAGCAGTGACGTCTTCCCGCAGCCGCCATCCCCCACGATGACAGCCTTGACCTCGGTTTCGGGGGCTCCTGGGCTCTGCCCCCCGCGCTCCCGCTGCATGGGGGTGTCCGGTGAGGCCACGGAGCCCGAGTGGCCTCGGCGGGGACAGGGATGGGGACAGGGAGGCGGGAAGCACCCGCCCGGTCCAGGGTGCGGCTGTCACCCGCCCGCCGGGCCCGCCCGCCGCGGGGCTGGGGCCGCGGCCGTCACAGTGGCCGGGACACACGTAGAGGTGTCCTGGCACACAGGTGACCTTCTCCCGGCAGGTCCTCGCGGCGCACAAGCGTCACACTGCCACCTGCGTGTCCTGCCTGCCTGTGTGACGCTCCCTCGCGCTCCTGCCCGCTGCCTCAGGCACACTCTCATCCCCTGATCCCACTCCTGATCCCACTCCCCATCCCAACCCCACTGCCGCAGATCTCCCTGCACAGCGCAGCCACCAGGGATGGGACCCCTGTGCCCTCCCCGACGCCCCATTCCCGCCTCTGAGCCTGGGGTTTATTGTTATTGCCCTGAGCATCCGCGGGAGGCAAAGTCCAGGGGTGGAGCGAGGCACGGGGGGTGACTCACTGCCCTGGCCCCGATGTCACTGCCGCCCTGGCTGTCACACCCGTGCTGCGCCGTGAGGGGCAGCCACCCAGCTCCTGTCTTTTCCTAGTGATTCCAACCCGGGTGGGACAAGCTGTGACACCCCGCTTTGCTTGGGGACATGCCATCCCAGCAGTGATGTCCCCCGTGCCCCTGTTTGGATGCCCCCAAGACCCTCTCCCCTCCCCTCTTCTGCCACCCCAAAACTTTGGTGGGGGTGAATGGGTGCTTCTTGTGTAGGGTTGCAGGGAGGGATGTGTGGCTGTCCCCTGCCACCCCTTCTGCCACCAGTCTCTCCAGGCTCTGCCAGTGAGTACCAGCCTGTCCAGGAGGGCTCTGGAGCCCCCAGACCAATTGGAGTGAATCCAAAGGGATGGCTCAGACAACAAATTCCAAATTCTCACCCAGGCCTGGTGCAGGATGAAGTCGGAGGAGAGGGATTCTCGTGTTGGGAGGCTGGGAGGAAAATGCACGCGGTAATGAACAATCTCAGAAGGATGCCAGCATCGGGGCACGATGGGGAGAGGAGGCTGGAGCACTATCAAACAATTAGGAAGGTGGCAATTACCAGTCTAATGAGAGATCAGGTTGAATCCTAAAAGCATCAAGATTCTTTCACAGCGAGATGTAACTGCTGCAGTGTTCGTCCTCTGGGGTATTTGCTCGGACAAAACATTTCCTTTCCCGCAAGACCAACAGAATTTTGACAGGAGAAGAGGCAGCCTGTGTGCAACTGCCCAGTGCTCTCAGTGCCTGACCCGTGATTGTGCAGAAACGCCCCAAAAAGCAGCTTTATTTGGGGACAAATAGGCTGCTTGGAGCTTCTTCTGTGGAGATCCCAGTTTTCCTCACTGAAGAGAAGACCGTGGCGAGGAGCACCGGACGCAGGGAGCGAGCGTGCCCTGCTTGGGCACACCAACAGGTTGGCCCCAAGGACAGGTAGGGGACTGGGACCAGAGTCCAGCCCTGGGCACTGCTTGTTTCTCCCTGCATGTCCCCAAAGCCCCTCTCACGGCTCCCATGGTTGTCCTCAGTCGGGATGACTGGATTGATCCAACCCCACCTCTGCCCTCACCTCACCCCCAGCCATCCCACGGCCCCCCTGTCCCCAGCCCTGCTGTGCCACCTGACCGGGACCCCCCTCCCTTCACATCCCCACTAACCCCCCTCTGCTCTGGCCACAGCTGGGGGCCCATCCCACCTTCCACCATGGAGCTGAACCAGACATCCCCACCTCCCTCATCTCCCGTGATGGACACGGAGGGAGATGATTCCTGTGGGATCAATGTCACCGATGTGGCCATAGACGGTGTCACTCTGCTCATCTGCCTCTGTGGGCTGGCTGGGAACGGGGCTGTCCTCTGGCTCCTCGGATTCCACATCCGCAGGAACCCCATCACCGTCTACATCCTCAACCTGGCCGTCGCCGACTTCACCTTCCTCCTCTTCATGGTCCCCTCCTCCCTGCTCTACCTGCTGGAGGATGTGTCCTGCTCCACTGTCGTGTCCCTGAAGTACCTGAGGTCCCTTCTCCTGCTGTCGCTGTTCTCCTACAACATGGGGCTGTACCTGCTGACAGCCATCAGCATCGAGAGGTGTGGTTCAATTCTCTTCCCCCTCTGGTACCGCTGCCGCCGTCCCCAGCGCCTCTCATGGGTGGTGTGTGCCCTGCTCTGGGCCCTCTCCATCGCTGTCATGGTCGTGGTGACCTCCCTGTGCCTGTCACACGAGCACGAGCACTGCCGGGTAGCTCTCATCACCATGTACGCCCTCAGCTTCCTCATCTTTGCTCCACCCATGGTCATCTCCAATGTGATCCTCTTCATCAAGGTCCAGTGCGGCTCCAAGAGACGTCAGCCTAAGAGGCTCTACATCGTTATCTTCCTCACTGTGCTCTTCTTCCTCATCTTTGGAGTGCCCCTCAGCCTCTGGAATTTCCTCCAGCAGCTCAGCCCCACCCTCGTGTCCTCCCAGGTGGTTTTCCTGCTGGCCTGCATCAACAGCAGCATCAACCCCTTCATCTACTTCTTGGTGGGGAGCTGCTGGAGGCGCTGCTCCGTCGTGTCCCTCCAGGTCGCCTTCCGGAGGGTCTTTGAGGAGACAGGGATCACCACAATGTCCAGCTGAGAGGCCGCTGTGGTCCCACCATCCGTGCTGCCCACGCTGGCTTCATGCTCAGCTGTCCACCCTTGCTCCCAGCCAGGCCTGCAGCTCATCTTCCTGCAGCTGTGAGTCAGGATGCATCCCACAGCTTTTCCATCCCTTTTCCCATCCCACTGATCCATGTTGTTGTGTCTATCCCTATCCCTGTCCCTGTCCCTGTCCCTGTCCCTGTCCCTGTCTCTATCATTGCATCTCCATCCTATCTGCATTCCCACCCCAGTCCTATCCCCAAACCATCCTTATCTCGGCTCCCCTTCCCTGTTGCCTGTGCCTATCCCATGCCGTGCCATGCCATGCCGTGCCGTGCCATGCCGTGCCATCCCGCAGGTTTCCCAGCCGGCGTCCGCTCCGAGCGCGATCCGTCGGGCTCTGCTGCCCTCCTGTGGGAATATTTGGAATTGCCGGCATCCGGACCCTTCCCGATCCCCTCTGACATCCCAGATCCCCCGTGGGGACGCCTTCCCCACAGCCAGCCCCGCTCCAGCCCGCTCCGCCCGGGATCCCCGGCAGTGTGTCCACTCCTGGCCATTCCACGCTCCTGTACCCCAATAAACGCTGATGGATCCATCCCGCTGTCGCCTCTGGTCCCTCTCCAAGGGAGGCTGGGGGGCGGGACACCGCGGGTGAAGCTCTGGAGGGGGATGTCCCAGGGAAACAGTTCCCGAAAACCTTACAGGGCAGCCTGGGGTGAGCAGCCCCTGGGGAGGGACTGGAGCCTCAGCACGGGGCTGGGAGGGACGGGAAGGACGGGAGTGGGTGGGCTGCATGGGGAGTGGGATGGGAGGTCGTGGGGTGGATTAAGGAAGTGGTGGGGCTTGTGGGCAGGTGTTGGACATAGTGGGAAGATGTGGGATGTGGTGGGGCTGGAGAGAAGGTGTGGGATGTGGTGGGGCTGGAGAAAAGCTGTGGGATATGGTGGGGCTGGTGACCTCAGCAATGCCCCAGGGAGGCAGGTGGTGCCCCACAGTGCCTGTGGTGACAAACACAGGTGTCACCTTGCTCCTGGAAGGGGGTGGCCATGCTGAGGACCACGACCTCCTCCTCTCCTTGCTGCTGCACCATCGGAGCCTGCTGAGGGAGCAGCTGAAGGCCATGGAGAGGAAGAATTTCTGAAGGCAGAGAGATCTTTGCACCTGGCTCACAAAATTAAAAATTAAATATCTCTGGGGAGATCTCTGCTGTGACACTCACAGAGCACTTGGGGTGGGCAATGCTGAGCCCCTGGGCCATCGTGTCCCTGCCGGCTGTGCCGCTGCCACCCAGCTCTGGGCACTCAGGATCTCTGTTCCTCCAGGGAGCACAAGCCCTGTGTGTGTCCCCTCCCTCCAGCCACATTCCCGGCTGGCAGCAGGAGGCAGAGGAAGCCGGGAGGCGCTGGCAGAGGGGGCAAAGGCGGCTCAGGGTTCACGGTGCTGTTTATTGATGTCACATCCCATTGGAATGCAGGAACCAGGTGCCAGGGGGAATTTTGGGATCACAGCCGTATTGGAAAAGACCCGTGAGGGAGGAGCAAAGCCCTGCTCCAATGTGCTCCCCACAGAGCATCCCTCCCACATGGCCCTTGTCACTGCCCCTGCGGGGACCATGGCTGCTCCAGGGAGCACAAGCCCTGTGTGTGTCCCCTCCCTCCAGCCACATTCCCGGCTGGCAGCAGGAGGCAGAGGAAGCCGGGAGGCGCTGGCAGAGGGGGCAAAGGCGGCTCAGGGTTCACGGTGCTGTTTATTGATGTCACATCCCATTGGAATGCAGGAACCAGGTGCCAGGGGGAATTTTGGGATCACAGCCGTATTGGAAAAGACCCGTGAGGGAGGAGCAAAGCCCTGCTCCAATGTGCTCCCCACAGAGCATCCCTCCCACATGGCCCTTGTCACTGCCCCTGCTCCCTTCTCCTGCAGGATTACAGCACAACGGGGAGGGTGATCCCATGGATATTTATTAATCAAGTGACTCAAGGAAATCCTCAGCCACTCTGCCAAGGTCCTTCAGCAGAGCAGGGAAGGGATCAACAGGCTGGAAAGGCTGTGTCCATGGCAGGATCATCACTGTGGGCAGTATTTTCTTCTGGCTCCTCAAAGATCCTCTGGAGGGAGAGCCGGAGGGATCCCACGGAGCAGGGCCTCCTGCACCTCCCCACCAAGAAGTAGATGAAGGGGTTGATGGTGCTGTGGATGCAGGTGAGCAGGAAAACCACCTGGGAGGGCACAGCGATGTAACCGAGCTGCTGCAGGAAATTGGAGAGGCTGAGTGGGAGAGCAAAGAGGAGGAAGAAGAGCACAACGAGGAAAATAACAATGTTGAGTCTCTTGGGTTGCTGCTGCTGGGAGATACACTTGACCTTAATGAAGAGAATTGAGCTGGAAATGGCCATGGCTGGGGCAAAGAGGAAGAGGTTGAGGGCATACATGGTGATGAGAGACACCTGGCAGTGCTCGTGGTCCTGTGAGTGGCACAGGGCAGTCATGGTGACAATGACAGCGATGGAGAGGGCCCAGAGCAGGGCACACACCACCCATGAGAGGCGCTGGGGACGGCGGCAGCGGTACCAGAGTGGACAGAGGATGGATGTGCACCTCTCGATGGTGATGGCTGTCAGCAGGTACAGCCCCAGGTTGTAGGAGAAGAGCAGGAGTGGGAAAAGCGCCCTCAGGAACACCAGGGGCACGACTGTGGAGCAGGACACATCCTCCAGCAGGTAGAGCAGGGTGGAGGGGACGGCGAAGTGGAGGAAGGAGAAGTTGGCGAAGGCCAGGTTGATGATGTAACAGGTGGTGGGGTTCCTTTGGAGAAGGCAGAGGACAGCCCCATTCCCGGCCAGCCCACACAGGCAGATGAGCAGTGTCACACTGTCTACAGCCACGTCAGTGACATCAATATCACACAGATCGTCTCCTTCAGTGGGTGAGAGAGGAGGTGGGGACACGGTGGTCACCTCCATGGATGGACACTGGGCAGGCAGTGGGATGTGGCTCCTGGCTGTGGTCAGAGTGGATGGGCAGTCAGTGCTTGGAGAATCCAGGAATAGACCACACCACTCCTCAGCAGCTCCCTGCAGTGGGAAGGATTCAGAGGGGAGGAGTGAGATGTGCAGGGGAGGAGGGCAGTGGAAATTGTGGGGTGTGAGAGGGAGGTGGGAGGGTTGGACTGTTCACCAGGAGACACAGAAGGGAAGCTCAGGGCAGAGGAGGGGGGAGCTGGGGAGGGCACTGTGACGATGAAGCCGCTGGATCCTCGTCAGAAGCATTTCGCATTCTGGGAAGAGCTCCGGGATCATTGCCAAAACCTCCCCAAAGGGCCAAAGGACGCTCAGCTGAGCTTTTTCGCTCTCTCCCAACCCCATCCTCATCCCTGCTCCCCATCCCGCTCTCCAATCCATGCTCTCCCCATCCTCTCCCGTCCCGCAGCTTCCCGGGCCGCCGGCGCCTCCCAGCTCCGAGCGCGGCCCGTGGGGCTCTGCTGCCCTCCAGTGGCCACATTTGGGATCGCCAGCACCCAGGCAGCCTCCGAGCCCCCCGACCCTCTCCTGACCCTTCCTGACCATTCCTGACCCTTCCTCATCTCCTCGAACACCCCAGATCACCCCCCGCCGGGCCACCTTCCACCCCGACAGCCCCGCTCCTTCCCTGCTCCACCCGGGACTCCCGGCACTGTCTCTGCCCGTCCTGGCCATGGTGTTCTGGGACCCGGGAGGGAGGAGGAAAGCCCTGCTCCCGTGTGCTCCCCTCAGAGCATCCTTCCCATATGCCGGTGCTCCCTTCTCCTGCAGGATTACACCGCGAGAGTGTTCCAAACGAGTGTTTGAGATCGCTGAAAAAGTCACCGCCAAGGGGATCAGTAAAAGCCGCATTTAATGTTAAAGCAGCACAACAGAATTCATTGGCCAGGAGCATTTCTGAGATCTCAGTGTGGACTGGAAAGAGGGTGAGGATGCACCAGCAGAGGGAGGGTGATACTGTGGATATTTATTGATCAGGTCACTCAAGGAATCCCTCAGCTGCTGTCCTGGGGTTATTCAGCAGTCCAGTGGCAGGAATCAACAGAGCACAATGTCCATGGTGGGGTCATTGCCGCAGGCAGTGTGTTCTTCTGTGTCCCCAAAGACTCTCAGGAGGGCCTTCCTTAGGGACCCCATGGAGCAGGGCCTCCTGCAGCTCCCCACTGAGAAGCAGATGAAAGGGTTGATGATGCTGTGGATGCAGGTGAGCAAGAAAACCACTGGGGATGACACAATGATGTAGCTGAACTTCTGCAGTAAAGTCCAGAGGCTGAGTGGGAGAGTGAAGGGGAGGACGAAGAGCACAGTGAGGAGGATAAAGATGCCGAGTCTCTTGTGTTACTGCTGCTGGGAGGCAGACTTGACCTCAATGAAGAAAATTGTGCTGGAAATGACCATGGCTGGAGCAAAGAGCAGGAGGTTGAGGGCATTCATGGAGGTGAGAGACACCTGGGGCTTGAGTGTCAGGCACAGGATAACCACTGTAACAAAGGGGAGGGCCCAGAGAAGGACAATCAGAAAACCTCATAGGTGCCAGGGACGGTGGCAGGGGTACCAGAGTGGGCAGAGGATGAATGTGCACCTCTCGATGGTGATGGCTGTCAGCAGGTAGAGCCCCGTGGTGTATGAGAACAGCGAGAACAGGAAAAACAACCTCAGGTACTCCTGGAGCATAATAGTGTAGCAGGAAACTTTCTCCAGCAGGTGGAGCAGGATGGAGGTGACCACAGAGAAGCAGTCGGTGACAGCCAAATGGAAGATACAGACTGTGATGGGGTTCCTGCAGAAGCTGAGGAGGCAGAGGAGAGCTCCGTTCCCGGCCAGCCCAGAGGCAGATGAGCAGCATGATGGCCACATCGGAGATATCAATCCCACATGTGTTATCTCCTTGAGTGTGTGAGGCAGGAGATGTGGACACGGTGGTCACCTCCATGGATGGACACTGGGCAGGCAGTGGGATGTGGCTCCTGGCTGTGGTCAGCGTGGATGGGCAGTCAGTGCTTGGAGAATCCAGGGATGGACCATGTAGCTCCTCAGCAGCTCCCTGCAGTGGGAAGGATTCAGAGGGGAGGAGTGAGATGTGCAGGGTAGGAGGGCAGGTGGAATGGTGGGGTGGGAAAGTGTTGGGCTGTTCACCAGGAGACGCAGAAGGGAAGCTCAGGGCAGAGGAGGGGGAGCTGGGGAGGGCACTGCGGTCACCGAGAGAGGGTGGCAGGAAGAGAGCAGCTGCTGCAGGAGAGGAAGGTGGGGTAGGGAGGAAGGAAACCATTCCACTGACCTGTTCCCTGTGGGGCAGCAGCAGGCAGAGGGGTCTGTGCAGATCAGCGGTGCTTCCTGGTACCTCTTGCTCCTTTGGGATCCATGTCCTAAAGCGGCTCCTGGCAGGTCAGTGACATGAAGGAGAAAGTGCCCAGATCACCAGGAGCTCCCCAGTCCTGTCCCACCACTGGCTGTCCATGCTCAATCCTGTTCTTGCCCCCCATGACTCGGTGCAGTCATGGGTAGTCAGAAATTGCATCTTTCACTATGTCAGAGCTCCACTCCCGCAGAGGTGTTTATCCTGGGTGGATTGTTTTTTTATTGGTTTTTTTTTTTTGTTTTTTTTTTTTTTTGCTACAGCGGAAATTACTTTTGT
Organism: Pyrgilauda ruficollis; assembly: GCF_017590135.1. NCBI lineage: Eukaryota > Metazoa > Chordata > Aves > Passeriformes > Passeridae > Pyrgilauda > Pyrgilauda ruficollis. The sequence continues at coordinate 410,704 of NW_024523767.1, forward strand.
CAAAAGCTCCAAATGAAACACTTTGGCTCATCATTTTATCCTGATTAGAAACCCTCCTTCCCTGCAGAGTGTTACACTCTACAAATGCCTTCCCTCTCCAGACAGGCTTCTACCATTCCTTGTTTCCCTTCCCTTTGGGGTCACGGTCCTTCCGGCAGCAGAGGGATGCTGGTGGTGCTGGTGGCACTGGAATGCTGCCAGTGCTGGCAGTGCTGGAGAGGCAGCTGGGAGCTTCTCAGAAGCAACTCTTGTTCCGGGAAGGGCTCTGAGATAATTTCCAAAATATGCTCTGGCCCGAGGAAGCAGAGCTCAGCTGCTCCATACCCTATCCCATCTCATCCCCACAGCTGATCCCCCACCCCACTCTGCATCCTCACCCCATCCTATCACATCCCACAGCTTTCCCAGATGGAGCCGTTCCTCACTCTGAGTGTGGCCTGTCAGGCTTTGCTCTCCTCCAGTGGGGAGATTTGGGATTGCCAGCATCAAGACCACCTCCAGCTCCCTCTGACCCTATCCTGAATCCTCTGAAACCACCTCCAACACCCCAAACTGTCCCTGGGGCCCCCTTTTCCACCCAACAGCCCCAATCCTGCTCTGCTCCACCTGGGACCCTGGCAGTGTCCCTGCTCCTCCGGGCCAAAGTGTGCTAGGACCCAGGAGGGAGGAGGAAAGCCCAGCTCCAATGTGCTCCTCAGGAGAACACAGGATGATAAACGTGGCTGGAGCCAGGGCAGAAACAGATTAGGAGGCCTGAAGTGGTTTTGGGGCAAGTTCTGTAACAAGAAGCAAGAGCACATGGCCAAAGGAAAAGTTCAAGGCAGGGTCACCTTTAATATCTCAGCACTCAGGGAATACGACCACCAGAGACCCCTCTGAGTGATCCTCCAGGACCAGGAGAGGACTTGGAGAAGGAGGTGTATTCATGGAAATGAGTCCTAGGAAAGTGATGTTTATGTATTAGATAAGTAAGACACTTTATTAACTCTGTGTGGTTATAATGGGTAAAACCCCTGTTGTAAAGTCTCACCACAAACAGAAATATGGAGAGATCCTTCTGTGTGTCCTGTGGAGGTAAAGAATTCCTGCTTCATAAAGCTTCCCATTGTGTTGGAAAGTTTATTATAGCTGATTTTGGTATCACTCCCAATTCCCATCTCCATTCCTCTCCCCGTCCCATCCCATCCCATCCCATCCCATCCCATCCCATCCCATCCCATCCCATCCCATGGCTGCTCCCTGCCTTGAAGTGCTGCCCATTGGGCTCCAGTTGGGATCAGCAGCATCCAGAGCCTTTCTGACCTCCTCCAGACCCTTCCAGAACTCTCCGACCCTTCTGGACCACTCTGACAACCTCCAGACCCACCCCGGGGCCACCTTTTTCCCTATGACAGCCCCGCTCCTGCCCTGCTGAACCCAGGACCATGAGCAGTGTCTCTGCTTCTCCCAGCCATTCCTGCTTTTGTACTTTGAAATAAGCAATTTAGCAAAGAAAGGACATGAACAGCATTTATCTGGAATGGTATCTCATGCCTCAACCTTGCTTCCAGGCCTGACTCGCTCAGATGTCTCAGGCACTAACACGGGGAGGGTTGGGCTGTTCGGCAGGAGGCTGATAAATAACATAGAG
>NW_024523768.1:0-778 GCF_017590135.1 Pyrgilauda ruficollis
CCGCAGCCGTTTCAGCGTGCAGGGCTCGCGGCGGCCCGAGGGCGCGGTGACGGTGGCACTCAGCTGGCTCAGGTCCCCGATGTCCCCCATGTCCAGCGGGATCTCGGCCGAGGCGCCAACCTTGAGGTGGGACTGGCGCAGGGAATCGTCACCTGCGGGGACAGCGGGGTCACCCGGGGGTCACCCGGGGTCACCCAGGGGTCACCCGGGGTCACCCAGGGTCAGGGGTCACCCGGGGGTCACCCAGGGGTCACCCGGGGTCACCCAGGGTCAGGGGTCACCCAGGGTCAGGGGTCACCTGGGGGTCACCCAGGGGTCACCCAGGGGTCACCTGGGGTCACCCAGGGTCACCCAGGGTCAGGGGTCACCCGGGGGTCACCCAGGGGTCAGGGGTCACCCAGGGCTCAGCCAGGGGTCACCCGGGGTCAGGGGTCACCCAGGGGTCACCCAGGGGTCAGCAGGGTCATTTTTGGGACTCTTTTTGTGGATTTTTCTCATTTTTTGGGGTTTTTTTTGGTTTTTTTTTTTTTTTTTTCCAGTTCCCAGGCGGCCGTCCCGCAGCCGTTTCAGCACGCAGGGCTCCGTGTCCCCAGTGTCCCCCATGTCCCCAGTGATGTCCCCAATGATGTCCCCAGTGTCCCCATACCCAGGTGGCCGTCCCGCAGCCGTTTCAGCGTGCAGGGCTCCATGTCCCCAATGTCCCCAGTGTCCCCAATGTCCCCGGTGATGTCCCCATACCCAGGTGGCCGTCCCGCAGCCGTTTCAGCGTGCAGGGCTC
>NW_024523768.1:1644-2661 GCF_017590135.1 Pyrgilauda ruficollis
GTGATCCTGGCGGTGAAGGGGCTGCCAGCGATGTGCCAGTGACCCCAGGTCAGGTTTTTTCAGGAATTTTCTCATTTTTTGGGGGGTTTTTGGGGTTTTTTTTCCAGGTTTTTTTTTTATTGTTTCAGGTTTTTTTCTTTTTTTTCCATTTTTTTCCCCAGTTTTGGTTTTTTACTGGTGATCCTGGCGGTGAAGGGGCTGCCAGCGATGTGCCCCAGCTGTGTTTCTCGGGGTTTTTTGGGGATTTTTCTCATTTTTTGGGGTTTTTTTTCCAGGTTTTTTTTTATTTTTTTCCAGTTTTTTGTTGTTTTTTCCCCAATTTTGGTTTTTTACCGGTGATCCTGGCGGTGAAGGGGCTGCCAGCGATGTGCCAGTGACCCCAGGCCAGGTTTTTTTGGGATTTTTCTCATTTTTGGGGTATTTTTGGGCGTTTTTTTCAGGTTTTTTTTTTGTTTTTTCAGTTTTTTTTCAGTTTTTTGTTGTTTTTTTCCCCCAATTTTGGGTTTTTCACCCCTGATCCTGGCGGTGAAGGGGCTGCCAGCGATGTGCCCCAGCTGTGTTTCTCAGGGTTTTTTTGGGATTTTTCTCATTTTTGGGGTTTTTTTTTTGGTTTATTTTTTTATTTTTTTCCAGTTTTTTGTTGTTTTTTCCCCAATTTTGGTTTTTTTACCGGTGATCCTGGCGGTGAAGGGGCTGCCAGCGATGTGCCCCAGCTGTGTTTCTCAGGGGTTTTTTTGGGATTTTTTTCATTTTTTGGGGTTTTTTTTTTGGTTTTTTTTTTTTTTTTGTTCCAGTTTTTTGTTGTTTTTTCCCCAGTTTTGGTTTTTTACCGGTGATCCTGGCGGTGAAGGGGCTGCCAGCGATGTGCTTGTCGTTGTACTTGACCACGATGCCGTAGTCGCCGGGCAGCACGGGCAGGTAGGACACGGAGCAGGTGCCATCGCCGTTGTCCTGGCAGCTGATCTCGGCCTTGGAGGGACCCTCCACGGCCAGGGACAGCCCCCCTGGGGACAATGA
>NW_024523769.1:0-2660 GCF_017590135.1 Pyrgilauda ruficollis
TCACCCCCCAGGCCGCTCAGGGTCCCTCTGGCCGCGGCCACGGCTCCGAGGCTGCCCCAGAGGCACAGGGACACGAGCACCACGCGCGGCCTGGGGAACACCAAAATCCTCCTTTTCAACCCAAAATCCTCCTTTTCAACCCAAAATCCTCCTTTTCAACCCAAAATCCTCCTTTTTAACCCAAAATCCTCCTTTTCAACCCAAAATCCTCCTTTTCAACCCAAAATCCTCCTTTTCAACCCAAAATCCTCCTTTTCAACCCAAAATCCTCCTTTTCAACCCAAAATCCTCCTTTTCAACCCAAAATCCTCCTTTTCAACCCAAAATCCTCCTTTTCAACCCAAAATCCTCCTTTTCAACCCAAAATCCTCCTTTTCAACCCAAAATCCTCCTTTTCAACCCAAAATCCTCCTTTTCAACCCAAAATCCTCCTTTTCAACCCAAAATCCTCCTTTTCAACCCAAAATCCTCCTTTTCAACCCAAAATCCTCCTTTTCAACCCAAAATCCTCCTTTTCAACCCAAAATCCTCCTTTTCAACCCAAAATCCTCCTTTTCAACCCAAAATCCTCCTTTTCAACCCAAAATCCTCCTTTTCAACCCAAAATCCTCCTTTTCAACCCAAAATCCTCCTTTTCAACCCAAAATCCTCCTTTTCAACCCAAAATCCTCCTTTTCAACCCAAAATCCTCCTTTTCAACCCAAAATCCTCCTTTTCAACCCAAAATCCTCCTTTTCAACCCAAAATCCTCCTTTTCAACCCAAAATCCTCCTTTTCAACCCAAAATCCTCCTTTTCAACCCAAAATCCTCCTTTTCAACCCAAAATCCTCCTTTTCAACCCAAAATCCTCCTTTTCAACCCAAAATCCTCCTTTTCAACCCAAAATCCTCCTTTTCAACCCAAAATCCTCCTTTTCAACCCAAAATCCTCCTTTTCAACCCAAAATCCTCCTTTTCAACCCAAAATCCTCCTTTTCAACCCAAAATCCTCCTTTTCAACCCAAAATCCTCCTTTTCAACCCAAAATCCTCCTTTTCAACCCAAAATCCTCCTTTTCAACCCAAAATCCTCCTTTTCAACCCAAAATCCTCCTTTTCAACCCAAAATCCTCCTTTTCAACCCAAAATCCTCCTTTTCAACCCAAAATCCTCCTTTTCAACCCAAAATCCTCCTTTTCAACCCAAAATCCTCCTTTTCAACCCAAAATCCTCCTTTTCAACCCAAAATCCTCCTTTTCAACCCAAAATCCTCCTTTTCAACCCAAAATCCTCCTTTTCAACCCAAAATCCTCCTTTTCAACCCAAAATCCTCCTTTTCAACCCAAAATCCTCCTTTTCAACCCAAAATCCTCCTTTTCAACCCAAAATCCTCCTTTTCAACCCAAAATCCTCCTTTTCAACCCAAAATCCTCCTTTTCAACCCAAAATCCTCCTTTTCAACCCAAAATCCTCCTTTTCAACCCAAAATCCTCCTTTTCAACCCAAAATCCTCCTTTTCAACCCAAAATCCTCCTTTTCAACCCAAAATCCTCCTTTTCAACCCAAAATCCTCCTTTTCAACCCAAAATCCTCCTTTTCAACCCAAAATCCTCCTTTTCAACCCAAAATCCTCCTTTTCAACCCAAAATCCTCCTTTTCAACCCAAAATCCTCCTTTTCAACCCAAAATCCTCCTTTTCAACCCAAAATCCTCCTTTTCAACCCAAAATCCTCCTTTTCAACCCAAAATCCTCCTTTTCAACCCAAAATCCTCCTTTTCAACCCAAAATCCTCCTTTTCAACACCCCTTTAAGCCCCACCCCTTTCCACCCTTCCCATTTAAGCCCCACCCTTTAAACATCAGCCCTTTTAAGCCACGCCCATTAAGCCCAACCCCATTAAGCCACACCCCTTTAAACCCTCCCCCCTTTAATCCCCTCCAATTTAAGCCCCGCCTACTTAAGCCCCGCCCCCTTAAGCCCCACCCACCCCTGTCCCCACAGGGTCGCAGTCGTGCCGGCTCCGATTCTGCCGCTCTTCCCCCTAAAAAAACCCCGATATCCAATCAGAAGAAGGGGGCGTGGCCACCCAAAAGAGGGCATGGTTCTTTAAAAAGAGGGTGTGGTTTAAAAGTGGGCGTGGCCACTCACGGGGCGTGGCTCCAGCAGGTCGCGGGCGGCGCTGAGCATCACCACGTACGGGAGGTTGTTACACAGCCCCAAAATCCTGCGGGGGGCGGGGCTTAGAGGGGCGTGGCCGCGCGCGGTGGGCGTGGCCACGCAAGGGTGTGACACACCCTAAAGGGGTGTGGTTTATGGGGAGGGGGAGGAGTCAAAATGGGGGCGTTAATGGTGGGGGAAGGGTTTAAATGGGCGTGGTCGTGACTGGGTGTGGTCAAGGGGGCGGGGCTTAAGTGGTTCAGTTTTGGCGGGAAATTGAAGGGTTTTGAGTTTGGGGTGCGGCTTAAAGGGGCGTGGCCATCAAGGTGGGTGTGGCCATAGCTGGCTGTGTTCCAAATGGGCGGGGCTTAAATGAGTGGGTTTGTCCCAAAGTGGCTGAGTTTTGGCGGGAAATGGGGGAGGAGGCGTGGCTTGGGGCGTGGCCTCGAGTGGGGGCCGGGCCTCAAGGGCTGGGGGAGGGGCACTCACCAAAAAGCGGCTCCGATTCGCCAGGAGGAGGTCGG
>NW_024523770.1:0-2606 GCF_017590135.1 Pyrgilauda ruficollis
TCAAAAGGGAAAACTGTTTCCATCAGACAAGGTAAAGTTAAAGGATCATGCAGACTCAAATCACTTCTCCAGTGAATGTCTGAAAAATAAATTTTTAAGAAACTAAATTTGCACAGCTGTGTGTGTTGTCTCATTTACAAAATAAGAAAAATACTCTGCACATCATCCTGAACCTAGATATCTGCCAATCATTACAGCCAAGATTGTGAGAGTAAAAAAATTTGTAATATAATAACTTATATTTACAACTTATATTTACAATCTGAATTGTATCTTTAGACAAGTGGCAGTGGGTAAGAAACCAGCCAAACTCTACTTAAGCCATCTTCTCAAGATTCAGTCTTGCTCTCTTAGGAGTACAAATTTCCATCATATTCAGCCTATTTGGATTAAATTTTTAAATGTTATAAGAAAAAAAAATATCTTAAGCATTAATGCAGTTACGCCAATTATTAACTAATAATATTGGCACAAAGTTTTGTATTGAAAGGACGATTTATAGTAGAAAAGTTGAAAACACCAAGAACTTGCTAGGAGAATAAAAAACAAGACCATAGCCTGGTTCTGGTTTACAGATTATAAAAAAGTCAGTGCTGCATTTTGCATAATTTTCCATGATTACTGACACTAATTTCAGGACAGCTTAAGTAATCACTGTAACACAGACAATTTAAAATCTAAGTAGGTTGCACAGATAACACTAAAACCAGGGTAAATAGAAAATTTGCCCTGCAGTTAGTGCCAGGTGGTGCATAAATCCAATGCAAGTACAGTGTATTCCATCTCACTGGGATGAAAAGAGGAAAACTTTGAATTCAGAAAGAAAAACTTGGTTATATTGAATTCCTAGAAGTACATTCTAGTTATGAATCAGATGCCAGTCAATCTGATTATACTATTAACTTGAATATTGAGAAAAAGGTATGTGAACAAATATTCAGCAATGCACCAGCAGGGCACAGGTAAATGCAAACACAAAAAGCTCAGAGAAGAGAGCAAACATTGAGTACCAGCACAGACAAGTAAAATAAACAGAGAAAGAATAAACACAGAAGGAATAAAGAGGTAAGTTTAAAAAGCAAGGACAAAAACACCCCACCAAGGCATCCCCAATATAAATATAGAAAGCATCCACAAATCAAGCAAAGATATAGGACACCAAAAAAGAACAACATATTTCACATTTGCATTACAAAAAGCAGAATTATACATTATCATATAGATATTTCATTTTAAAATGAGAAAGAAAAACCCTTTTCATGCTTACGTCTCACAATTCAGAGTATCAAGTATTTACAAACAGCCTATGTGCAAATAAAAAATAAGCACATATCTAAGTGAAAACCAGAACTAAATAAAATAAGGGAAAATACAGAGCATGGAAGGGCACGGATGAGATCAAAAAACCTCTAGATAATCAATTTTGAGACTGAGCTATAGAAATCACCAAAGAAAAGCTTTTGTCATAAAAAACCCAAAAACTTTAGCCTTCACTTTACACGTAGTATAATACTTGTCACAAGCAGGGATACACAAGTGGGCACCAACGTATTCATTGCCTTTTTTTCAGATACAGTTGTGAAAGAGTTGTTTCTTGAGGAGACAGATAAGGTGACTGCAACAGGATAGTCCCTTCAAAGCCTACCAAAATCAGGCTAGATCACTTGCAAGAACTGAGCAAATCCAAATACATATGGCAGCTCTGAAGCAATATAAAATCTCTGCTTTACCTTCTCTTACAAGTCTCTCTACAGCCTGAATACCAATTCTGCAAGTGAAAAACTCCACCACAGAGCAAACTTACAAAGACTGATGAAGGGTATGGAGAATAAAAGTTGAAAGATTTGAAGCTTTTACTAACATGCAGAGTGTTAACATTCACCCAGAAAACACAAGGTTTTCTCTAAAGTCTTCATTGGAAGAACCGAAAGCTGTTTTGATATGAAGTTATGAGACTGAGTTACAATCTGAAATGTTTCTTAGAAGAGCAATTAAACTGGCTGAAAAAAAACCACACGTAAGTAAAAAATACAACATTGTATATGAGGCTCAAAATACACAAATGTCTTTTTCTTAATTTTCTCTAAGTGTAACTTCAAAGCACAAACAAACCTAAATACCATCAAGGACCAGAGCATTCTTGAACACTGTCCCCAAGGAAACAAGTAGCTGTATCAATAAGCACATCTAGTGAATTCAAAACCCTACAGACTGATGGATGACACATAGTACAGTTGTATGATTCACATTTCTAAAAATGAGATTGGTTGGTTTAAAAATTGCAACTGTTCAGAAGAAATAATGTTGTTATAAATGATCAAATTACAATAGCTCACTACAATGAGCACAAGGAGGACCAAGAGCAAGATGAAAAGTAACAGTAAAAAGAAGTAATGAATGATATCTGAAATTAACTGGTATTAAGACCATAGTTATTTTCAAGTAGAAAAACTAAAAGCTGTGAACTTTGGTAAAGACTCCAGTGCAAAGCAAAATGCGCATGATCATAAGTAATATCACCTCATTCTTATTCCAAATTATAAAAGGGAAATGTTAAGGAAGACACACAGTTTAGCAATCGGCTGTAGAATCTTGAGACGGTATCC
>NW_024523771.1:0-2617 GCF_017590135.1 Pyrgilauda ruficollis
TTTTTTTGTTGTTTTTTGGGGGGTTTTCATGGGATTTTGGGGGGGTTTTAGTGGGATTTTGAGGGGGTTTTCATGGGATTTTAATGGGATTTTGGGGTTTTTTTAATGGGATTTTTAGTGGGTTTAAATGAGATTTTTTTTGCCTTTAAATTGATTTTTTTTTGCTTTAAATTGAATTTTTTTTTATTTCTAACCACTTTTTTTTCATTTTTAACCCTTTTTTTTTGGTTTTTTTTTTTTTTTTATTTTTTTTTTTCCTGGGGGATTTTGGATTTTTTTGGATTTTTTTGTTTTTTTCCAGGTGATCCTGGGGGAGCTGCGGGGGGGTCCCGGCCCCGCCCAGGTGGTGCTGAAGGAGCTGCGGGCGGGGGCCGGGACCCCCGAGCGGCGGCGCTTCCTGGCCGAGGCCGAGCCCTACAGGTGCCAAAAACACCCAAAACCGCCCCAAAAAACCATTAAATACCCACAAATACCCCAAAAACACCAGAAAAACACATTAAATACCCCCAAATACCCCAAAAGTACCCCCAAAACGCCCCAAAAAAACACTAAATACCCCAAAATACCCCAAAAATACCCCCAAAACACCCCAAAAACCATTAAATACCCCCAAATACCCCAAAAATACCCCCAAAACACCCTAAAATCCTACCAAAATCACCCAAAATACCCCAAAATACCCTGAAATACCCCAAAATACCCCCAAAGCACCCTGAAATACCCCAAAAGAACCCAAAAACACCCCAAAAAACCATTAAATACCCCCAAATACCCCAAAAATACCCCCCAAAACTATACCAAAATCACCCAAAATACCAAATAATACCCCAAAAAATACCCTGAAATACCCAAAAAATACCCCCCAAAAAACCATTAAATACCCCCAAATACCCCAAAAATACCCCCCAAAACTATACCAAAATCACCCAAAATACCCCCAAAACACCCCAAAATACTCTGAAATATTAAAAAAAAAACCAAAATAACAAAAAAATACCCTGAAATAATACTCTGATAAGATTTTGGCCCAGAATTTTCAGTGCAAAAACTACCAAAATCACCCAAAATACCCCCAAAACACCCCAAAATACTCTGAAATATTAAAAAAAAAACCAAAATAACAAAAAAATACCCTGAAATACCCCAAAATACACCCAAAACACACCAAAATCACCCAAAATACCCCAAAAACCACCAAAAACACCCCAAAATTCCCTGAAATATCCAAAAGAACACCCCAAAACCACCCCAAAATACCCAAAAACCCCTGAAATACCCCAAAAATCACCCCAAAATACGCTGAAATACCTAAAAATACCCAAAATACCCCAAACTACCCCCAAAACCCCACCCCAAAATACCCCAAAACCACCCCAAAATACCTAAAAATGCCCTAAAACTCTCCCAAAAAACCCTGAAACACCCCGAAATACCCCAAAACCACCCAAAAATACCCCAAAACTGGGCCAGAATTGGGGCCAGAATTTTGGGTGAAATTCGGAGATTTTGGCCCAGAATTTTCAGTGAAATATGGGGAATTTTGGGTGGATTTTGGGGATTTTTGAGGTGAAATTTGGGTGGAATTTGGGCCAAATTTTGAATGGATTTTGGGCTGGAATTTTGGGTGGAATTTGGGACGGAATTTGGGCCAAATTTTGGGGGGATTTTGGGTGGAATTTGGGGAATTTTGTGCTGAATTTTCACCGGAATTCTGGGATTTTTGGGATGAAATTTGGGGGATTTTGGGCCGGAATTTTGGGTGAAATTCGGGGATTTTTGGCCCAGAATTTTCAGTGGAATGTTGGGGATTTTGGGTGGATTTTGGGGATTTTTGAGGTGAAATTTGGGTGGAATTTGGGCTGGAATTTTGGGTGGAATTTGGGGGATTTGGGCCAAATTTCGGGGGGATTTTGGGTGGAATTTGGGTGGATTTTGGGCTGGAATTTGGGGGATTTTGCTCTGGATTTTGACCGGAATTTGGCGATTTTTGGGATGAAATTCGGGGGATTTTTTGGAGGAATTTTGGGTGAAATTCGAGGCTATTTTGGGCCAGAATTTTGGGTGAAATTCATGGATTTTTGGCCCAGAATTTTCAGTGGAATGTGGGGGATTTTGGGTGGATTTTGGGGGTTTTTGAGGTGAAATTTGGGTGGAATTTGGGCTGGAATTTTGGGTGGAATTTGGGGGATTTGGGCCGAATTTCAGGGGGATTTTGGGTGGAATTTGGGTGGATTTTGGGTTGGAATTTTGGGTGGAATTTGGGGGATTTTGCGCTGGATTTTGACCGGAATTCGGCGATTTTTGGGATGAAATTCGGGGGATTTTTTGGCGGAATTTTGGGTGGAACTCGTGGCTATTTTGGGCCGGATTTTGGGCTATTGTGGGCCGGAATTTTGGGTGAAATTCGGAGTTTTTTGGGTGCCCCCAGGACGCTGCGCCACCCGAACCTGCTGCGGTGCCTGGGCGGGTGCCGGGAGCGCCCCCTGCTGCTGGTCTGGGAGTACTGCCAGATGGTGAGCGGAATTGGGGGAAATTCGGGAGATTTTGGGAAAATTTGGGGAATTTGGGGAATTTTGGGGGGTCCTGGGGCGGTCTGGGGTTGTTCTGCTGAGGTTTT
>NW_024523772.1:0-200 GCF_017590135.1 Pyrgilauda ruficollis
GGGAGGGGTCTGACCTTGGGGAACACAGGTAATTTGGGGCGGGGTCTCACCTCCGGAAGACCGAATTGGGGAGGGGTCTCACATGGCGGAGGGATGGGAATTTGGGGCGGGGTCTCACCTTGGGGGTGGGATTTGGGGCGGAGTCTCATTTGGGGCGGGGTCTGCTGTAATTTGGGGGGGGATTTCCCCATGGGGGCGGG
>NW_024523772.1:250-799 GCF_017590135.1 Pyrgilauda ruficollis
GGGGGTTTCCCCTGGGGGGCGGGGTCTCGGCTGTGGGCGGGGTCTCACCTGGTGGGCGGGGCTGGCGGCAGGCCCCGCCCTGCGCGGCGCGCGGTGGGGGCGGGGCACGGCCAGGCTGACGAGGCCGCGGAAGAGGCGCCGGGCGGGCGGGACGTTCATGGCTGCACGGGGGGGGTTCCGGTCACACCGGGCCCGGGGGGCGACCCCTGCCCAGCCCCGGGACCCCTCCCCAGCCCCGGGACCCCTCCCCGCACTGACCGGCGGCCGCCGCCCCCCCCAGCGCGGAGCGGGCGGCGAAGGAGCTGCCCAGGAGCGCGGCCGCCGCCCGGGGGGCGTCGAACGGAGCGGGGGGGGCCCCACCGGGACCCCCGCGGGTGCTGTGCGGGGTGGGGGTCGCCAGCACCGGCTCCCGCTCTTCATCCTCCTCCTCATCCTCCTCCTCATCATCCTCATCCTCCTCCTCCTCCTCGGCCGGGATGGCGGCGAATCGCACCTGGGGGGGGGGGGGGAAACCCCCCCCCCCCGTTTTTGGGGGGCCCCGGGGTCCCG
>NW_024523772.1:1824-2652 GCF_017590135.1 Pyrgilauda ruficollis
CTTCCAGGACCCTGAGCCCCCCGCCCATCCCTTCCAGGACCCTGAGCCCCCCGCCGTTCCCCCGCTCTCACCATGGCCCTCTCGATCTTGTTGTCGATGGCGGTGACGCCGCTCCCGGCGCTGGGGACAAGGCCGGGCTCACACGGACGGACGGACGGACGGACACCGCCCCTCCCCCACCCCTTTTCCTTCCCCTTTCTCGGGGTGGGGGAGGGGAGCTCGGCCCCTCCCTCACACCTGCCAAGCCCCGCCCCCCTCTCCGGACCGGAAGTGCTCCGCCGGAAGTCCCGCCTTACCCCTCGTCTTCGCTCTCCTCGCCAGCCAATCCCAGCCGCGCGCTGAGCTCGGCCCCGCCCCCTGGGCGTGGCGAGGGGGGTTTGGGGGGCAGCGCCTGTAAACAAAGCCGGGTTTGGGGGGGGGGGCAAAGGGGGCGTGGTCTCCTCAGCCCCGCCCCCCAGCAGACCCCGCCCACCTCACCTGCTGCACGAGCTGCGCGAAGGCCCCGAGGGAGCGGGGCTGGTGGGGGGCGGGGCCGGCCCGGGGCGCGTCCAGCGACACCGGGACCCTCCCCCCGCCCCGCGGCGCCGCGTCCCGCTCGTAGAAATCGCGGCACAGCCACCGGCCCCGCCGCAGCACCTCCCCCGGCGACAGCAGGCGGACCAGGCGGAAGCGGGAGCCGCCGGGGCTGCCGGAGGGCGAAGGCGCGGAACCGGCGGCGGCGCCGGAGGCATCGCCGGGCGCGGCCGCGCTGCCGCCGCGGACGCTGGTGATGGCGAAGCCGCTTTTCTTGCGGCTCATGGGGGCGGCGGCGGCGGGAGGAGGAGGAGG
>NW_024523773.1:0-2651 GCF_017590135.1 Pyrgilauda ruficollis
AGTCAGCAAGGTCAAATAAAGTAAGATATCACAATATGAGCACAAGAGGAGGATGTCAGTGACAAGGAGAAGGAGGTGTGGTTACCTGCATAAACATGATTTGAAGATCATGTGAATTCCTACAATCACCTTGAGCAAACTTCCTGCAAATAACCACTTTAGCTTATTTCCATAGCACTGGATTTGCAGAAAGTGGCTTTCCAGTAAGCTGTTTGCAAATCTTACCAAAAGCCCTCAGTTTGAGTTTAAAAAGTACACTCAAGTTAAGAAAGCAACACCAACTTCTAGTGCCTAAAATTGCTCTGTAAAGGTGGAAACAGATGTGGCCAAAATTAAACAGAAAGGTCAAATTAATTGATTGTTTAATGCCATTTCAATTCTTGGATGTATTTAAAGAAAACACAAGCAACATTCTGCTTAAGACCTGTATGTACAACGTGTACATTGCAAATATTTGAGTTTTGGGGCAGTCATCTAATTCTTTCAGAGACTCCAGATATGAATTTTCAGCTCATTCGTAACATGAATGCATTAAACATTTACAAGCAAGCTTCAGCTTTACTTGGTTTTTCACTCCATGTGACTTCCTGAAGAGATAGGAAACAGGAAGTTGGGGCAGGAAAAAAAGGTCACTGATTTTATGTTTCAATGAGGGTAACAGGGTTTCAGGTGCAGCAGATTAACATTGTTGTTTGTTTTGGGGTTGAAAAAGGGGAAAAGAGAGGGAGGAGAAATTCTTTACCAGTTTAATATTGTTAGGTTGCTCTTTCATAGTAGAAAAACAAAACAGTATGCACACAATAGTAACAAAAGGCTAAAGCAGACTACTGCTGTGATGTGAACTACAGATCAAGACACTTTTTAAGTCACTGCTTTGCAACTTAAAAGTTTTCTCCACATATTACATAGGATGAGATTGAGCTTCAGTTTATTACTCAATCTCAAATGCACAGCATTTGGCAACCCCTGCATGTTTGTGAAAGAGGCCTAAAGCAGAAGGTGAAGATCTGCTTTGGACTTATTAGCATTCTGAATCTCACACAAGCTACTGAAACCAAGTCAGCTATTGTGAAATGACAGCAGTAAGGTTTCACGCAGGATCATGTTCTGCAAACAACAGTGTTTAGGTATTTCCACCGGAATTAATACACTAAATCAAAGAAATCTAATTTAGTGGTGCATATTTCAATTAATTTGATCATTTACAAGGATGCAATGACCATCTTTGTTCCAGTGGCACAATGTCAGAACACGCTGTCTAGAGCGGGAGTTAAGAAAATACCTGGTATGTAATTGCTCTGTGGTTCAATCCCAGCTGGAAAGTTAGTGTTCTCAGGAATGGAATGGGTATAGTCATCCAGAGGCGGCAGCTCCGTTAGGATCTCAGTGTGCCGCGGCACGAGCACGGGAGGCAAGACTGGAAAGGCAAAATTCAAAAATCACTGGTAATCAAAATACACAATTTTGTGAGCTAAAATGAAAAAAATCTAATTTATTTAAGACTTTCTTCAGATGTTTTGAAATCTTCTGAAACCCAGCACTGCTAGTAGTACATTTGCACAGCTAGTTACTGCAAGAGATAGGATTCCTGAGATGCTTAAATAAGACTATTCCACATTAGCAAAGGTAAATCAACTTTTTTGTCCTATCCAGTCTGAATTGCATCTGGCCAGCTGGAAACTGCTAGCAGTCCTGGAAATGTTTATAAACACATATGTAAAGATTTTTCAGTAATTTTACTATTAAAAACTTTTTTGTCCTATCCAGGCTGAATTGCATCTGGCCAGCTGGAAACTGCTAGCAGTCCTGGAAATGTTTATAAACACATATGTAAAGATTTTTCAGTAATTTTACTATTAAAAACTTTCAAGGATATGATCTCAAAAAGAATCTTGTACTTCTATCAAGAGAGGACATCACCTTTCTCTTGTTTTTCATTTAAAACATTACGCTGAATAAACACAAACAGACGCTGACACAGAAAGTCAGAAGCAGTCCTCCTACCTGGCGTCTCCACTCTCTGGTAGTGGTAAGGGTTTACACATACTTCATCCTTTTTAAGATTAAAAGCATATTCACAGTTTTCAATTGCCTTAAGTTCATGGTGGCTGTGAAGGTCTGGCCAGCGCCACAGGCGGCAGTAAATGACATGTGGCAATCCCTTGCGGTGAGACACCTGCAGACGGCCATCGAGAGATCTGCAGGGGAAAGATGCGGAGAAGATTTACAGACTGCGTGCTGCCTCGACCACTCCAGCAACAGAGTACACACATGGGTAGCTCATTCTCAGAATTCAGTGCGTTGACTCTGCTAGTGACATCTATACTCTAATTAAAAGGCTTCAAATGCAATGAAAATGATCGCATCAAGCAATGTCAACTCATGTTTGAGCTGCTCAAATTATTGCCAGTGAATTTAGAGTTCATTAAAAGCCACTTACACACAACCAAGTATTTAGAATGATTGCTTCATATATATATATATATATTTAAATGCAGAAGACAGTTGTTAAAAATAAAATCACACACTTAATGGCCCCTTCCACTGCTAAAGGCACCTCAAGGCTTTGCTGTGGCATGGATGCTTTATGGTTTTAAGCATAAGAACTCCCACAGGACTGCAAGTAAGCCTATAAGCAGTCAGCTGCCCAA
>NW_024523774.1:0-2659 GCF_017590135.1 Pyrgilauda ruficollis
ATGGGAATAACCTGGACAATTGGGACTGTGGCCCCCTTTGAAGCAGTCACACAACCTGGGTGCAATGTTCATTTCCTGCAGGGAAACTCGGCCTTGCTCTTCTGAGGTGGATAAAGCAAGGCTTGTAAAACTGATTGTGGGAGGTGTTTTGACATGAGGAATTAAAAGGCCAGGCCTGGCCTCTCCCTGCACATCCCAGTGAAGCAGGGGCACTTCCCATTACCTGCCCTGTGCCTGGAGGGGCTTTTTTTTCCAAAAGAATTTTCAAATTGAGGTGAAATTGTGTTATTCTCCAGTAGTAGCTGTAATTCAGTAGCATTCCTATGCAGATGTTGTTAATAAAATATTTGGGGCTCTTTTGTGATAAATTATTGATTTATCAACTTCAAGCCCATTAAATCAGAATGGTAAAAGGCAACAATTCCTTTTGGGTGGAGGAGGAGAAACTCTGATAATATCTACTTCATTCATGCTAATGAATGACCAAGATATAATTGGCTCCACATTCTCTGTTAGCAAATATTGTTACTGAGATAAAAGTACTACCACTGTAAAGAAAAGCCTTGTGGGATTACCAAAACCCTATTTCGAAGTCTTTAGTTCCCTTTAACTGATATTTTTTTTTTTCATTTTAATGGGAAAGTACCTTCAAGGAGTAAAGATGTCTACATGGCTTTAATGGTGGCCTTCCACACAGGAGTCTTCTGTTTGAATTTTAATGTTTTTAGCCAATGTTCTGTGTGGAGCACATATGTCCTTAATGAGAGAGTTGATGCAGTTCATTAGTTTATATTTGAGGGATGAAACTGAGTGTCGCTGTTAAACTGTAATCGATAATGGCTGAGTAGGGAAAATTTAGCATTTGGCTATTTAAAGTTACACACAGGCTAATCCCTGACTGCTCCCAAGGAGAGGGAATGCCCACGATGAGGAAAATGTGAGGTGAGGCTTAAGTGTAGACAAAATTCAAATTTCAGAGCAACTTGAGGTGAGTCCGTGAGTCTGGTTTGGGCAGAGGAGTAAGAGGTGAAAGGTGCTTTTTAAGTGTGAAGCACAGCAGCTGATGAGAGCCCTCTGTGCACATTCTTCATGATCCCAGCCCTTTTCCAGGTTTACCTGTGCTGGGCTGACCTGGCATTACCAGAGTTAGCCCTGAATGGCTCAGTGATGCTGCCAAGGCACCGTGCCAGGCTCCAGTTTGGGAGCCACAGAGGTTGTACTCCTGGAATTTCTGGCTCATTTATCCCCAGAGCTGGTGAAAAGCATAGTCTGGATCGCTGGGAATAATCAGCATCCTCTGCTCCAGAACAGCCCCAAATCTGTGCTTTCCAAACACTATTTTTCAGTGGGATTGCATGGCTCTTGTCCCTGCTGGCCTACAGACACATCTCAGGACACTTCTGCCAACTGTTTCATGCACCAGGAACATGGAGCCAAGCTGCAGAATTCAGTATCAACATCCAAACTGTGAGATTTGGGAAGAATCTTAGTAAATTAAAACTAAAAGCTGCACAATAAAAGGCTGTGAGGATCTTCAGGATTGGATTTTTTTTTTTTTCTGCTGCTCCACAGCAACATGTGGGCATTACATGTGTTTTGGTGGTACATTAAGGGGTAGATAATCTGTATTTGGTTATTCTCCCAGACAGTCAAGTAATAATAATTTGAATGAGAGAGATTTAAAAAAATGCATCTGGCAACTCTGTGGGTGTGTTTTGTTGTTTGTTTTCTTTTTTTTTTTTTCCCCTTCTTTTAAAACCCCCACAATATAAAATAAGAACCAACACCAGAAACAACTCTGAAATAATTATGAAACCAATAAATAACCCCTGAGCTCTAACGTACACAGATGACTTTCCAGAGGCGGCAGGCAGGCTTGTGCGTGGAGTAAAAAAAAAAGGGAAAACTCCTGGAGCAGGGATGGGAGGTGGGGGGGACTCTGGAGCCCCCCGGGGCTGGGACACTGCGCAGGGGATCAGGATTAAATTTGCTCCTTGCCAAAACAACAACAAAAAAATACGAAATAGCCGACACAAACCTATTTGAATAAGGGAGAAAAAAATAAAATAAAGAGGAAAGAAAAAAAAAACCCAACTCCTCTATTTTTTTTTTTCCCCTAAGCAGCCGAGCCCAGCTCATCAGCAGCTGAGGCAGGAGCAGGAGGGGTTTTGGAGTTAACTGCATGCAGGAAATCTCTCACATCCTGAGTCCCAGCTCGCTCCTCTCGGTAACTGTATATTATGGGGCTGCTCTCCAGCCCCAGCTGATGAAAGTTTGTCTCCCTCAGTCTGGGCTGCGATGTCAAAGCGCCTCCAGGCAGCGCAGCCGCGCTCCCCCCGTGCGCTGCCCCCGGCCCGGCTCCCCGCGCTGCTGCTGCTGCTGCTCGGCCCGGGCTGGCTCCTCTCGGCATCGCCCCAAGCCCGCGGTAAGTCACACACAGCCCCCCGGGGCTTCTCCCGAAAGGATCCCGCTCCATTTTAGCCGGACGAGGAGCAGGGAGATGGATTCAGAGCGCCGCTTCCCCCCGCCCCGCTGCGGGGATGGAGCGGGAGGTCCCGGCCGGGCACACGCGGAGCTCCCGCTCCTCGCCGGAGATTTCCCCGCAAAACTCCGCTGTGCGGCACCCCCAGACCCGCGGGGTGCCATCCCATGGCACCCC
>NW_024523775.1:0-2816 GCF_017590135.1 Pyrgilauda ruficollis
AGGCTGTGCCGGGCTCTGCCCTGCTCCGGCAGGTGCGGGGACTCTGCGGGACCTTCAACGGGGACCAGCGCGACGAGTTCACGACGCCGGAGGGGGACGTGGAGCTGGGAGTCGCCGCCTTCGCCAACGCCTTCCGGGCGGCCGGAGCCTGCCCGGCGCTGGGCCCCGGCATTCCCGACCCCTGCGACGGCTTCCCCGGGAGCCGGGAGCGCGCCGAGGCCGCCTGCGCCGTGCTCATGGGCCCGGCCTTCCAGGTGAGGCCCGCGCGGGGGAGGGCGGGGACGGGTGACACGGCGGTGACAATGTCCCTCCGGCACAGCCGTGTCACCGCGTGGTGGATCCCGAGCCGTTCCTGGAGCTGTGCCGCTGGGACGTGTGCTCCTGCCGGGATCGGGAGCGGGAGCGCTGCCTGTGCCCGGCGCTGGGCGCCTACGGCCGGGAATGCGCCCGGGAGGGGACGGAGCTGGAGTGGAGGAACCGGAGCCTCTGCGGTGGGATGGGATCCATGGGATAACGGGACAACGGGATAACGGGACAACGGGATGGGATGGGATGGGATGGGATGGGATGGGATGGGATGGGATGGGATGGGATGGGATGGGATGGAATCAATGGGATGGAATCAATGGGATGAGATGGGATAATGGGATAATGGGATAATGGGATAATGGGATGGGATGGATGGGAATGGGAATGGGAATGAGGATGGGAATGGGGTGGGAATGGGGATGGGATGGGATGGGATGGAAATGGGAATGGGGATGGGATGGGAATGGGGACAGGATGGGATGGGGATGGGACGGGATGGGAATGGAACGGGACAGGAGGGGGAGGGGGTGAGGTGACGTCTGCCCCCCGTTGCCCCCCCCCGCCATGTCCCCCCAGACGAGCCGTGTCCCGGGGGGCAGCAGTACCTGGACTGTGGGGGTCCCTGCGGCCGTTCCTGCTCAGAGCCCCCCGGAGCCAGTGACTGTCCCCCCCCGGACACCCTCTGTGTCCCCGGCTGTCGCTGCCCCCCGGGGCTGCTGCTGGCCCAGGGGGGCCAGTGTGTCCCCCCTGCCGCCTGCCCGTGTCCCCGCGGCGCCCGCCTGTACCCCCCCGGCGCCCGCATCCACCGCGGCTGCCAGGCCTGGTGGGTCCCGGGGCAATCTGGGGGTGGCGGGGAGGTTCGGGGTGCTGGAGGGTCACCCACAGGACGGGGGACCCCAGGCAGAATGTGGCGGTGACGGTGACACGTGATGAAACCCCCTCCAGCCCGGTGTGACACCCCGCGGGGCGGAGGGGCTTTCGTCCCCTGTCCCACCGTGGGGACAGCGACGGGGCCGCGGCAAACCGGGGAGCGGGGGGGACCCCGTTAGGGGCCCTCGGTGGCATGTGGGCTCCGGGGGGATGGGGGTGCAGAGACCCCGTTGTGGGGGGCATGAGGGGTGAGCGGGGGAGATGGGGACCGTGCCATGGGGGTCTCAGCGGAATGTGAGGGCTGGGGCTTGGGGGGCACCGATGAGGGGGCTCGGAGGGTTGGAAGGTGCTGGAGATGGGGGTGAGAACCCTTGGGGGGGTTCTGTGGGATTTGGGGGCTCAGAGTGTTGGAGGCTGCTGGAGATGGGGGTGGGGACCCCAGGGAGGGGTTCGGTGGGATTTGGGTTCTGGGGACCCCGCCGAGGGGTCTCAGACACGGACGGGGGTCCCTCCCGCCCCCCGCAGTGTGTGCGCAGGGGGGTCGTGGCGCTGCGCCCCCGCCCCGTGTCCCCCCGGCCCGCGCTGCCCCCCGGGGCTGCTGCACGCCCCCGGCTCCTGCCTGCGCCGCTGCGACCCCGCCGAGCCCTCCGGCACCTGCGGCGGCCCCGCCGACGGCTGCGTGTGTCCCCCCGGGACCCTCTTCCTGGTGGGTGACACCCCCGGGGGATGGGGGTGTGGGACCCCCCCGAGCCCCCCTCACCGCGCTCTGGTGGCAGAGCGGGCGCTGCGTGTCACCGGACGAGTGTCCCTGTCACCACGGCGGGCAGCTGTACCCGCCCAACGCCACCATCGCCCGTGACTGCAACACCTGGTGGGACCCCCGGACACCCCCAGACCCTTGCCAGACCCTCGGAGACGCGCTCAGCCCCGCGGTGGCACCGAGCCTGTCCCCGCAGCGTGTGCCGGGGACAGCGGTGGCACTGCGGGCGCGAGGAGTGTGCGGGGACCTGCGTGGCCACGGGGGACCCGCACTATGTCACCTTCGACGGCCGCGCCTTCACCTTCGCGGGGGACTGCGAGTACCTGCTGGCGCGCGAGGCCACCGGGCTCTTCGCTGTCACCGCCGAGAATGTCCCCTGCGGGGCCAGCGGCGTCACCTGCACCAAGTCCGTGGTGGTGGCCATGGGGAACACCGTGGTGCACATGCTGCGGGGTGAGGGGACACGGGGGACACGGGGGACACAACGGTGACATCCTGGCTCGGTCGCGGTAGGGTGGGGACCCGAGGGGACACGGGGGATGCACGGGAGGTCATGGGGGGCCATGGAGGGACACGGAGGGAGATGGGGTGACCGCAGTGGCACCCCAGCCCCGTCGCGGCAGGGTGGGGTTTGGGCCAGAGCATGAGGGGACACGGGGATGCGGAGGACACGTGGGGTGACCCTCGGTGCCGCCCCGGCAGGGCGAGAGGTGACAGTGAACGGGGTGGCCGTGAGACCCCCCAAGGTGTTCGGGGGGTCGGGGCTGGCGCTGCAGCGCGCGGGGCTCTTCCTGCTGCTCCTCACGCGCCTGGGGGTGGCCGTGCTCTGGGACGGAGGTGAGACCCCGGGGGGACACGGGGGGATGGGGGGGACGCG
>NW_024523776.1:0-2586 GCF_017590135.1 Pyrgilauda ruficollis
TATATGCATGTATGTACCTTTAAAATGCAGTGATAAAATAAATTGAAGGTACTTCTTGTCTGGCAGATTTCAAAGCGAAGTCGTGAAGTAATAGGAGTTGTGCTCTTTTCCAAAAATATTCATAGAAGCTGCATTTTTAATTCCCAGAGCACCTCTCTGAGGCTGCTGTAGCTCTGTAGATGCACGAACAGGAATATCTAAGCAGGGGAGGTGGGTGAGGAGGGTTGGGAGAGGTGGGGGGGGGGAATAAAAGCCTGGATGTCTCTGGCATTAGCACAGGAGCTGCTCATAATGATGTGTGGGCCAGGTGTCAGCTCCTGAAGTGACAGATGGCACTTTTGGAGTGTCAGCATCCTCAGTGAGCAGAGGAGCCTCAAAAGCGAAAATGTCGGCAGGGGAGTCACCCTGCAAGATCAGCTCTGCTTGAAAAAACCCGTGCTGGGAACACTTTGTGTGTCCAAGAGACCCACAGGGCAGAAGAGAGGGGGAACTTCTGTGGCCAGCAGGAGCAGGGAGGTCTTTGCTCCCCTGTACTGGGCACTGGTGTGGGCACACCTGGAGTGCTGTGCCCAGCTCTGGCCCCTCAGTTTGGGAAGGACTTTGGGACACTGAGGGCATCCAGAGGGGGCAAAGGGGCTGGAGAGGGGCTGGGAACACAAACCCTGAGAGGAACCCCTGAGGGAGCTGGGGGTGCTCACCTGGAGAAAAGGAGGCTCAGGGGTGCCCTCATCGCTCTGCACAGCTCCTGAAAGGTGCCTGTGCTCAGCTGGGGCTGGGCTCTGCCTCCAGGAGCTGACAGAGCCAGAGCTCACAGCCTCCAGCTGTACCAAGGGAAATACAGGCTGGATATCAGGAAAAAGTTTTCACAGAAAGAGTGATAAAGTTCTGGAATGGCTGCCCGGGGAGGTGGTGCAGTCACCATCCCTGGGTGTGTTTAACAAAGCCTGGATGTGGCACTGGGGGCCGGGGTTGAGTTGAGCTGTTGGGGCTGGGCTGGACTGGATGGTCTTGAAGGTCTCTTCCAACCCAGAGATTCTGGGAATTCTGCTGTAAATTATTCTGTGAATTCTGCAGCTGCTGCTGGGCACGAGTCTCCTCCGAGCTGCTCTGCCAGGTCACCTTGGCCTGGATGTTGGCTGAGGTTAATTGGGATGGAGCTGGCACCACCACACCCTCACCAGAGCTCTGCCTCTGCATCTCTGAGAGCTCTGCCTCCCGCTGCCTCTTCCCCAGGGAGCAAACAGCCTGATCTGTTTAACTACTTCCCTGGAACTAAGTAAAAAATGGTCTGAAAATGAGTGTTATTAATGATCACTGCTGCAGCACAAGCACAAACTTCAGCAGATTCAGAGAAACCTGTGAAGAGCAGCGGGGCTAATCTTATTTCCCATTCCTTTTCTATTAGTGGTGGCTTGGAAAAGCTCTGCTGCAGGTGCTGATTTGCTCTGAGTCTCTCAGGTCTCTTTGTTGTAAATGTGATCTCTTTAGAGCATGGAGGATAAGATTCAGCAGGAGATGAAAACACATGTTCCAGCAAGCTGCAGCTTCACCCTTTGGCCATTCTGCTCCTCTGCCCTTCACCCCACACAACAAAGCCAAGGAAGATCTAAAAATCAGGAGAAGGAAATAATAAAAATAAAAAAAAGCTGGTTTTGTTTACATTAAAATTCATGAACACATGGTTTGGCCTTTAATCTGCAAAAGTCACAGTATTTGCTCAAAAGGACAGTTCCTCACAGACAGAGCAGGCCAGTTTAAAAAATTCAGCAGTTACAAAGACAAGAATGACCTTTTTTTGGAGCAAGGAAGAGGCACAGGGGAGGTCTGTTTGTCCAGCTCTCCCTTTTCTTTTCTCTCTTCTCATCTCAGCCTCTTTTCCTTCTTCTCTCCAGCACTATAAACCAATCTTTCTGAAAAAAAAAAAAAAAAAAAAAAAAAAAAAAAGGGGGGGCCACAAAAAAAAAGAAAACTGGGCTTAAAAATGTTATATTTTTCTTGAGAGTGCTGGTAGATAGACAAGATGAAATGTCAGATGAATAATTCCACACTTCAAAGGACAACAAATTATTTGCAGGGGTTAGGAAGTGATGCCAGGCTCTTAAAAAAAAAAAAAAAGAAAACTGGGCTTAAAAATGTTATATTTTTCTTGAGAGTGCTGGTAGATAGACAAGATGAAATGTCAGATGAATAATTCCACACTTCAAAGGACAACAAATTATTTGCAGGGGTTAGGAAGTGATGCCAGGCTCTTTCTTATATTTTGTGGGGAAAATATCAGATTAATTTGGTATAGGGGCAGCATCTTTCCATGTTTGGGGATCAAGGACACCAGCCCAGGGGGAAGGAAGTGGGGTATTACCTCCCATGGATGCAGGACATGCCATGGGAGTTTTAAAGGGCGATAACAGCACCATTTCCATATCCATAATTTCACAACCCCATATTTTGGGTGTTAGGAAAGGAAGGGCTGGGATGCCTGCAGGAGCAGGTGGTGAATACCTCCCAAAACAGCAGCACCCAGTGCTGGGTTTCACACCCCAAACAACTGGCTGACTGTTAGGAAATGGGTGAATGTCAAATTCTTTG
>NW_024523777.1:0-857 GCF_017590135.1 Pyrgilauda ruficollis
TGATGAAGGCCTCTCCTCTTCCTCGGTATCCTTTGAATCACCTTTTGGATTACACATGTGTACCAAGCTGGTATAATGTAAGCCAAAGCTGATATCATACAAGCCAATACTATGTTCTAGCATCAAAGCAATAAATCTCATATAATTGACATTTTCCTGGATGTCCAACCAACATTTCCTCTTCTTGCAACTTAATTTAGTAATAGTAATCTCTTGCTTCTTCCTGTTCTGAACATCTGCAGGAGAAGGGGGGGGAGCCCCGCCTCTACCTTTGTTTCTTGCTAATCAGGGGAGATTAGTGGGTGCCAATCAGGAGGGGTGAGATGGGCACTGGTTGGGACAGAATGGGTGAGATGGGTTTTGGGCGGTGTGAAATGGGGGAAATACACCTTGGGAAGTGGGTGTGTATGTCCAGCCGGGGTGGGATGTGTTGGGGTTGGGACAGGGGAGGTGGGGTGGGGTCTGGGATGAGACAGCCAAAGTTTGGGGATGATGAAGGGAGGGGGAGCCCATTACTGAGTGAGTTTTAGATATGAAAATAATGACATGTACCATGGCCCCGGAGCTCACAGGTTGACTGGAACTCTCTCTCCCTCTCAATCTTCTCCTGATTTCCTCTTCTCGAAATCCACATCTTCTCTGGGCAAAATGTTACAGGAGAGTGTTTTTTCTGAATCCCTACCTAAACCTACTGTCATTCCATTTGGATCCATTCTCCCTTGTCCTGTCCCTGCCTGCCCTCGTACAAAGTCCCTGTCCAGCTTTCTGGTAGGTTGCCCTCAGGTACTGGAAGGCCACAGTTGGATCAAGTCTAAGTCTCTTTCCCAGGCTGAAGAAGCCGAGCTGTGTCAGCCTTT
>NW_024523777.1:2452-2647 GCF_017590135.1 Pyrgilauda ruficollis
GTGCCCGGGATCTGCTGCAGTACCGTGGGGTTGCAAGGGATCCTTGCGTCTCTTTGATGGGGCAGGGAGCGGGGCAGATGGAATCAAGATGAGACAGGGATCAGACAGCCCCACGCCAGGCAGCATTTTCTCCTCTGAGAGCTCCTCTGAGCTGAGCGAGCTAGTGAAGCCTGCGGAGCAAATGAGACCCGGGAG
>NW_024523778.1:0-132482 GCF_017590135.1 Pyrgilauda ruficollis
TGGACACGCTCCAGCCCCTCCACATCTCTCGTCCTGAGGATCCCAGAGTGCCCCAGTTACGCCCCAGCAGCAGCTCCTGGAGCAGCCACACAGTTCAGGTTTTCCCAGTCTCAGGGCACGGTGCAGGAGCAGCAGCACAGAGGTCACTGAGAGGTGGAAATTCTTCTCCTGCAGCAACGTGAGCCCAGGAGGAAAAAAAAAAAAATGCACGAAACTGCAGATGAAGAAGAAATAGTGCTAAAAAGATCATCCAAGTCTTCCTCCTTTCCTTCTCTCACTTCATAAATCATTTTGTTTATGTAAGGGAGAACAATAAAGCAGGCCAGATTTAGAAAACATTTTTTCCTGTCAACGAGCAGAATGATTGATGCTGTGCAAAAGCAGTATCTAAGTAGGAAAAAAAAGCTTTCAGGGATGATTTACTGAAACCCACCGAACAATTGGATTTGGATGCCGGAAAATAGCAACTCCTGAGACTAAATTAATTAATGAAATATTTGGGAATGGCCTTGGATGGTTAGAACTAAAGAGAAGCGAGGGGGAAACTGCGTAAGATTGTCTTCAATTCCAACCTACTCTCCAGATTATAAAGGAAATTATTAAGGGAATTATTTAAGGATAACGATGCAGCCCAAGTGCCTGGAGACAGAAGAGGAGCCTTGAGCAGCAGAGTCCTGCCAGGAGGCCTTGGTGGCTGCGTGGCTCCGCAGTGACAGTCCCTGAGGAGCATGCAGGAGCCCTGGCTGGGTCCCACGGGTGTCCCAGTGCCTCCCTCCCTGCCATCCTGGGAGGGGAGCGCAGGGAACGGGCTGGGGAGGCTGCAGGGAGCAGCACAGGGGCTTCCCCCAGCCAGGGGAGGGGACAGGGAGGTTTCCCTCTCCTGGGATGGCTGGAATGCCTATCAAACCGGGATATTTGTCCTGGCCAGTCCCAGTGTCTGTAGAAACACGAGCCTGCCCGCTTGGCTGGGAATATTCTGGGAGCTGCCTGGCACAAGATGATTTTTCTTCTCCCTGCTCATCTTGGAAGCCTTGGCAACACACAAACGCTGCATTGACCCCAGCCCTTTCCTCCAGCTCTTGCCTGGCTGAAAATCTGTTCCATGGGTTAAACATCAGCGGGTTGAGGGTTGCCAGCTCCTGTTTGTGACCCAAACCCTCCTGGGATGCTCCAGCAGCACCAGAGCAGCAGATCCACGTGCTCCCAGTGGGAGCAACGTGGGCTCAGCCCATCCCTCTCACTTTGGAATTAAACCCACTCATCCTGTCTGAGGCTGCAGATGCAAGATGTGGCTGGGGGTGTGTGTTCCACCACCATCTACTGAGGCAGCTATCCTCTGTTCATGGGGCAGTTTTCTTTACCTCTCCCACAGCCAATCCTCCCTCCTGGACAGCCCTTTCCAGGAGGAGTTTCCCCAGAATCCAGCCTGACCCTCCCTGGCCCAGCCTGAGCCCTTCAGGGTCCCTGCCTGGACACCTCCAGACCCATTTGTCACCAGCTCCCAGGACTGACGGGCTTTTATCCCTCACTGAGCCTTCCAGAGGGGGATTTTGTGCTGCCTTCTACAAGATTGATGCCCAACCTCCACCTCTTCCAGGCAGAGAGAAATCTCTGCACTCTTCCCGTTCCAGCTGATGTGGGTATTCATCTCCAGGAGTCCCACACTGAGTCCATCACCTGCAGGTATCAGCCTTAGCACAGAGCAGTGGCTCAGAAGTGGCTGAGATCAAAACACACTGACAATAATCCCCTTCTCCTCTCATCCGTCCCCGCTCTCCCAGCTCCCAGCTGTTTGAGGCGTTCCATGTCCTGCCTCTGAGCAGCATTTTTTGTTTGCTATGGATCTCCAGTTTTCAGATTCGCTCTCCTGACGTCGCTGAGGATGACGCTTGAAATACAGAGATTTCTTCAATGCAGGATTTATGTGAGTTTGACTAAGACCCGAAGAATAATATCTACAATCTCTCGAGGAGAAATGATTTTTAACTTCAATATTTTGTCTGAAGAACACGAAACACTTCCCAGAAAACCCTCTCACAGAGAAGTGCCACCCCCAGCAGAAATCTCTGGGTTTTGCTGGAAAACATTCCTGTTTCACTGCCCCAGATACCCAGGCAGCTGTGTGGAAAATCCACCCGTGGCTGGAGCTGCTGGAACGGAACTGACACCCATCCACTGGGCAGGGGAAACAAAAACAGCTGATGCTGGAACAGAGGGGATGTGGATGATGTGCATTTCCATGGGAAAACACAGGTGAAATCCAGCAGCAGGAATACAATGCATGTAAAGGGAATTAATGGGCATTCTGAGACATGTCCAAAGCACAGGGCTCAGCCTAGAAAGTGGATTTAGGGCTGGTTGCCTGCTCCAGAGCTGGCTTAACTGGTGAGATCCCAGAATCCCAGACCGGTTTGGGTTGGGAGGGACCTTAAATCCCATCCTATTCCCAGCCCTGCCATGGCAGGGACAGCTCCCACTGCCCCAGGCTGCTCCAGCCTGGCCTTGGGCACTGCCAGGGATCTGCTCTGGGAATTCTGTTCCAGGGTCTGCCCACCCTCCCAGCCAGAAATTCCTTCCCAAGAAGTTTCCTCTTGTATTCCTCACCCCTGGATCCCAGCGCCCTTGGCTTATGATAAATTTCCGTGCATTAATTAAAACCAGACTCATTATTCATTTCAGCTGCTTTCCACACATCCTGGGACGTTCTTTAATGAGTTCCTGAGCTGCTCTCCCTGTGCAAGCGCAGTTTGCTCGCACTGGAGCTCGAGCAGCACGGAGCACCTGGTGCAAGGGCTCACGCTGAGGATGTGGATTTTCCGGGCTGTGCTGGGGCAGGGCTGGGCAAGAGGCACTGGCCAGGTTTGGGGAATTCAGGAGCCTCAGCTGTGCAGGTCTCTGCTGCTCTGTGCATTCCACACACCCCGGGTACAGCTCTTCCCACAGATCCTTCAGCAGCCCCACAGCCCACAAACCTCACCGTTTATTTATTTATTTATTTATTCACCATTCCCACCAGCGGCGCTCGGGACCTCCTGGAAACAACATTTATTTTCATTTTTTAGCAGTTTCTCGGCAGTGTAACGTTTCCCAGGGTTAACACCACCAGCAGCAACTGTAAATGCTGGTGAGGAGCCAGAGGTCAGCCCCTCTGCTTTAGCACATGGAATTTATTTCCCTGCTCTCAGGCCTGACTCAGCCCAGCCCTGTCCTGCCCAGAATCACGGAGTTAATGGATTAGCAGGGCAGGAACAGCTAATTACTGGAACATCAATATCTTCATGCTTTGGAGGATCAGAGGTCACAGAGAAATAGATGTGGGTTTAAATCAAGGCTTTGATTGTGAGCTCATCCTAAAGAGTAATTAGCAGTGTGTGTTAGTGCATGCAACAGCTGCTAATTATGGGGTGTGGGATAAAACTTCTGCTCCAGCAAGAAACTTCAGGCACACAGCTCCTGGATTTGGGATCAGCTGATCCTTACAGAACCACAGGATCATCCAGGCTGGAACATTCCCTGAGCCCACCCCGTCCAGCCATCCCCACCACTGCCCCATGTCCCCAGGTGCCATCCACGGGGCTCTAAACCCCTCCAGGGGTGGGGACAGCCCTGCCCTGGGCAGCTGAGCCAGGGCTGGGCCAGGTTCTACATTTGGGAAAATTCCTTCCTGGAAAGGGCTGTGCATCCCTGGCCGTTCCCTCTGCTCCTGTCCCTGTTCCTGGAGCACAGCCCGACCCCCCGGCTGTCCCCTCCTGGCAGGAGCTGTGCAGAGCCACAAGGGCCCCCTGAGCCTCCTGTGCTCCAGGCTGAGCCCCTTCCCAGCTCCTCAGGGATTCTCCAGCCCCTTCCCAGCTCCCTCAGGGATTCTCCAGCCCCTTCCCAGCTCCTCAGGGATTCTCCAGCCCCTTCCCAGCTCCCTCAGACCCACCTGGAACTCCAGCCCCTTCCCTGGACATGCTCCAGCCCCTGGGGGTCTCCCCTGTCCTTCCTGAAGGACTCAGGTGACACCGTGGCAGGGATTTGTTGCTTCCACAACCAGGACACATTCTAATTACTGATGGGAAGTGACTGCAACACCATTGCTACAAAAAAAACGTACCTAAAGGACAGGCCAGCTTATCCAGACCCCATGGAATCAGACTCCCAGACTGGTTTGGGTTGGGAGGGAGCTCAGAGCCCACCCAGTGCCACCCCTGCCCTGGCAGGGACACCTCCCACTGTCCCAGGTGCTCCAGCCCCAGTGTGCAGCCTGGCCTTGGGCACTGCCAGGGATCCAGGGGCAGCCACAGCTCCCGTGGAAGATTCCTTTGGAGGAAGCTCTGGTCAGTTGGAAGTGTCTGGCACAAGTCAGGACATCCATTGATTTCCTCAGTAAATGAATCAGACCTGTGGAGTACAAATTGATCCAAATATTGGGATTTTCCTATGTAAATGTCAGGACTCTACAAACAGCAATTACTGAAAGACAAGGTGAGCATGTGGGGGGGATGTAGAGGCATTTTGGGGAAATAAATGGAAATAGCAGGCCTTGCTCTGCAGTGCCCTGCCCTGCTGGGAGCTCAGGCTCTGCCCCTTGGCTCTGGGCAGGTGGGCAGTGAGCCCCTGGAACACCAGGAGCTGCTGGGGAAGCACAAGGAGCTGGGGGAAAAGAGAGGGGAAATGGGAACAGAGGAAGAACAGGCCGAAAGAAAGAGAGCGTGATTGTGAGCAGGAACATTCCCATTGGAAATGGAACACGAAGAACTGCACAGGACAAGGGTTTTGTTCTGAATATGAGATGAAACCTAAAATTACTCAAATCTTTGCATTTTTATCAATGGCCTTAATACACTTTGCCATTTAATTGTATAAAGCCATCCTTTACAAGAGTATCTGTACTTTTTAAAATAAATCGTGCTTTTAATTTAAAAAACCCCTCAACATCCCATGAAAAGCTACAGATGGAGTTTTCATAGTGAGTTGTTTGAGTCCTTCTCCCATTGAACACGTCCTCAGCAGAGCCTTGCTGCACCTGCTGCTTTACATCTCTGAATATTCATGGTCCAGCCTGGAGGAAGGGCTGGGGGGGCTCTCCCAGCACGGGGGGGCTCCCAGGCCCTGGGCTCACCCCAGCCCAGCTGATCCCACTGCTCAGGCTCGGGCTGTGGCCAGCAGGGGAGAATCCCTCCCTGGAAGCAGGAGAGGCCCTGGCACAGGGTGTCCCTGGATCCCTGGCAGTGCCCAGGCCAGGCTGGACACTGGGGCTGGAGCAGCTGGGACAGGGGAAATGTCCCTGCCAGGGCAGGGGTGGCACGGGGTGGCTCTGAGGTCCCTCACACCCAAACCAGCCATGACTCTGATTTTATGAGCTCCACCTCCTTGGCCTTCACTTGGAATTCTTCTGTTGATTTATTTTTAGTGAGAGTAAAACCAGAGCTCGCTCTGACCCTGCAGTGTTTGTATGGGAGCAGCACCCCAGAGGATCCAGGGACCAGAGGGGTCTGAGGACCCAGAGGGACCCAGAGGAATTCAGGAACCCAGAGAATCCAGGGACCCAGAGGATTCAGGGACCCAGAGGGATTTGGGGACCCAGAGGGACCCAGAGAATCCAGGGACCCAGAGGGATTCAGGAACCCAGAGAATCCAGAGACACAGAGGATCCAGAGACCCAGAGGATCCAGGGACCCAGAGGGATTTGGGGACCCAGAGGATCCAGAAACCCAGAAGGATTCAGGAACCCAGAGAATTCAGGGACACAGAGGATCCAGGGACCCAGAGAATACACCCAGAGAATCCAGGGACCCAGAGGATCTACCAAGAGGATCCAGGGACCCAGAGAATCCAGGGACCCAGAGGGATCCAGGGACCCTGGGCCCTGTCCAGGGCTCTCTGCTGCGAGACCATTCCGACACAAGAATAAATCTCCACGCTGTCATTTATTACAAATTCTAATGCAAACAGAGACAGGGATTTTTATTTCTTCCTTCTGAGCATATGTAGAATTTTAACACAAGCGTTTTATTAAAAATCAGAGCTATGAATCATTCATGGCCAACAAGTGACTCCCACTCGTTGGCAGAGTGACCCAGGCTTGGCTTTTCACTGACAACAAATAAAGCAGCACTTAATGAGCCCAGGCAGGTTGTTCTGAAGGCACGGGAGAAGCAAAATCAGGTGGATTTTTAGGATTCAAAAAAAAATTATATATTTTGTCAGCATCTCACTTTTTTTTTTTTTTTTTTTTTTTTTCCTTTTTTGAATAATGAATGGAGTTGTTTTAAGGCAGTGCTGGGTGAGGATTCAATGGAGAGGCTGTCAGGGGCTCTGCTGTTTCTCTGACAAGGTTGTCATGTCCCTGTGACACCTGATGTGCACAGCCCCCGCTGATCCACGGCTGGAAGATGGAATTGTCACTCTGCATTACCTGGCACCAGCAATTACCTGGCTGGGAAGAGAAGAGAAGAGAAGAGAAGAGCCATGCTGGGTGGGGCTGGCAGCACCCTGGGCTGTGGCAGGTGTCCCTGCCCATGTCCCTGCCATGGAACCAGAGGAGCTTTAAGGTCCCTTCCAGCCCAGCCCAGTCCGTGATTCCCTGGTCCGTGGATGCCTCCAGCTTGGATGGAGCAGCGCACGTTCTTGCGGAGAGGAGCCCCGGGAGTGGAGCTGGATCCCTGCGGGGTCTGGATCCCTGCGGGAGGTGGTTTCGGTGGCAGAGCTCCCAGCTGCCAGCGGTTTCCCATCCCCTGTCGCCGGGGTGGCACTTCCCCGCGGTGCCACCCGCGGTGCCCGGCAGCAGCAGGACACGGGCCCGCCCGTGTGCTCCCGGGCACGGCTCTCGGCGTCCCTGGGCTCGTCCCCCTCCTCAGGGGCTCTGGGAAGGGCTCTGCCACAACCATGGCAACGTGAGAGCGGCTCCGCATGCTGCTGGCACCAACAGCGGGCTGTGACACGGGCAGGGGGCAGAGTGACACCCTGCCGGGCTGGGCAGGGACCCCGCGGGGTCAGACAGAGCCGTGCTGGCTGATCGCCCTGGGGACAGAACTGCCTCGCCCGGCACCTCCCGGGATCCCTCTGCCTCCCCTGGCACCTCCCGGGATCCATCCTGCCCCACCTGGCACCTCCTGGGATCCATCCTGCCTCATCTGGCACCTCCCGGGATCCTCTGCCTCACCTGGCACCTCCCGGGATCCATCCTGCCCCCGCCGGCACCTCCCGGGATCCATCCTGCCTCACCTGGCACCTCCTGGGATCCATCCTGCCCCACCTGGCACCTCCCGGGATCCTCTGCCTCACCTGGCACCTCCCGGGATCCATCCTGCCCCCCCTGGCACCTCCCGGGATCCATCCTGCCCCCCCTGGCACCTCCCGGGATCCTCTGCCCCCCCAGCACCTCCCGGGACCCTTCCTGCACCCACCGCTGCCTCCCCCGGTGTCTGCATCTCCCCTTGTCACAGGTTTGGCTGGGGATCTGATGCAGGTGTGGCTGACACAGGTCCAGGTGTGTCTGACACAGGCCCAGGTGTTGCTGACACAGGTCCAGGTGTGGCTCACACATCTCAGGAGGGTTTGGGCAGCAGGTCTGTGCTGAGGAGGTGCTGAGCTGCCAGCCCCCAGTCCCTCCTGAGCTGGAGGATCCCCACAGTGGGCTCTTTAGCCAGCTTTGTGTGGGATCCCCAAATTCTCCAGGAGCCAAGGAACACTCGGGGGTCTCCCTGGACATCCAGAGGATCAGGTCACGGGGATGGAGCTCTAGGAATAACCCAGCAAACCATGAGGTCCCTCCTCGGGGCTGCTCAGTTCCCTCAGCCAGACTCCTCCTCTTTGGTTGCTTGGTTGTTGTTTTATTTTGTTAGAACACCATTTGGAGAAGAGGCCAGGCATTTCCTGTCAGTGAGATGCAAAAAGCAAAGAGCAGTGTGTGAGGAGTCACTTCAGCACCCAGAGGAGCCAAGTTCTGCCCTCGGAGTTTGGTGCAGGTCAGTGCCTTCAACAAGAACAGGGCTCTCAGTATTAATGTTGTAGTTAAAATTAGTGCAGAAACTTGCTGGTGCAGTTTCTTCTGGAATTGTTCCTTACCCTTTAAATGTTCAACTGGCACATTCCCATGGACTGGGATCCGTGTGAACAGACTGCAGCACTTGTTTAGGGAGGCAGATTGCCAGAGGAAGAGATGCTCTGGCAAATACATTTCATTTACAAGAACAAAGTAGAAAATTGTGGTTCAAATCGACTGCTCTGAAGGGGTTAATTATTTCTGAGGCCAAGTTACGCTTTGGTCGACTTCACACCAAATTTCAAGGAATAAACTTGAAATTTGCAGGAACTGGATCTGCCAAGCCTTGCAGGGAGCACTGCTGGTCCTGCCACGGGCAGAGGTGGAAACCAAAGGTGAGGAAGGTCTGAAAGCACAGAAAGCTCCCCGGGAAGGGCTGCAGCCTCCAGGGAGGCGCTCAGCTGCCAGGGACGGACATTCCTGGGGGCAGGAATTCCAGGGACTCCTGGCTGGTGGTGGTGTGAGGAGAGCAGGGCAGGAGCAGCATGCAGCAAAGGTTAACCACGGCTTGTTTTCCTTGACAACCACTCCCCAAGTGATGAACCTTTTCCAACCTGCCTTTTACAAATATATATATATTAGATCTTCTTTTTACCTGCCTCACCTTTACTCCTACACTTGCCCACTAAATGCTTCTGCTCCAAGAAATTTGTGATCAGCATCAGGTTCTGTGAAGCACGGCCATTAATGCTGTTAGTGGGGGCATTATTTATCCTGCACACCTTTGAAATGTATCAATACTGGCTTTTCTGTGTGTGTTTTTGGGAACACACATTCAGGGAGCAGGTTTAGAGAAGAGGATTCCTGCTTTTCCTGCTGGGAGTGCCCCTCCTGCGGTGACACAGGAGCACAGAGCCCCTCAGCACCATTCCCCAACACCCCACAGGTGCTGGAGCCGCTCCCTGCCCACCGGCACTGCCAGGCTGGAATGCTGGAAAAGCCTTTTGTGCTCTCCAGGGATGCTGGAATACCAGAGGAGGAGGCTTTGCTGTCCTCACGGAACGATCTGCACCATGCTGGAAAAGGAACAGATGACAGGATTTCGTGCTGTTTCTGCTGTCTGACAGACTCCTCCGATTCCAGAGGGGAATCCTGCAGTCCTTTCCTGAAAGGCATCCCAGAGGAGGGGAACAAAAGGAAAAGCGAGAGGAAAACAGCAGCGAGAAGCACAGAGCAGTTTCTTGGATAAGCTCAGAAGCACAGGCTGGTGTGGTTTGGAAGAGCTCGGTGACTTCTGAAACGAGGAAAACTCGGCTTCATTCCCCATCTGCTTTGAAGACTGAGTTTAAAAACCTAAACCCGACCTCCTGTGGCTCCAGGAGACTCCTAGGCTGAGCTGCCAAGGCCAAGAGAATTGAGGGCAAGCCGGTTTGGATGTCCCTGTCAGAGGAGTGAAGAGCATCCTGAGACTGGCTGATCCCTGAGCGAGCCCCAGCCCTGCAGCCCCTGCCAGGGGGATTTGCTGGAGAGAATCCCACATCTCCATCAGCCTGAGGCTGCAGGGAAGGCTCTGTCAGTGATGAAGGCAGGGCAGAGCGTGCTGCTGCTGCTTGGGAGCGGGATGTGCTGAGATGTGATCCCTTCCTGCTGAAATCCCCTGTTATCCCGGGATCAGGGCTGCCAGGGGCTGGGGAGAGCAGAGCTCTGAGCCGAGCCCGGGGCGAGCTGGGAAGGCTCCTCCTCTGACAGCCGAGGGGCTTCCACTGCTGGAAGTATTCCCCACTGCTGCCTCCCCAACGGCACACAAAAAGAGGAATGCTGGCAGAGCAGGGACAAACGCCTTTAGGAGCAGCTTGGTGGGAAACGCAAACTTCCACAGCCAAGGCAGCTGGGTCTGGGATCCATCACCCCCTCAGCACCTCCAGCAGCAGGATGGGAATGCCACATCCCCCTGGGAATCAGCCGGGCCCTGGGCTGTGTGACATGGGTGTGACGTGTGTGTGACACATGAGTGACATGTGACGTGAGTGACATGGCTGTGGCACATGTGTGACACGTGTGTGACCCCTGTGTGCCCTGTGTTCAGAACATCCTCCCCCACAGAACCAGGGCTCAGTGGACATTTGCCAGCTCTACCCTGACTAAAATACATTTAAATATTATTTCAAGTATTTCTGTTGTCATTTGATGCGAGCTCAGCCTGCTTGAATTGTTCCTTAATTATTAAATCAATGAATGCCACACAGGGTCTGACTTCTGCACAGGTCACACATTGAAGGAGATCATTGCAAAAGCACAACAGCTTGGAATCATCATGGAATCCAGGATGGATGGGGCTGGAGGGACCTCAGAGCCCATCCATGGCAGGGACACTGCCACTGTCCCAGGTGCTCCAGCCCCAGTGTCCAGCCTGGCCTTGGGCACTGCCAGGGATGCAGGGGCAGCCCCAGCTGCTCTGGGAATTCCTGTGCCAGGGCTGCCCACCCTGCCAGGAACAATTCCTAATTCCCAGTCTCCCATCCCACCCTGCCAGGAACAATTCCTAATTCCCAATATCCCATCCCACCCTGCCAGGAACAATTCCTAATTCCCAGTATCCTATCCCACCCTGCCAGGAACAATTC
Source organism: Pyrgilauda ruficollis (assembly GCF_017590135.1). Taxonomy (NCBI): domain Eukaryota; kingdom Metazoa; phylum Chordata; class Aves; order Passeriformes; family Passeridae; genus Pyrgilauda; species Pyrgilauda ruficollis. Next base: position 10,594 of record NW_024523778.1, read on the forward strand.
CTCATTCCCAATATCCCATCCCACCCTGCCAGGAACAATTCCTAATTCCCAGCATCCCATCCCACCCTGCCAGGGAACAATTCCTGCCCGATCTCTGCTCTAAATCCAAACCTCACCACTTGCTTGAAGAGCTCCACAAGCAAACGTGGCACCAGAACAAACCACCATGGGCATCCTGCACCCGCTGGGATCCCCCAGCAGCCACACCTGGAGGGTCTCAGGCCCTGTGGACCTGCAGTGCCCAGCACATCCCACATCCCACATCCTGGTTATCCCAGGAGCAGCCAGCCCCCCTGCCCGCTGCAATCCCAGCAGCTCAGAGCAGCAGGCTCACCGCAGCCAGCTCGCCCTGCTGGAAGCGCTGCTCCTTAACTCCCAGGGCTGAAATTATTATTATTATTGTGTCTTGGAAGGCATCAACAATGTATTAAGTGCTTTAAAGTGATGCTTAAAAACCCGGGAGCCCTGAGCTGCTGAGTGAAGAGCGTGGCACGAAGGCAGCACCCCGGGAAGGGCTGGGAAGGGCTGCAGGCACAACCTTCCTTTAATTACCTGCCTTTGATCTTCCTGGCCTTTGTACCGTTTAGTTTTTCTTCAGGAAACTGATTTTCAGGGCTCGTTGGTAGGAATTGGCTGTCTAGAGCTGGGCCAATTAAACAGTTTTCTGCACATTGATTCATTCTCAACTGCTCGCTTTCATTATGGTAAAATGATGGCTGATGTATTTCTCATTTACCGGGTTATTATCAATTCCTCAGCCTCGTCTGAAGGCCAAATGTGCTGTGATAGAAACAGGAATCCAATAAAAGTGTTCACAAGCTATTGGGATACCGGGGGAAGATATTTAAATGGAGCTTTGTGGGAGGAACACGGGAAAAGAGGAGCAGCACAACAGAAATCCAAGAGCAAAGCTGCTCCCTCAGTAAAGGGAATATCCTGGACAGTCACAGGAGTGAACACTGGATCGTGTCTGGGAATTCCAGGTCCCCCCTGTGTCCACTTGGGCTTTGGTTAATAAATTTAAAGTTTGGGGCTATTTTTCAGTTCCCAGTTGGCTTTTTAGCTTTTAATCAGAGCTGTGGCTGCCCCTGGGTCCCTGGCAGTGTCCCTGGATCCCAGGCCAGGCTGCACACTGGGGCTGGAGCACCTGGGACAGGGGAAGGTGTCCCTGCCGTGGCAGGGTGGCACTGGATGGGATTTAATGTCCTTCCCAACCCAAACTGCCCTGGAATGCCATTAAATTTCCTAAATATTAAATGAGCAGGGTTTAGCACACAGATTTCCTTCCGACACTCCTGCTCAGCCAACATTTTTTGGTACAGAGAAGGACATCCCAGCAGAGGAACCCCTTCCATCAGTCATTCATTTACTCCCCAGGCAGGTTTGCTCCCCCTGGCACGACACTTTCTGATGGATATTGCCATTCTGTGAAAGGCTTTTCCCTAAAGGCACCTGGGAATGGAGCCTTTGGTGGTGCCTGTTGGCCAGGAGCAGGCAGGGAATACTGGGAATATCCCACTGGCCGGAGGCAAAGTTTTGTTACATTTCTTTCATGGGAAAGAGCTTTAAGTAAGAAGAGATTATTAAAATGGATCAATGGCTTGCACTGGCGTGGTAAAAAAGATCGTTTGTCTAGTTGGCTTAAACTGAGATGGTTTTTAGCCAACTGTAAAGCAGCTGCTTTTCTGCAGACCCTTTTTTCTTAATTACTTAGGATTTTCAGCTGCATTGCATGAGCAAAATTAATACATTTGCAGAATAAAATTAATACATTTGCAGAATAAAATTAATAGTTTTGCAGAATAAAATTAATCCTTTTGCAGAATAAAATGAATACATTTGCAGAATAAAATTAATAGTTTTGCTGCTCCTGCTGCATCCAACAGCTCCGTGTCCTGCACCAGGAGCAGCCCGAGGTGAACCCCTGCTCGGTCCCGGGGCCAGCCCCGCACGGTGACACCGGTGGTGTTTCTGATTTAAAAGAATAAAGTGGCTGACATTTAAAACATCCCTGAAAAAGCGGGTGTTTTTCCACGGGAAACGCGCGTTCCTCAAGTGCCACCTGCTGCACTGACTGCGGCAGGACGCGGCAGCGGGGAATGCTCTCGCTCCAAATTCCTGCCCACCCTTCCCGGGCAGCAGGGACACACAGCTTTGTCCTTCCAGATGACCGGGGACATTCCCGCTGGGAATGTGCACGGCCCCCTGCGCAGAGCCCTTCCCCAGAGCTGCTTTAGGCTTTTATAGATAAACAGCAACAGCACGGTCATCTCCCCATCAGCCGGAGAGGGAGTGACAAAAACCAGCTCCAGAGGCAGATCCCAGATGGTTTTTCCACAGGATGTGGCTAGAAGAAGGAGAGGGAGGATGAAAACTGCCGGGAAGGTAACACTGGCTGTAAACAAACACGCAGCATGGACGTGGCTCGGGAAGGCTGGGCCACTGAGCACCCAGTCCGGAAAAAAAGCAGGAAAGGGGAATATCGGAGTGGTTTGAAAGGAGATCCCAGAACACTGAGGATGGGCACAGCCCTGGGGACACCCAGGGAACAGAGGACAGCGTCCCTGTGCTGGCACAAACCCAGCCGCGAACCGCGGCGTGGGTCACTAATCCAAATAAAAATATTTATTTAAATAACGGATTGACTCACACACCCCCACACCGATCGGCATCCCAAAGTGTCCTTCAGATTTTGGGAAAGGTTCATGCCCAGAGGGTGCTGGCCCTGCCCAGATCCCCAGGGAATGGGCACAGCCAGCGCTCCAGGGATAACCAGGGTGGGATCTGGGGGGTCTGTGCAGGGCAGGGGCTGGGCTGGGTGATCTTTGGGGTTCCTGCAGCTCAGGACGTTGCCTGGCTGGGATCCTGAGGTCTCTGAGCGCTGTCTGTCCCATCAGATTGTCACTGGGACCGTGCCAGGGGCAGCGGCCCAGCCCGGCGGGTTTGTGGCAGGAGGGCGTGCGGGGCACCGCGGGCTGCTCCGGCAGGGAATTCCCCAGAGCTTCCCGTGAGGGACGGGCAGCTGGGAGAGCAGGGCAGAGACAGAAACACGGGCTGGGCTGGCTGACACAGAGCTTAAACCCATAAACCCAGTGCCGCCCTGCCCGGGCAGGGACACTGCCGCTGGCCCAGCCTGGCCTGGGGCACTGCCAGGGATCCAGGGGCTGCTCTGGGCACCTGTGCCAGGGCCTGTTCGCCTTCACACGGCCCCGTCCTGCCCCGTTCCCTTTTCCTTGTCCCACTCTCCTTTCCCGTTCCCTTTCCCTTTTCCATTCCCATTTCCCTTTTTCCTTTTCCCGCCCTCCGATCCCCCTCACGCCCTCCCTCCCCTCCGCCAGGGGGCGCTCTCACTCCCCGCTCCCTCCCCCGGCGGCCGCGGCTGAGGCGTCCGCGGCGCTGCCTGAGCGGAAGGCGCGCGGGCGGGGCAGGGCGCAGGCGCGCGGCGGGCAGCCCGCGCGGCGCAGGCCCCGGGTCCTGCGTGTGGCGGCGGCGCTCGGCCCGGCCCGGCTCGGCCCGAGATGGCGACCAAGAACTTCCGCGTGAGCGACGGCGACTGGATCTGCCCCGACAAGAAGTGAGGGCACGGCCGGCAGCGGGGCAGCGAGCGGCAGCGGGAGCGGGGCAGCGAGCGGGGCGCACCGGCAGCGTGGACGGGGAGCGAGGCGGGGACCGGGAGCGGGACAGGCGCAGGGACTCGGGAGCCGCGGCCGCCGGCTCGGGGGGTCACACGGGCCCGGGCCGGCCTCACGGGGCTGGCTCTTGCCGTGGGACGGAGTCGGGTTAAATTGGGGCAGTCCCCGGCGCTGGGCGGGTTCCGGCTCCGCTTAATCGCGGCCCTCGTGCTCTGCTCCGTGCCCAGGTGCGGGAACGTGAACTTCGCCAGGAGGACGAGCTGTAACAGATGCGGCAGAGGTGAGTGAGTTCCCGGCAGCGCACACGCCTTGGCCCCTCGTCTCCTTCTGCCCGTAAAACTGCACTCAAAATTCCTGTGTTACCCGAAGCTGTTTGAGAAGTGCTCCTGTTTTTGTGTAAAAGACCCTGAAGTGTTTCCGTACGTTCCGAGGCTGCCGCTTCAGGCGCTTTGTGTCTGTCCCCGCAGAGAAGACGACGGAGGCCAAGATGATGAAGGCGGGGGGCACGGAGATCGGGAAGACGCTGGCCGAGAAGAGCCGGGGGCTGTTCAGCGCCAACGACTGGCAGTGCAAAACGTAGGCTGCGACACACGGCTCCTGCCTCCCGCTGGGAATTCCCGGTGCTGCTGGGACAGCGCGGCCCCGGGGCGTGCTCTGGGCTCAGCGCTCCTTTGCTGTGTGTTAATTAACACAGCGGCAGGAACGGCAGCGCTGCCCAGGAAAAAGGCCAGGTTTGCTAAGCTGGGACACTGCCCAGGTTTGGAGGGAGTGTGGAGATGGCACTGCCACCCCCATGGCGCTGGGAGGTGCTGCCTTCCCTGGCAGGGTGGGCAGGCCCTGGCACAGGAATTCCCAGAGCAGCCCCTGGATCCCTGGCAGTGCCCAAGGCCAGGCTGGACACTGGGGCTGGAGCACCTGGGACAGTGGCAGTGTCCCTGCCAGGGCAGGGTGGCACTGTGATGTCCCTTCACACCCAAAGCAGCTGTGGCTCTGGGATTCTTGGATGTGGCAATTCCAGCGAGCAGCTGGCCTGGCACCAGCAGCTCTTCCCTCCCAGGCAGGGAAAGGAGCTGGGAAGGGGCTGGAGCCCCAGGAGAGGCTGAGGGAGCTGGGAAAGGGCCCTTCTGTGCAGCTGTGCTCCTGTCCCTGCTCCTGCCCAGTGACTTGGCATCTTCCCCAGATCTGCCCAGTGCTGTCACCTTCCCGAGTGCTGTGTCCCCACCCTGGTATTCCCAGTCTGAAGGGTCACCTTTTATCCCCAGACTGAAGGATAACATTCCCAGTCCAAGGATAACCTTTTATCCCCAGACTGAAGGATAACATTCCCAGTCCAAGGATAACCTTTTATTCCCAGACAGATTGAAGGATGACCCTTTATCCCCAGTCTGAGGGATGTTTTATTCTCATCTGAAGAATAAGGTTTTATTCCCACCTGAAGGATGTTGAATCCCCAGTCTGAAGGGTGTTTATTCCCATCTGAAGGATGTTTGATCCCCAATCTGAAGGATAAGGTTTTATTCCCATCTGAAGGATGTTGAATCCCCAGTCTGAAGGGTAAAGTTTTATTCCCATCTGAAGGATAAGGTTTTATTCCCATCTGAAGGATGTTGAATCCCCAGTCTGAAGGGTGAAGTTAAGGTTTCATTCCCACCTGAAGGATGTTTGATCCCCACTCTGAAGGATAAGGTTTCATTCCCACCTGAAGGGTGTTTGATCCCCACTCTGAAGGATAAGGTTTCCCTGTCTCTGTCTCCCTGCAGCTGTGGCAATGTGAACTGGGCGCGGCGCTCGGAGTGTAACATGTGCAACACCCCCAAGTACGCCAAGCTGGAGGAGAGGACAGGTGAGCTGGGGGTGCCTCGGGTGCTGGCACTGCTGGCACAAAGGGCTCTGGGAATCAGAGTGGACGTCCCTTCTTTTCCCTGAGCTGGCACGGTTCATACAAGGTACAGGTTGTTCTTGGCCTCAGCGAGTTTGGGTGCTGAGGGAAGTGGTGGCTCCGAGTGGGAAATTGGGGAACATCCAGCCTAAGCTGCCCCTGTGTTGGATCTTGATGTCAGGACTTGGGATGCAATGTTTAATTAATCTGCAGAAGCCTTCTGTGGGCTGGCCATGTGTAGATAAGGCTGTTATCTGCTCAGGAGGGCTGGGGCTCAGTTTCAGCTCTCCTGAGGGAGCTGGGGCAGGATCTCCTTACAGCTCCTGCACTCCCCTCTGCACCTGGGATCAGGCAGGGAATTCACTGCCAGACTGGAGCAGGGCTGGGAATTTAGAGCACAGGGTGGAACACAAGGGCACTGAAATAAAGGAACCTAGAGAAGAGCACAGAGCTTATTATTCTAAAGGAAAAACAATATTTCAGTATTATTATGAAAATAGTAAAGGATATTAAGTAATATAATCATATTTCATATAATTGTTATAATTGCAAATAATATATCCACGTATTTATTATTTAAATAACTTATTGAAGTACTTAGTACTTAATTAAGTTGATAAATACTTTTAGTGTTCCTAATCCATTATTTTAATTAGATTTGTGAGAAACTGCATTTAATAAACGTGTGTGGGAACAATTCATGTTCCTCCTGAGATCCTGTTACGTCCTTATGGCAGATTTATAGTTCCCTGAGGGTTTCCAGAGCCCTGTGCAGGTTTGTGTGCTCCCAGCAGCTGAAGGCATTGTGTTGCTTTGCCCCTTTTTCTAGGCTATGGAGGAGGATTCAATGAACGGGAGAACGTGGAATACATCGAGCGGGAGGAGTCTGACGGGGAGTATGATGAGGTAAGGGAGGGGCAGGGGTTGCTCTGGGCAGGATATCCCTGTTATCCTGTTGTGTTATTTAAGGATATCCCATAAAACTGAAATACAGAATGCTCAGATCTCCATTCACCTCTGGAGGCTCACTGTCCCCAAGATGAGCGTCTCTTTGAAAGTTCCTTGTTGCTGATTGATGTTCCATAGTGCTCCCCTTTCCCTTGGGGCAAGATCCTATTTAAAATTTATGGTTATTTATTTTCTTATAGAAGTGTTATCAAAAATACAGTTGGTGGTTGGTTTTGATTAAATCCTGTTCTAATCCTGGCACAAAATTCCTCAGTTTGGGCGCAAAAAGAAAAAGTACCGGGGGAAGCCGGTGGGTCCTGCCTCCATCCTGAAGGAAGTGGAAGATAAGGAATCTGAGGGGGAGGATGAGGAGGATGAGGATGAAGATCTCTCCAAGTATAAATTGGATGAGGTAGGATGGTTTGCTGTCTTGAAGCTGTTTTTAATCATGATTTCAGTGCTGCCCAGGAGCAGGGGAGCGGCTGGTCAGTGTTTTCAGCTGCCTTTAGAGCAGAGCTCTGGCAATAACAGTGCCCAAAGCTGCTGGAAGAGATGTGCACAAGCTCTGCTTTGTTCTAAATACCTGCACTCAAAAATGGGCAGTTCCTTAAATCATCAGGGACAAGCCTATCTGAGATCAGAACCCAGAACTCCAAGATCTTTATTTGGAACCTGGATGTGTGGTTACCATGTATAGCGAGTGCTCTTGAGTTTTCTTCCTAGGCTTTTAAAACCACATCAGATTTATTTAAAATGAAATAAAATATTCTGAGAGTTTTTTCATCTTTTCTGAGCTACATGAGTATCACTTAAGGGGTTTTTCAAATCTTTGGGCAGCAGCTGTGCAGAGACCTGTGCAGATGGTCGTGTTTTACACAGCAGTCACCAAATTTTGCATATGAGATCTCTGCAGAGTTGGGCTTTGCTTAGAGATTCTGAGGGTGAAAATTCATTTAAAGTAAGTGGTAAAAATGTGTAATTAAATAATGGGGGGGTGTTGCAGGGTTTTTATTACTTTGGTTCAAAACCAATTTTCAGTCACTCTTACTGCTTAAAATTGTGGGGGCTCATTAAATTCCGTTCAGTTTTCAAAGGCCAGGAAAGAGCACGAGGTAAAGGCTGGAGTAAGTAAAACTGAAGGGGAGCTCAAAGCATGGCCTGAGTTTGCTGTGTTGTGCCTGTGCCAGGATGAGGATGAAGATGATGCTGACCTGTCCAAGTACAACCTGGATGCCAGTGAGGAGGAGGACACCAACAAGAAGAAGAAGCCGCCGAGGCGCAGCCGCTCCAAGTCGCGCTCCTCCCACTCGCGCTCGTCCTCGCGCTCATCCTCTCACTCGAGCTCAAGGTCTAGGTCCAGGTAAACGGGTACAGGTCCAGGGTAACGCCAGGCAAAATGTCAGTATCTGACTTCCTTATTTACTTTGTTTGATTGCCTTACAGTTGTGTGATGATGTGAATAACTCTCCTTTTACAGAGGTGGTGATGCTCTGCCTGAGCTGCAGCAGGGAGGCTCTGTGGGCTTGTGGCTTGTTTTAGTGATTTAAGTTGATGTTTGGTGAAATCCTTCAAAGAAACGGAATAATGTAATCTATTTTCAGGTTTTCAGGCTCGTTGGCCATGTGTGGTTCTGTTGTTGGACAGAGGGGGGCACTGCTGGAGTGGGAGGAGGTGGCAGAAGAGGCAGTGACAATGCAGCCCAGGCAGATTCAGGGAATGGACACAGTGGGAATATCCTGGAAATAAAGACAAGAAACTTGAACTTGAGTTAATGGCAAGTGACAAAGTTTTAAATGCAGTGGCAGTGTTGTCAGAACATTCCCATCAATATTGTCAGAACCTTCCCACCCCTGGAACTGTCCAAGGCCAGGCTGGACAGGACTTGGGGCACGCTGGTCTGGTGAAAGGTGTCCCTGCCCATGGGACAGTGAAATGAGATGAGCTTTAAGGTCCCTCCCAACCCAAACCACTCTGGAACTCTCTAATAACACTGAGGGTTTACAGGGGACCTCACAAAGGTCTGCTGGGCAGGCTGAAGCTCTCTCATTGGTATTTAAATTCAGTAATAAATGAACAATTCAGTCAGTACTTGGAAATGGGGTGATGTCAGTATTGGAGCTTTTGAGCTGCCTTACATCTCGTGCAAGGAGGATCTTGATAATTCAGAACAAGCTCCCAGGGTCACTTATTAAATTCACATCTGTAAAGTTCAAGTTTCTTCTAATCTTCCCAGCTTCATCATTGCCCCTCTGTGCTCTCAGTGCCAAAGTTCTGCAGCCCCCTGTAACCAGGAGCCAGCCCCAGCCTCTGGCTTGGCTTCTCCCCATCCCTGCTGGCTCTTGCTGCCTCTTCTGTTCCTCAGCCTCCCCTGCTTCCCACTGCTCGGAGCAGTGTGAGTGCAGTGGAGCTGGGAGGCTCCAAGGACACTCAAAACCTCACCTGCCCATAACCTTGGTCATTAATTCACAAATATTAACAGTGAAGTAGAAAGTAACTTGTCCTAACTGAGATTTCAGCTTCCTCTTGGACTTTTTTGCTTTTAGCTGCAGATAATTGGAAATACCAGTTACGATTTGTGGATGCTTTTTTTGTGGTTTTTAAAAAGGTTTAAATGAAATTTCCTAGCTGGCAAATGTTCACACTACTGTGTCCTGCCCAGTAAAATGAGAAAGCTGTGGTAACAGTATAAACTCAGAGGGTGATAGCAAGCAGAATATATTTTACCTGAAAATATTATTAGAATTTGTTTTCAATGCTTTTGTTTCCAGTGGTTGCTGGAGCCTCCTGCCGTTGTTAAATTTCTCTTGTGGTTTGTGCTTTAGAGAAAATCCATCAGTGAAAAACTGGGAAATAATTGTGACCAGTTACAAGTTGTGTTGGATATGGCAGTATTTTAGCCCCAAATTAACCACCTAATTTATAATGCAGGGGAAAATCTTCATGAAAATTTGAAGCTGATTACAAAGTGCTTGTGAGAACTGGCTGGGGGGAAACTGAGCTGACCAGTCCTAATGCTCTCATGTGCTCTGCCTTTGAAGGAAACTGATGGGTTTCCAGTTAAGGCACAAATTAAAGCATTGATTTCGTTAAATAATGAATAGATAGGAGGTTGGCTTTTTTGCCAGGTAATTGCAATCCTGTTTAATTGTTGTGCTTTGTTTTAGGAACCATAATCGAAAGCTGACTTTGTAATGTTTCTAATGCAAGACCTTGCTGTGTAGAAGTGTCTGGTTTAAAGTGTGGCCATGCTGGGGGCAGGAGGGGATTGGCATTTTAGGACTCGCTGTGTTGCTGCCTCGTGTCTGCTGCTCTCAGGAGCAGTAGCTCTGCTAAATGCAAGTCAGACACTGGAAAAAGATCTCCCGTGTTGTTGCAGGTCCCATTCCAGGAGTTCTTCCAGTTCCAGATCGAGATCCCGCTCCAGCTCCAGGGAACAGTCGCGGTCCCGTGGGTCCAAATCCAGGTGAATGAGGTACCAGCCTGTCCCTGCACAGACACAGGGCACAGGCTCCAGCTGCTCTGGCCCCACCGTAAGGCTGTGCTGCTCAGACAAACATTAACTGCTTTTTATCTTGGAAGTCAGACTTGCTGGGTCTCTGCACCGGGTGTTGCCACCACAGCTGTGTTCACTGAGGAGCAGAGGTTTTGGTGCGAGAGGTTAAGTCTGGCCTAAGCCGGACGAGCGGACGCCACCGAGCTGCAGTGGAGGAAGAAGGATTTGAGTGCATGGTTCCCTGCTGCAGGCATTTGGGTGCTTTTCCTGTTTCCACTGGGGCTGCTTGAGCTGGAGGAGCATTAGAAATGCCACTGTCCTTCTGGTTTTGTGTTGAGTGAGAATTCTGCATCCTCCACGAGACACGGCAGCCATTCCTGTGTAAACCTGGGGGATCACAGGAAAATGTTGGTAGGAAATGGTGGGAGGGCAGTCAGAGTGATTTGTGTAGAGCATCACTGAGCTGGGCAGGGCACAGGAACAAAAGCACATTTGAGGTGTCCTTGCACAGGCATTCCGTTGGCAGAACATTCCCTCTGTGATGGAATGAAGGGCTGTCCCTTCTCCATGCATGCAGAGAATCACAAAACTCTAAGTGAGGAAGCTTGGGTTGGGAAGAAGGATCACAAATGCTGCCATCCCCCCTTGGGGGCAGGAACGTGCTGTGGATTATCCCCTGAGGGTCAGCACAGGATGGAATCCATGCTTTTGGGAAGAGGAAAGGTGTCCCTGTGCCCCACCAGAGGGGCACTGTGTTCCAAGAGATGTTTTTAAATATTCTGACTATTCCAAGAGGCTTTTTGCCGTATTTTGGTTGAGGAAGGCTTTAGTCTCTTCACAAACGTAGTTTGAGATCTGTAAATACAACAGCTGGATTTGTTGCTGTTTGGTCAGATGATCATGCAGTGTGAAATGTCCATTAGGATAAAGTGAACCACTGTAAATCACCTTTAGATCTCTGGTTTCCAGGTTATTCTGATGTGTGAATGTAACTGCTGAGGATGGTCCTTACAGAGGCAACTTCCCAGCAGTCTCCCAGCGCCTTTTTGCCAAAATGGCTCATTTTGGTGAATGCTGGGGAGAGCTTTCCAAACCATTGGTGGTCCATTTATCAGGAAACACTACTTAGCAGAGTTTCTTAGGCCAGCTGCCCTGGCAGTAGCAGTGTTCTTGGCAGAGTAAGTATGGAAGCCCCTCGTGTTTGTTTCCCACGCCCCTGGAGAAAACAGAGTAGTGAATGTTCATGAAAACTGTCTCTGCTTGTTCTGTCTTTGTGCCTTCTCCATGATCCCAGAATTAAATGTGGTTTATTTCTCAATCAATAAAGATCCAGCTCCAGGTCCTACAGGGGGTCTTCCACCCCAAGGAAAAGATCTTGCTCCAGCTCTCGCTCCTCGTCTTCCCCCGAGAGAGGCAAGAAGCGAAGCCGCTCTAGATCCTCTTCCTCTGGTGATCGCAAAAAAAGGCGCTCGAGATCACGGTCACCCGAAAGGTTTGGGTTTATGTAGAATAAGAATGGCTGTATTGAGATGTGTGATGGTTTATTGTAGTTATCCAAGGACTGAGATTCGCTGGGAAGCAATTGAATCTGAGCAGTTATTCTCATAGTAAAAGTAGTTTCTTCACTTGCCCTACTCTTACTTTTGTTAACCCCTCTGTAATTGCTTTTTTTAAAATAATTTTCCCCCCTCCAATGAAAGTCCTCCTGGTAGGAGCATGTTCTGTATAAAGACTTGGCTCACCCTTCTTTCAGTGTGTGACAGTGTTAATGTGTTCATTATTGAATTATTTTCTTAAAGTAAATACTGCATTGAAATAGAAACTGTATTCTACTCTCAGTATTAAACTTAGACTTCTAGTGTTAAATTAGTGGCTTAAATTTACTTGTATATTCTTGTGAGGCCCCCATGAGATATACTTGGCTTCCAGCTATGGTAGGATGCTGCTCAAAGTGGGTGCCAGGATGAATCTGAGCTCATTTCTGTGCATGCTTTCTCCATTTGTATCTTGCAGACGCCGCAGATCTTCCTCCGGATCCTCCCATTCTGGTTCCCGTACAAGTTCTAAAAAGAAATAATGTGTAAAAGCTCACACTTAAAAAAACCCACCAAAATTCCAGTCAGTGCATGAGACATTTTTAAGAAGTTGGTGTCTTACTTGGTCAGAAGTGCTCAATCTGCTAGTAGAGGTGCATGTCTGTCCTGGCTTTCTGGCAAACTGCAGCTTTGTTCATCCATCACCCAAACCCGCAGTAGCATTTTAAGCCATAAACTCCCTGGCACAGGGGGAAGTTCTGTGGTGTGGGGGGCGGGGGGGGTTTGTTATTTTTCAAGATCAGTTCCTCCATTCCTGGCTCCCTCAGCTGGAGGAGCAGGTTGGGAATGTCCTGGCACAGCTCTTTGTGCGAGGAGGAAGCTGTGAGTTTTCCAGAGCAGGGTGGAGCTCCCGTGGGACCACAGCAGGGACAGGGCTGGGGCACCTGGGGCCAGCAGTGGGGCCTTGGGCTGAGCAGTTTTTGTTTTGCCACGTAGCAGTGCCAGTGCAGATGGACACCCCTCTCTAGCAGCTCAAACCCCCAGTCCATCATGATTCCAGAGGGAATTAGCCTCATTCCTGGCAAGGGAGGACGTTTGCAGCCAGCACGGTGCTGTGGCTGTGGTGGTTTCCAGAGCCCGGACTCCGGGATCCCTCCTTCCAAACGGAGCGGTTGGGATCTGCTCTTGGGCTGGAGGAGTATGGAACTGGCTCCTTGGAATCAAGGGAAGCTTCCGCAGGCCGCCTCTAAAATTTCCATTGGGGCTGACTAAAATTTTCAAGGTATCTTAATTTTATTTTTCTTTAAAAAATGAGAATGAATAAACTGCGTAGAAAGTTCTGGCATCTTCAACGTCTTCTTCATCGGTCATTCTTTTTCCCTTCAACATAATTTATGGCTTAAAATGCTTTATGGAATCCATTTGAGTATAAAACTTGGTTGGTCTCTCTTGAGCTCCGTTTGGTTAAGAAAGGTTCAGTGCCATCACAAGGTAAGTATGGTAAGGAAAACTCTTCTTTTTAAGCAAGCAAAGAGCAATATACCTTCATTTATTTCAGTAATAAAACTGCCAGATTTGCTGCTTGTTTTGATAAACTGCACAGAAACAAACGGAGCAAAATCAAAAAACTCCATTTTGCTTTATTTTTCTCTTTTTTTTTCTTTTTTTTTTTTTTGAGCCACGTCTTACGGACTGGTCTAGAAGCAAAATGTTTTTGGTGTAGAGGTATTTTGATAAATCTCTTTGCAGAAAAAAATGCAGTTTCTTCTTTAATGCTTTATTTTCTCTCTAATTTCCATGCTAAATGTGTGTAGGTTGCACAAGAGCAGGTTAGTCTGTAACTGTGCCTCTGACTTCAACGTCCAACTAAACTGTAAAACCAGATCAAGTAGACGCTCTGTTGTTAGCCTTGGGTTTTCTTGTGCTTTGTATTCCAATTGTTGCTGTACTTAACAGATGGGAGGTTTTAAATTTAGCAACTGATAGGCCACAGGCAAAGGAGGAGGAGGATGGTTCATTTGGCTTAGAGAACGTGTAAGGCAAAATGATGCTGTAGACAAGTGTAAATAAAACCTGTGAGTCAACTGTGCTCGAGTGCTTTGTTTTGGGGACACTCAGACTTCCCGGTCACCTGCACTGACCCTGATTCCTGTCACCTGCACTGACCCTGGTCTCTGTCACCTACCCTGATCCCTGTCACCTGCACAGGCCCTGATCCTCATCAGCTCACCTGGCCCACGTATCCCACACGTTTGTGTCATTGCCGTCCCTTAAGTCTTAAAAATAATTTTTAATTTCAACAGGAAAAAACTTATAAAACTTCCAGGTGTTTTCACAGAATCATGGAATATCTTGGGCTGGATGGGACTCACAGGGATCGTTGATCCAGACCCCCAACAATCCCACCCTGGGCATCCCTGGCAGCATCCAAACTTTCCTGGAGCTCTGGCAGCCTCGGGGCGGTGCCCATTCCCTGGGATCTGGGCAGTGCCAGCTCCCTCTGGAAGAAGAGAGAACCTTACCCTGATCTCCACCCAGACCCTCCCCTGGCCTTTCCCTCTGCTCCTGTCCCTGTTCCTGGAGCACAGCCCGACCCCCCGGCTGTCCCCTCCTGGCAGGAGCTGTGCAGAGCCACAAGGGCCCCCTGAGCCTCCTGTGCTCCAGGCTGAGCCCCTTCCCAGCTCCCTCAGGGATTCTCCAGCCCCTTCCCAGCTCCTCAGGGATTCTCCAGCCCCTTCCCAGCTCCCTCAGGGATTCTCCAGCCCTTCCCAGCTCCTCAGGGATTCTCCAGCCCCTTCCCAGCTCCCTCAGGGATTCTCAGCCCCTTCCCAGCTCCCTCTGGGATTCTCAGCCCCTTCCCAGCTCCTCAGGGATTCTCCAGCCCCTTCCCAGCTCCCTCAGGGATTCTCCAGCCCTTCCCAGCTCCTCAGGGATTCTCCAGCCCTTCCCAGCTCCCTCAGGGATTCTCAGCCCCTTCCCAGCTCCTCAGGGATTCTCCAGCCCCTTCCCAGCTCCTCAGGGATTCTCCAGCCCCTTCCCAGCTCCCTCAGGGATTCTCCAGCCCTTCCCAGCTCCCTCGTTGCCTGCCCAGCCCGGCTCCCGCTCCGTTCCCTCGGGCCCTGCCCTCTCTCGCTCCCGCCCCGCCTCTGCCGGCCCCGGGGCGGCTCCCGCCCGTCCCTCACATAAAGCGGCGGCGCGGCGCTGCCGGCTCCGTGCCCGCTCCGTGCCCGCTCCATGCGGGAGCTGCCGGCTCCGGGATGAGCCCCTGGCAGCAGCGGCCGCCCAACGCCAGCGCGGCCGGCGGGCCGGGCCCGCGGGGGAACGGCACGGGCCGGGCGGCCGAGCGCGGCAGCGCCGTGTCCGTGGCCATCCCGCTGACCATGATGCTGACGGGCGTCGTGGGCAATGCCCTGGCCATGCTGCTCGTGTCCCGCAGCTACCGCGCCAAGGGCAGCCGCAGGAAGCGCTCGTTCCTGCTGTGCATCGGCTCCCTGGCGCTCACCGACATGCTGGGCCAGCTGCTCACCAGCCCCATCGTCATCTCCGTGTACCTGTCGGGCCGGCCCTGGGCGGCCATGGACCCCTCGGGCCGCCTCTGCGACTTCTTCGGCTTCAGCATGACGGTGTTCGGGCTGTGCCCGCTGCTGATCGCCAGCGCCATGGCCGTGGAGCGGGCGCTGGCCATCCGCGCCCCGCACTGGTACGCCAGCCACATGAGCCCGCGGGCCACCGAGCGCGGCCTGGCCGCCATCTGGGCCGCCGGCGTGGCCTTCGCGCTGCTGCCGCTGGCCGGGCTGGGCCGCTACGCGCTGCAGTGGCCCGGCACCTGGTGCTTCATCAGCACGGCCGGCGGCAGCGCCTTCGCCGCCGCCTTCGCCGCGCTGGGGCTGCTGTCCCTCGCGGTGACCGGCGCATGCAACCTGGCCACCATCGAGGCGCTGGTGTCGCGCTGCCGCGCCAAGGCCGGCGCGGCGCAGCCCGGCTCGCGGTGGGGCCGCATCGCCACCGAGACGCTGCTGCAGCTGCTGGGCATCATGTGCGTGCTCTCGGCCTGCTGGTCGCCGCTGCTGGTAGGTGCGACAGCGGGACAGCCACCCCCCGGGCTGCCCGCCGCGTCCTCGGGGCAGCAGGCAGCGGGGCACGGGGCCGCTGCTCCTGGGGACATCCATGGACAGGACTCGGGAGGACAGCGGGGATGGGATGGGGACACGGACAGGGACAGGGCCGGGGTGCAGAGCGTGGGACGGGTGTAGGAGAGGAGCTGGAGAGGTCCCAGAGGAGAGCCAAGCGCAGGGAAACCAGCTGCAGGAACCGGAGATAAAAGCAGGAGAACAAGGTTCTCGTGCAGACGAGAAAAGGGGGATGTGAACGGAGGCTCTGGGAGCAGGACGCTGCAGCCGGATGGCATTTAGGGGTTTTTGTTTGCTCCCACCTTGCAGCAAAACTTGTGTCAGTGTTTCATGAGAAAACGCACGAGCCGTGACCCTGTGAGTGCCTTGTGGCTGGCAGCCCGCTGCGTTTGATTTACAGCAGCCTGCAGGGCTTGTCCAGCCTGGTCTTCAAGCATCTTGGCATTGCTTTCCACTATTATTCCTTCCTCGTGATGTAGGAGTGAGTGGGGGAGGCAGAATCCACATCTTTGCTGTGTGGGACCAGGGCACACCCGGGGGTCTGGAATCCCAAAAGGCTGGGTTATTCTGTCAAGGGCTAGCAGGATTTTTGGAAAATGTGTACTTGGGCTTTCTGAGCAGGATGGGCTGAAGCTGGTTGAGGAAATGCTGAGGTTATGTGAAAGGTTCTTTCTGGCTGGAGAAGGAGTTTTCTTCGTGTCCTGTCACCCCTGAGGGTTCCACCAGCCTTGCAGCGTGCGAGGAGAGCCCTGAGGTGAGGGAAGCGTTTCCTCCTCCCCCATAACCAGGTAAATCAGTGAGGAAGCAGGGATTCCGCTTGGTGGTTTGGTGCCCTGGGCATTTCTGTGGTTTCAGAGGCAGGAGTCAACCCACAGGCACGAGGGATTGCAGCAGCACTTCCCTTCCCTCAGCAGCACTCGGAGGTGTGGAACTTCTTCTGTGGAGTTCTCACAATCCAGACTCATGGCTGCGGGGTTATTTTTACAAATACACCTCCATTTTTATACATAAACCTCCATTTACATGCTCCCCAACTTGTTCTGTACACCCCTGAAGTGCAGGTCAGGAATTAGAGACCAGATTTTTGGAGAAGTGACCACAGAGAAGGCAGATGCCTTTTCAGTGAAAGCCAGCTCGTAGCAATCATTTAATTTAACCCGTAGCTGCAGCGCTCAGCAGTTGTAAGAAATGGAGCTGAAATGGAAATCTGGCACTTTACAGAGGAGGTTTTTTTGTTTCTGTGTTTTTTTTTAAAGACATCTGAGTTTTGTAACTGAGAACTAATGGATCCTGGCAGCTGCTGCTGTGAGGTAAACAACGCCCTCGCCACGCACGGTATTTTTAGAGCTGATCTGTTGAAGTAAACGACAAAATCAAATGTGATTTAGCAGCAGAGGGAAAGCTCTGACATCGTGGCTGTGCTCTGGAGGGCTCCTTGGAGTGTCCTGCACGTCTGGCTCTCTGCTGGCTTGGGAAGGAGCGAGGAGAGCAGACAGTGCAGGAATTGTTTCCTCTTTCCAAGCACACAGGAGCTTGTTGGGCTCACAGGGAGCACCTGGGAGAACACCCCACGCCAGGGTGGTGTTGCTGCTTTCCAGTTCACACTGACCTGTTTGTTTTGGAGCATGGACTGACAGGACACAGGGAATGGCTTCCCAGAGGCCGGGGTTAGATGGGATATTGGAAGGAATTCCTGGCACAGGGTGTACAGAGCAGCTGGGGCTTCCCCTGGATCCCTGGCCAGGCTGGACACTGGGGCTGGAGCAGCCTGGGACAGTGGCAGGTGTCCCTGCCATGGCAGGGGTGGCACTGGGTGGGCTTTGAGGGCCCTCCATTCCCAAACCAGTCTGGGATAGCCCCTGAGCTGGAGGGAAGCAGATGAATGACCCCGAGGTGAAATGGAGCAAGCAGTTCCTTGATTTCACAGAAACGCCGCTGCAGCGCTACCTGGAATTACAACAATCATTTCAGTGTTCCAGGCTACAAAATTACTCCTTCCCAGAGTTGTTCCCAAGTTATTTAAAGCCAAAATGCTCAGAAGTTCTGCTGCTCTTCCTGTTAAAATACTTGTGCTCCTTATCCCTCCTGGCAGACAGAAATTACAGACGTATAAAACCACAGTCATGATAACAGTAAAGTTTTGGCTGCTCTTGTTGAATAAATCCAATCATCAGCATTTTGAGCCAGATTTTTAATGGCATGAATTATGTTGACTTTATTCCACCTGATGTTGTTCCTCTGCCTTGTGCAGGCTTTTAATCCATTTAGAAGACCAATAGAGGCCATGATAAACAACCTCTAATGATATCAAACAAACAAAATTTCCAGTAGAGCAGCTGTTGGCCCAACAACTACTCCAATAAAGGGATATTACGTAATAAAACCAGAAAGGAGCAGCAGTTGTGTTCTTGGGAAATATATTTTTATTAGCCTGGTGGTTTTGGAGCTCCATCTAAAAAAGAGATGGCAGAGTCTGGACAGGGCCAGTGTGTGAAGAGCCAGGGAAGTGGTCAGGTTCTGGCAGCGTGGGTCTGGTGCTCCACTGGCTCCTGCTGTGCTCTGGGTCTGTATCCATGTTTTTACAAAGCTCTACATCCCTGTTTTCTCAAGGCTCTATCCATGGCCACTTCTGTCAATGAAATGTCGTGGGCAGAATCCTCAGCTGCTTCTGTTTAAAGAAACAAAAACAATGCTGTGCTGTCCACGCTGCCCTGCCCTCCAGACTCAGCCCAGGCTTTCCAAGGTCAACACATGGTTATTGATCTGGCACCCAGAATATCCCTTGGAGTGGAAAAATCCTCCCTGGAGCCTCTGCTCCCGGTCACTGTGGCTCCGGCTGTCCCAGCCCGTGGGGACAGCAGCAGCCCAGCCGTGACCTCTGTGGTGACACAGCTCTGAGGAGCTTCCTGTGGGAGTGCAGGTTGGCCTGGCTCTTCCCAAAGGCCGGCACTGGCAGTGATTCCCAGCGGCTCTGCTCCCTCGGGCTCTTCCAGCAGATTTGGGGCTGGCTGCCAAGTTTATCTGGGGCTGGAAGGGCTGGGAGTGCTGGCCTGTGCCCGGGGCAGAGCTGGGGTGCATCCCTGGCCCTGGCATGGGGGTCCATCCCTGGCCCTGGCACTGGGGGTGCATCCCTGGCCCTGGCATGGGGGTGCATCCCTGGCCCTGGCATGGGGGTCCATCCATGGCCCTGGCATGGGGGTGCATCCCTGGCCCTGGCATGGGGGTGATTCCCTGGCACTGGGGGTGCATCCCTGGCCCTGGCCCTGGGAGCACACACAGCTCGATGGACAGCCCCACTCCACAGGGATCCCAGGCAGCACGCTCGGACAGCTGTGCCTCCAGGTCATGCCCAGGAAAGATTTGTGAGCAGAAAACAGATCTGTTCAGGCAGACGAGGTGTTGAGGAGCCCTCCCACAGAATCCCGTACAGGCTGGGCTTGGGAGGGATCTTAAATCTCATCCAGCTCTACGGGCAGGGACGCCTTCCACCATCCCCGGCTGCCCCGGGCCCTGTCTGGGTCACCTCAGGGATGCAGGGGCAGCCCCGGCCTCTCTGCACGGCCGTGGTGGCACACGGCCAGCAGCCCCTCACCGTGTCCCGTGTCCGTGTCCCTCGGCAGGTGACCATGCTGCGGATGGTGTCGGAGCAGGCCGGGCCGTGCCGGGGCGGCTGGCAGCGCTGGGAGCCGCGCCGGGAGTGCGACCTGCCGCTGACGGCCGTGCGCCTGGCCTCGCTCAACCAGATCCTGGACCCCTGGGTGTACCTGCTGCTGCGCCGCATCCTGCTGCGCAAGTTCTGCCAGGCCGCCAGCGCCGTGTCACACTGCTCCAACGCCGAGTGCAGGGACAGGGACAGGGCCCTCACCCTGTCCGAGGAGATCCGCCGCACCGCGGCCTGAGGGACACCGCACCACGGCCTGGGGACATCCCAAAATGACCTGGGGACATCCCACAATGACCTGAGAGACACTGTACAATGGCCTGGGGACATCCCACAATGACCTGAGGGACACTGTACAATGGCCTGGGGACATCCCAAAATGACCTGAGGGGCGCTGCACTGCGGCCTGGGGACATCCCACAATGACCTGGAGACATCCCACAGTGACCTGAGGGACACTGTACAATGGCATGGGGACATCCCAAAATGGCCTGAGGGACATCCCACAATGGCCTGGGGGACATCCCAGCATGTCCTGGAGGACATTCTACAGCGACCTGAAGGACATCCCACAATGGCCTGAGGGACACTGCACAATGGCCTGAGGGCAGAACGGAATGAGGACAGTCCATGGTCCCTGCAGAATGGGATGAGAACATTCCATGGTCCCTGCAGAACAGAATGAGGACATTCCATGGTCACTGCAGAATGGGATGAGAACATCCTACAATGGCATGGGGACATCCCAAAATGGCCTGAGGGACATCCCACAATGGCCTGGGGGACATCCCAGCATGTCCTGGAGGACATTCTACAGCGACCTGAAGGACATCCCACAATGGCCTGAGGGACACTGCACAATGGCCTGAGGGGACATTCCCACAGCTCCGGGAGCTGCAGCCACCTGGAAACCCTCCTGGGAATCTGCTCCCTGCTGGCACGCCCTCAGTGTCACTGCTTGGACCCAGAGTGCCACATTCTTCCTGCTGGGTGCCAGATGTGCTGGGATGCAGCAGGACAGGACACTCCGCGGTCACTGGTGGCTGAGCTGCACAAAGGGGTGAGGACAGTCCATGGTCACTGCAGAACAGGATGAGGACAGTCCATGGTCACTGCAGAATGGGATGAGGACATTCCATGGTCACTGCAGAATGGGATGAGGACATTCCATGGTCACTGCAGAATGGGATGAGGACAGTCCATGGTCCCTGCAGAATGGGATGAGAACATTCCATGGTCACTGCAGAACGGGATGAGGACATTCCATGGTCACTGCCACCTGTGGCTGAGATGCACAGTGGGAGGTCTTGTGGGCCTAAAGTGGAGCCTGAGGGGGCTTCTCTTGTTTTAAGGTGGAAAAAATTGCTTTCCTGACAGCCAACAGATTCTAGAGATGGAATTAGTGAGGGGAGTCACTCCTGAGAATGTTTAACACTAACATCTCCTTCAGACAGTCCTTCCTCCTCTTTTCTGGAGGGGCAGGGGGAGACAGGGAGAAAAACCACAGGAATAAGGGAAAAAAAGAAATTTGATTGGATTTCAGTGTCTTAAAACTGAGCAGGGGTGGTGGCAGTGATGGAACATCCATCCCTTCCAGGAACTGAAGGCAGCACAAGTCAGCACGAGCTCCTGAGTCACAGATGTGTCCTGATAAACACTCGTCGGCGTGGCAGCTGAAGGGAGCTTGAGGAGGGTTAGCACTGGGGCCAGGGGAGAAATCCCTGATTTTTCCCTGTGGAATGCCCAGCCAGGCTGGAATTGCTGCTTGCACAGCACCCTCAGAGCTGCTGGGGGCAGAGGGAGAGGGGCTGGAGAAGGGCTGCTGCTGGTGCTCCCGTGGGAGCTGCTCTCCTGGGAAGTGCCCCTGTCCAGGGCACCGTGAGAAGATGCAGTGTGAGGGATGGGGATGGCACTCTGTCCCTGCAGAGTGGCCAGAGCAGCACCCAAAGAGCTCAGTTCCCCCTCCAAAAACACAAATGTGGCAGCTCTGCGAGGTTTTAAACTGCAGCAGACTGGAAGTGTGTGGATTTGTCAGGTCTTTGCCCAAAGAAACTTCCATGGTTTAGTTACAAACTCAGTTCCAATCCATTTGTGCCACATCTGAGGCTTTTTTTTAAAAAAAAAAAAAACATGGTTTAGTTACAAACTCAGTTCTAATCCATTTGTGCCATGTCTGAGGCTTTTTTTTTTTTAAAAAAAAAAGCTGTGTCTTAAAGCATTTTCTTCACCCTTTTGGGGCTGACAGCCTCTCATGTCTCCTGTTTTGTGGCCTTTGGGTGAAGCTAAATGCAAATACAATAAAATACATCTGATATTCCATGTGCCAGGTACTGTGGAATTCAGGAGTCTTACAGGCAAATGAAGTCCTGCATCTGTGAGGAATTTCTTGCACAGAACCTTTACTTTTACTCTATTTAATTTGTTTCTAAAAGTTAACTCCTCAGCAAAGAATCTGTGCCTTCATTTTTGTTCTGCACTGTCCGATTCTTGTCCACATAAATCTGATTTTATCCAGGTGATGTCTGAGTCCGGCCTAAAAGCCAAGGTTTAGCTTTAATTGAAGACCCAGCCTAAAACTAGTGGATTAAGTGCCTTTTTTAGCTGGAGTTGCTGGAGCCTGCTCTGTGCTGAGCTACTCCTGGGTGTAACAACTACAGCTTCATCAGTGCTTCAGGTACTGGGTGGTGCTTTAAGGGAAAACACGGGCTCTTTCTGCTCAGGAAAGTGCCTTGCTGGAGTCAGGCTGTTCTGCTGGAACGATGTGGGGCTGGAAAAAGCCTGTGCTGTGCCGAGGATCCCTTTTGTTCCCTCTGTGTACTTTTCCTTTGGGAAGGAGCTCAGCAGAGCCGCTCACTTGTGAAATATGTCGGGATGACCTCAGCCGCCTGCATCGGCCCTGCCGGCACATTCCTGGCTCTGGGATTGTCTGGGATCAGGCTGGGCTGGAGAGGAGTTCTGG
This sequence comes from Pyrgilauda ruficollis, assembly GCF_017590135.1. Lineage (NCBI taxonomy): Eukaryota > Metazoa > Chordata > Aves > Passeriformes > Passeridae > Pyrgilauda > Pyrgilauda ruficollis. The sequence continues at coordinate 32,831 of NW_024523778.1, forward strand.
GGGGAAGAGGGAATCCACCCTGTGATCCCCTCCTTTATAGGAGGAGCAGGCTGCTGTGTCTGTGAGCACCATGGATCCCGCATGGAAAACCGGGAATGTGACACTGGGGAGGGTCCGCCAGGAGATTCAGGGCAGCTGGTTCTTCGTACCATAAATGTATTTATGTGAACTCCAGTTCACATAAAACAGTGCCTTTTGTCATGAATATTCACAGGGTTTGGGACGGGCACTTGGTGCTGGGGTCAAAGGAAGAAGCTACTTCATCAAAATGGGAAGGGATGGGAGCCTTGTCCAGGTGGGAAGGGATGGGAGCCTTGTCCAAGTGGGAAGGGATGGGAGCCTTGTCCATATGGGAAGGGATGGGAGCCATGTCCATATGGGAAAGGATGGGAGCTTTACCCAAATGGGAAGGGATGGGAGCCTTGTCCATATGGGAAGGGATGGGAGCCTTGTTCATATGGGAAGGGATGGGAGCCTTGTTCATATGGGAAGGGATGGGAGCCTTGTCCAGGTGGGAAGGGATGGGAGCCTTGTCCATAGGGATGGGAGCCGTGTCCAGGTGGGAAGGGATGGGAGCTTGAGCCATTACCCAGAGGCATGGGATGGGAGCCGTGTCCATATGGGAAGGGATGGGAGCCGTGTCCAGGTGGGAAGGGATGGGAGCTTCCCGTTTGTTTCCCGGAGAGCAGGAGTGGAAGCTCTGCCCCCAGCCACGGCTCTGTGAGGGGCTGCCCTTGCTGAACCCGATCCAAGGAGCTGAAGTGCACCTGGGAGCTTCCACTCCCATGCTCCTGGCGCGGGAAGCTGTGTTTGTGGCGTTTCTTTCACGATGCCTTTCCAGCCTGCTCTCTCCGTGTGTTCCTCTCCCCGAGGAGCTCTGGGAGCCGCAGGGCACAGAAGATCCACCTGGAGATGATGCTTGGCCTGCGAGCCACTCGTGTGTGTCCCAGAGCCCAGCGAGTTGGAGCAGGGAGAATAACAACCACAGTGACCCCGGGTGGGGTGGGGCCAGAGCAGATCTTATCTGCCCGGTGATCCAGGAACCTCCTGTGGGAGCTGCTCTGCTGGGAATTACAGCCAGAGATCCCCTGGGGAGCGCAGCACCTGCACCCCGACCCCCAAAATCCACTGGGGAGCACAGCACCTGCACCCCAACCCCAAACCAGCCAGGGATCCATTGGGGAGCACAGCACCTGCACCCCAACCCCCAAAATCCACTGGGGAGCACAGCACCTGCACCCCAACCCCAAACCAGCCAGGGATCCCTGGGGAGCACAGCACACAAGACTGGGAGCTGCACCCCAAACCCAGCTCAGGCTCTGCAGTATCCCAGCAGAGGTGAATCATCTGCAGCCCCCCTGCCAAGGCTGTTCCCGTGTTTTTATCTCATTATTCCTATTATTTTACTGGGTTTTGTTGCATTTTGGAATTTCACAGGAACTGTTTGAGCTCCTCAGGCAGGTTGGCACAGGGGAGCAGCATTGGGATGGGCACCCCAACCCAGCAGAATGGGAAATCCCTGATTGCCACGGGGTCTGAACTAACACAGGAATTCCAGGCAGGCAAATGCCAGGATCCCTGAGGCTGGAAAAGCCCTCCCAGTCACTGAGTCCAACCAGTGACCAATCCCCAGCTTGTCACCAGCCCAGAGCACTGAGTGCCACATCCCGGCCTTCCTTGGACACCTGCAGGGATGGGGAGTCCATGAAATCCCTTATTAAATTTCCCAGGTGATGGCAGGAACACCTCAGAGCCAGCTCCAGCCCCCACTGAACAGCTGGGTTTGAGTTTCCCTTTATCAGTTTGATCTCGGTTTAAAAAAAAAAAAAAAAAAAAAAAAAACAGCAAAAGGCAACACAGAACCCGGGTTTGAAAACGAGCAGAACACAGGAGAGCTGTGAAAGCAGAGACAGAGCTGGGACCACAAAAGGCAAATCTCTCTGATCTTCAGCAGCAGCAGGAAGAGCCTGATAGGTTTGGTTGCCCAGAGACAGCAGAAAGCTCCCCAAAATTGTGCTGTCAGGACAAACAGCTCCTTCAAGGCTCTGCCCAGGGTTACAGGAGCCTGGGATCCCACAGAATCCCAGACTGGGCTGGGCTGGGAGGGAGCTCAGAGCCCCCCCAGTGCCACCCTGCCCTGGCAGGGACACTGCCACTGTCCCAGGTGCTCCAGCCCCAGTGCCCAGCCTGGCCTTGGGCACTGCCAGGGATCCAGGGGCTGCTCTGGGCACCTGTGCCAGGGCTGCCCACCCTGCCAGGAACAATTCCTGCCCAGTGCCCCATCCATCCCTGAGTTACCAAAGTGTGTTTCCAGGATCACACCCTGCTCCAGGCCCTCCATGGGGTTCCCACCCCGCTGCAGTCCCTTCCCTGGCGCATGTCCCAGACCTGCTGTTGAGGGCTGCAGGGCTGGCCACGTGTGTCCAGGCTGGGCCCTGCAGCTGCCCAGGCTTTTCTGGGGCTGGACTCTCGCAGCAGCTCCGGCAGGTCAGGCTCTGCAGGTTCCTGCTGGGCACCATAAACTGCAGCTTTCCCCTGCTCAGCGTGGCGTACAAATTAACTCTGCTGCTGCAGGGCTCGGCTGGCCCGGGCAGAAGGAAGCGTGGGCAGCGCCTGGGCTGTGCTGGCAGGTCTGTGCTGCTCCTGCTGCTGCAGCTCCATCCCAGCCCTGCATCACAAGGACTTTCCCTGCTCCCCTGGGCACTTCTGCCCTTCCCAGCCCTGCTGCCATCCCCAGGGAGCCTTGGATATCCCCCGGGATGTCCCCCTGTGTGTCCTCCTGGATGTCACCCTGTGTGTCCCCCTGGATGTCCCCCTGTGTGTCCCCCTGTGTGTCCCCCTGTGTGTCCCCCTGGATGTCACCCTGTGTGTCCCCCTGAGTGTCACCCTGGCTGTCCCCCTGCTCCCTGCTGTGCACGCTGGCTGTCCTCAGCCCCCACGCTCCCTTTGCTCGGGGTCTGTAATTCCTGGGAAGCACAGGAGGAGTTTTCCATCCGGCTGCTGCTGGGGCTTTGGGAAGGGAGCTCGGGCTCATCCCCGCACGGTGACGGAAGGAGCCGGGCTGGGGAGGCTGCAGGGGCTCTGTCCCCGCTCCAGCACGCTGCCTGCTGCGCTCCTGCCCTTCCCCAGCCCTGCCTGGTGGAGCAGGGAGCAGCAGGAGTGCCCCGTGCCCCCTCCCAGCGCTCCCCGAGCCAGCCCTGCCCGGCTCCCTCCAGCTCTGCCTTCCCTGGAGCAGTTCGGGTTTCTCAGGGATGAAGCCAAAAGGAGAATTAATCCTGAGCTCGGCCAGGCTCGTCAGCAAGACAGAGCAGCCCCAGCACGGAGGGGGGAGCAGAGCTGAACCCCCCCTGCACTCCAGGGCACAACATGAAAGAGCTGCTGTGAATATGAAATATGTCAAATATGCCCAAATGCATTTTGTAAAAGACAATGTATTTATGTTTGGGGCTGCTTTGTTTGAAGAATCCATCATGGCCAGGGATAGGAGCCCCGGTTATTTTTGTTTCTGTAAACAGAGCGGTTGGACAGACCTTGCCCCCCCTCCCCACACAGGCTGTTTGCTCTGAGGAGCCACAGCTCTCCCGTGCATCCATCAGGACACATCAGCCCAGCATTTCTCGGGGCTGGCAGATGAAAGGAAGTGTTCATCCCCACTTGGAGTGGCTTTGCAGTGCGGGCTGTCCTTCCAGCACTCCGTGCTTTATGTGACAGCTTGCATTTTGCCTGATGTGTTTGTAGCTCCTGTCTCTGAGCAGGCCCCAAGGAACAGAGACAAAAACAAGCCTGGAAACCCTCTGCCCACATTTGGGCACGGCTTGGTCCCGTCCTGGCCTCAGGGGGAGGTCAGAGCCTGGCAGTGCCACCAGAGAGCTGAGCCCAGCCTCTGTTCCTGGGGCTGAGAGGGATCTGCAGCCTCTAAAGGCCACAACTTTAAACATTCAAACCCAAAGGAACGCTCTGGGGACCTTTAAATGCCACAACTTTAAACATTCAAACCCAAAGGAAGGGTCTGGGGGCAAGGTGGGGATGGGCCAAAGCTCGGGCTCAGTGGTGCTGGAGGTCTTTTCCAACCCATGTAACTCTGTGATTCTGTGGCTCTTTGCAGCACTGAGTGTGGCACACACCTGTCCCAAGGGCAGGACGTGTCCCCTGGCAGAGTGAAAAGCTGCAGGGCTCAGTGGCCCGGAGCAGAAGCAGCCCCCGCTGGCCAGCTGCGCTCCCGGGGTGTTTACTCTGTGACAGCCAAGAACTGCCTGTCCTCGTGTCCCCTGCCGCTGGTGACAGCGAGGACACGCTGGGTGCCCGCAGCAGGACGTGCTGGTGGCAGCGGCAGCTGCCAGGGCTGCCCAGCCCGAGCGTGGGAGGGACAGGCTCCCTCCAGGTGCCACCTTCGCAGGGCTCCTGCTGCAGGTGGCTCTGTCCCACCCTCTGGGGGGGATGTCACCCCAGCAGTGTGACCATGGCACGTCCCCCTCCGGGTTCAGGGTACAAAGGCACCCCCAGCACAGCCTGACAGCAAAAACAACCAAGAGTCAAAGCCAGTTAATGGCACGGTTAAAATTAGGGTTTTCTCTAAAGATACATGGGAAAGAAACCCCATTCCCGCATGTCTGTTTGTCCCCGTTCCCCCATGTCTCTGTCTGTCCCCACTCCCGCATGTCGCTGTTTGTCCCCACTCCCCCATGTCGCTGTCTGTCCCCGTTCCCGCATGTCTGTCTGTCCCCATTCCCGCGTGTCGCTGTTTGTCCCCGTTCCCGCATGTTGCTGTCTGTCCCCGTTCCCCCATATCTGTCTGTCCCCGTTCCCCCATGTCGCTGTCTGTCCCCGTTCCCGCATGTCTCTGTCCCCGTTCCCCCATGTCGCTGTCTGTCCCCGTTCCCGCATGTCTGTCTGTCCCCATTCCCGCATGTCGCTGTCTGTCCCCGTTCCCGCATGTCGCTGTCTGTCCCCGTTCCCGCATGTCTCTGTCTCCGTTCCCGCATGTCGCTGTCTGTCCCCGTTCCCGCTGGCCCCGGCCGTGCTGGCACGGGCCGGTCCCGGGGTGCGACAGGAGGACCCGAGCGGTTTCCCGACAATGGCACGGTTAATCATTGAGCCGCTGCTGCCGCAGCCCCGGCACCGCGGGCACGGGCACAGCGAGCAGCGAAGGGCACCGCTGCCACCGTGTCCCCGCTGTCCCCTGCGTCCCCAGTGTCCCCGGTATTCCCGGTATTCCCACTATCCCCAGTGCCCGCGCTGTCCCCGGTATCCTCGGTATTCTCAGTATTCCCACTATCCCCAGTGTCCCCAGTGTTCCCGGTGTCCCCACTATCCCCGCTGTCCCCACTATCCCCAGTATCCCGTGTCCCCACTGTCCCCGCTGTCCCCAGTGTCCCCAGTGTCCCCACTGTCCCCGCTGTCCCCAGTGTCCCCAGTGCTCCCACTGTCCCCAGTATCCCCAGTGTCCCGCGGGGCTGCAGCCAGCCCGGAGCTGTTTCCCAGGGCTGAGTGCAGGGCAGGTGCTGTGGGACACTGAGCTGTCCCTTCCTTTGCGTTTTTCACCCCAAACAGACACGAGTGGAGGTGACTCTGCGCAGCCTCCCGTGGCCCCGGCGGTGGCACTGAAGTGTCCCAGCCCCAGCCTGGCTGCTGTGATGGTTCCCAAGGCTCTGAGGAGCAAGGGGCAGGCAGGGCGAGCTGCATTCCCGGTTTGGGAATGTGCCTGCTCTCGGTGACGTGTCACTGCACCCATGGTGGCAGTGTCACTGCACCCATGTCACACTGCCCTGCCCGGAGTGTCCCACATGGGCAGGGCACAGCTCAGAGCAGCTGCAGGCGAGCTCAGACACCTCTGCATGCCCCGGGAAGTGCAGTTCAAGGCTGGCAGCAGTTTCCCAGTGCAGAAGGTCACCCTCAGGAAGGGCTGGTGTCCCCACGTGTCCCCTCTGCTCTGTGCTGGGCCCTGCAGCCATCAGGCTCACCCCAACCAGATGCCCCTGGCCAGGAGGGCGTTTTAATTCCTGTTTCCCACTTGATCCAAAGGGCCCCGTCCCCCCTGGACATCAGTTGTCCTTGGCTTGTGGCACCTTGGAGTGCAAGTGTGGAATTAAATCACTCAGTGCTGCTGGCTGATCTCCTGCTCTGATTCCGTGATCTCCACTCGTGTTTAGAAACACCAGGGACCAAATTCCCCTCATTTTGACACAAATAATTTTAATTAGCATATTAAAATAGTTGTCTTAACATCACCCTGTCACCTGCCTTCAACTGCATTTACAAAATGCCCCTAAACTCTCAGCCTGGGATCCCCAGGGAGTGTCCCAGGGGTGTCCCAGGTGTGTCCCTGGGGTGTCCCTGGGGTGTCCCAGGTGTGTCCCAGGGTGTCCTGGGACTGTCCGGCAGGCATTGCCCATCGTGGTGAGTTCCCTGCCTGCAGGCCTCAGTCCTGCCCGTGGCTGTGACTGTCCCAGCCAGAGCTGTTCCTTAGTGCTGGGAATCCTGTTGGGTTTGAAGGAAGAACACAGCAGGAGCTCCACAGCCTCTGGAGCACCAGCTGCTCCCTCCTGACACAACAAGCATTTAGCAACGCCTGGCACCCTGACGGCCTTTTCCTTCCCAAAATACCCGGGGTGAGCAACACCCCAACCATGAGAGCTGTTCCCCACATCAGAGGGGTTTGTGCAAGCCTGACCCTGGATGTCACGGTGGCAGCAGACACGGGGTGCCCACGGGACATTCCCAATCTGCTTCCCAGCACCACCTCTCGGGAGACTCACCCTGGATTCACACCAGGCACGACCTTTCCCAGAATGGGAGCTGCCACCGTTGGGAAAGGCTGGTGAGAGTGCAAGGGCTGCTTTTCAGGGGCTGGCGTGCCAAGGGCTGCTCTTCCAGGGGCTGGCATGCCAAGGGCTGCTTTTCCAGGGGCTGATGTTCCAGGGGCTGCTCTTCCAGGGGCTGGCATTGCAAGGGCTGCTTTTCCAGGGGCTGATGTTCCAGGGGCTGGCATTCCAAGGCTGGCATTCCAGGGGCTCACGTCCCAAGGGTTAGTGTTCCAGGGACTGGTACTCCAAGGGCTGCTGTTCCAGGGGCTGGCATTCCAGGAGCTGGCATTCCAAAGGTTGGCATTCTAGGCGCTGGCACTCCAAGGGCTGCTGCTCCAGAGCCTGGTGTGCCACAGCCAGCAGTGAGGTGTCACCAAGCCCCACCCAGGCCGGCCCTGGTGGCTGTCACTGTCACTGTCCTGCTGCAGCACAGCACAGCTTCATTCCCAAAGCCCTTGGGATTATCCATGCCAAGCTGTCACCACGAGCTCCCAAATCCAGCCCGCTGGGGACACCAGTGCTGCAGTGCCACCTGTGGCCTTCCCACCGGTTCTTCCCTTTTTGTGTCCAGCAGCACAGAGCTGGAGCTGTTCTCCCCTGGTGTCCCCAGTGTCCCCGGCATCCCCAGTGTCCCCAGTTCTTTCACTGGTTTTCCCTTTTTGTGTCCAGCAGCACAGAGCTGGAGCCAAAGCCAAAGCCCATCAGAGGGACATCCCGGGATGTCCCTCAAGTGCCCCCAGCCCTGCTGTGGGGCGAGCTCCGTGGTGCTGCTGGTCCCTGCTGACCCTGGCAGGATTCACCTGGGGCAGGTGACAGCTCCCCAGGGATTTGGGCACGGCACAGCTCAGAGCGAGCCCTGGAGCTGCCTTTGGGCTGTGGTTTGTATTTGCAGCTGTTGTGGCTGATCCTCCCGCCCGAGGACACGGTGTTACCCTGGCACAGGGAGCCGTGCTGAAATCCTGCAGAGGTTTCCCAAGACGCTGGCAGGCGCGGCAGGCCGGGTTGTGCAATGGCAGCGGCGGGGACATCACTCGCTGTCTGTGTCGCGGGGAGGGCAGGCTCGGTGCTGCTGCCCCCAGGCTCTGCGAGGTGTCCTGGCACAGGGAACGGGACGGGCTCTGCAGCCCTTCCTTCCAGCCCTTCCTTCCAGCCCTTCCTTCCAGCCCTTCCTTCCAGCCCTTCCAGCCCTTCCTTCCATCCCTTCCAGCCCTTCCTTCCAGCCCAGGCTGCGACCCTGGCGTTGGAAATCTCCCGAGGTCTCGCTGATGTCCCCCTGTCCTGGCAGCCCCTGCGGTCGCACCTGGGTCAGGTGAGGCTGCTGAGAGCCGCGGGCGGGGCTGAGCTGAGCAGCAGCACCCCGAGCCCCCGGGCACTTCCCAGGGGACATTCCCGGCTTCCATCCCTATTTCCTCCTCCAGCTGGAAGAGAGAGAGCGGGGCAGGGAAAGAGAGAGCCGGGCAGGAACAGAGAGCGGGGAAGGAAAAGAGAGCGGGGCAGGAAAAGAGCCCGGGGCAGGAAAAGAGCCCCCGGGTTTCCAGAGGATTTCCCTGCCTATCCAGGGGGATGGAGTGTCTGTGCGGCCGGGGGCAGCATCCCGCCTGCTGCCCCTCCCACCCCACCTGCAGCATCCAGGGATGGGAGGGACGGCAGCGCTCCGGGGGCTGCAGAACAAACCGGAGAAGCAAAATTCCCGGCGGAGAGATGCCCTGTGCCAGGGAAGCCGAGGAACCGGGGCAGGAGCTGCTGCCAGGCCGTGCCGGGCTGAGCCGTGCTCAGGGACACCCAGAGCAGCACTGGGAGTGGCAGGAATGGGGACAGACAGGGCTCGGCCCCCTCTGTGCACACCCCAGCCCCGGCTCCGGGAGAGCCCCTCACTCACACCAGACCCACAGGGCAGAGCTGGGGCTGCCCTGGATCCCTGGCAGTGCCCAAGGCCAGGCTGGACACTGGGGCTGGAGCACCTGGGACAGTGGGAGGTGTCCCTGCCAGGGTAGGGGTGGCACTGGGTGGGATTTGAGATTCCTCCCAACCCAAAGCAGTCTGGCATTCCGGGATTCCATGATCTTCCACATTTTGATTTCACTTCTCGTTCCCAGGGTTTCCACACCTCCCCATGGATGTGGAGGGGCTCAGGTTCCCTGCAGGGCCCTGCTGGTCCTGGGCTTGGGGTTTGTGATGGATTTTGAGGGCTGGGGATCGCCAGGATCTCTGGGATCACCAGGGCTGGAGCAGGACCATGCACAGGGCAGGGGAGGGGGCAAGGCTGGGCCCCCAGAGCCCCCCTTGCGTGGCCTCCCTGGTCCTGACCCCACAGGGCTCTGGGGACCCCCTAAAGTGCAGTGGGAATGGGCTGGGTGGGTGGCTGGGTGCAATCCCTGCCTGTCCCTGTCACGTTTTGAGGCATGACTTCAGCACAATTCCCATTTTCTGCAGAGCTCCAGCGCCATTCCCAGCACGCTGGGTGTCCTGGAAGCTGCTCCTGGCAGGGCTGGGGACAGCCCAGCCCAGGGCTGCACCTTGTGTTTCCCAGCAGGATCACGGAGCACTGTAAATTAAGCACAAGAGCCACAATTTATTCCTTTTTTGGGAAGCTTGTATGTCCAAAACATCCCCGCTGCAAATCCTCCCCCTCCGAAGGCAGAGGGGAACCCAGCCCACGAGGGCTGAGCCCGAGGCAGCAGAGGTTTTATTTGTGCTTCGCTCACTATTTATGGGGGTTTTAATTAAGTTTCTAACGTTAATTAATACCCAAGCACGTTTAATTTCCCTGAGTTCCCAGCAAGGCTGTCCAAGGCAGAGCAGCCCAGTGGTTCCCAGCAGGATGGAGAGCCACAAAGTGCCTTTCTCTGCCATATCCTGTGGCCACGCTGAAAAGGAACCGTTTTGGTTTTTCATTCTGAAAATGAATGGTTTTGTCCCAGTCTCACCTGGTTTTTTCCTTTCCCCCCTCAGTCTCAAGTGCCTGCTGAGAGCTGGGTGAGCTTGTTCCCCATTCCACTGCTGGAAGCTGCAGCCATTCCCTGGGAACAGAATTCCATCCTTCCCATGGCCCCAGAGCCCCTTGGGGAACAGAACAGCTCCAGAGGCTCGGTGTGAGGGCAGCTCGGGCACCTGGGGAGAGCCCGGCCTGGCCGAGGCTCAGGGACACCAGGTCAGGGCTGGCTCCTCAAGGCAGGAACTCAGCTGGGCAGAGGGACGAGGAGCACAGCCTGAAAAAGGAGGGAAAAAACTTTAAAAATAAACAAAATGTTAAAAGCAGAAAATCTGCTTCTGTCACAGCTTCGTCCAACTTCCAACCCTACTTCCAGTTCCAAGTTTTGTTTGAATCCACCCAGTCATGAGAAAAGGGGAAACGCTGAGCCCTGGAGGAGCATTTTCCAGGGAAGAGAAGGGGTGACCCAGACATTCCATGGCAGAGGGTGAGTCACGGTGATGTCATGGTGGTGTCATGGTGATGTCATGGTGATGTCACGGTGATGTCACGGTGATTCATGGCAAAGGCAACTGCAGCCTTTGCCTTCAGCACCTGCCCACGTGGAATGCAGGTGCCCCCTGCAGCACCTCCTCCCAACACCCTGTGGGGTTTGGATTCCATGCTGGATGCCATTTCCAGTTGGGGTTGGATTCCAGTTGCATTTCATGTCCATTTGGGGTTGGTTTCCTGTTGGGTTTCATTTCCAGTTGGATTTCATTTCCAGTTGGGTTTGTATTCCATGTTGGATTTCATTTCCAGTTGGTTTGTATTCCATGTTGGATTTCATTTCCATGTTGGATTTCATTTCCAGTTGGTTTGTATTCCATGTTGGATTTCATTTCCATGTTTGATTTCATTTCCAATTGGTTTGTATTCCATGCTGGATTTCATTTCCAGTTGGGTTTCGTTTCCATGTTGGATTTCATTTCCAGTTGGGTTTATATTCCATGTTGGATTTCATTTCCAGTTGTGTTTCTTTTCCATGTTGGATTTCATTTCCAGTTGGTTTGTATTCCATGTTGGATTTCATTTCCAGTTGGGTTTGTATTCCATGCTGGATTTCATTTTCAGTTGGGTTTCAGTTCCATGTTGGATTTCATTTCCAGTTGGGTTTCATTTCCAGTTGGATTTCATTTCCAGTTGGTTTGTATTCCATGCTGGATTTCATTTCCATTTGGGTTTCATTTCCATGTTGGATTTCATTTCCAGTTGGGTTTCATTTCCATGTTGGATTTCATTTCCAGTTGGTTTGTATTCCATGTTGGATTTCATTTCCAGTTGGGTTTCATTTCCATGTTTGATTTCATTTCCAGTTGGGTTTTGTGTCCATGTTGGATTTCATTTCCAGTTGGGTTTATATTCCATGTTGGATTTCATTTCCAGTTGTGTTTCTTTTCCATGTTGGATTTCATTTCCAGTTGGTTTGTATTCCATGTTGGATTTCATTTCCATGTTTGATTTCATTTCCAGTTGGGTTTGTATTCCATGCTGGATTTCATTTCCAGTTGAGTTTGGTTTCCAGTTGGGTTTCTTTTCCAGCTGGTTTGTATTCCATGCTGGATTTCATTTCCAGTTGGGTTTGGTTTCCGTGCTGGGTCCGAGCGTCCCCCGGATTTTGTGGGGCACGACCCAACCAATGACATTGGCTGTCTGCCCCTTGTTTTCCTGCTCTTTCGGGAAGATTTTCCTGCGGGGGTTTCTGGGCAGGGGCTTTGGGAAGAGCTGCCTCTCCCGAGGCTGGAGCCTGTCCCGGCGGCGCTCGGAGCTCCAGCCTGGAGGGAAGCTGCCTTCCCCCGTGCTGGGATGGGCCCTGGGCCCCTGCCCTGCTCCTGCCAGCCCCACAGGCTCTGGGAGACAGGGCAGGTGGCCCTGGAGGGGAAGGGCCTTGGAATGTTTCCCATTTCCCAGCAGGAAATGCAGCCCCTGCTCCGCTGAATTATTCCACGGGCTGGTTTCTGCAGAACACAAATAGCACATTTACCCCCATAAAGACATTAATAATTCCACAGGCTGCAGTCTGAAAGGTGTTTCTTTTATTCTAAGTGTTTGCAGAGCGAAATTAAACTGCTGTAAGCACTGAAGAAAGGTAATTTATTTTTGTTTCCATTTTCCCTTTCAACCATGGCATTAAATATTAACTGCAGCGTATTTTACCAAGCACATCAATTCATTTCCTGTGGGGGCAGAACTAAACAGCCTCCACGGGAGCTCTGATGGCCTTAATGAAGCCCTGCATTAATCAGAGCAGACCCTGAGCAGTGGCCCTGGGTGGCACACCCCCCCAGCACCCGGATTTCCCGGAGCTGCTCTCCTGCCTCCCCAAATCCCCCTTCCTCGGCAGCCTCTGCCTCTCCTGAGGCTGAGCTGCTGGAACTGGGCTTGGCGTGTCCCTGTGCTCAGCAGGGGACACGGGGCACAGCTCTGCCCCCGGGCTCAGCCCCTGAACCCTCCCAGCCCAGCCAGGCTTCTCCCAGAGCCCAAACCCGCTCTGATCCTGCTCCGGGGTTTAAAGCTGGGCAGGAAGAGAAGGGGGAAACCTCCAGCCTCCCCTCCAGAGACATCTGGGGGGCTTTGTGCCCCCTCCACAGGAATTCAGCTCTGAAGGGACAATGTCTCTTCCCAAAGGACAGCACAGCCTCCAGTGCAGATGGGGAACAGGAGAGAAGTCATCCTTGTCTTTAGAACAAGCCACAGGAAAGGAAGGACCTGCTAATTCAGAGTTAGTAAGGCTGGAAAAGCTCTCCCAGAGCATTAAAGCCAACCCTGGCCCAGCCCCACCTTGTCACCTCCCCGGAGCTCTGGGTGCCACGGCCGGTGCCCCATTCCTGTTCCCATCTGTAACATCTGTATTTTATCTGTGACACATCTGTGCATTTCCACACTTCCCAGTGAATACTGGGGACTTGATGACCCCTGAGGGTCCTTTCCAGCTCGGGATATTCTGTGGCTCCCTTGGTTCCAGCTGTGCTGTTCTTCCAGGCTGGGTTGTTAAACCAAAGCATGAACAGCAGCATCCTCAAACAACAACAGCAGTGTTCCATCTGTCAGGCTTCTTTTCAGCCTTCCACAGGGCTGTAAAATCACAGAACATTTGGGTTGGAAGGGACCTCTGGGTTCCTCTAATCCGCACCCCAAAATAGATCAAAGGAGGGTGGAGGCTGGTTTTGCTTTCCCAGCAGAGATGCACGTGGCTGGTCTGTCATTAACTTATTCTTTAAACTACTTTTTTTCCTCGCAAAAAGCCCTGACTCAGAGCGCTCTTGAACAGGGCAACTTCCCTCGATCAAAATAGCCACAGTTCTTTGAAAAAACCAGCCCTCAAACCACTTCCTTCCCTGTGCAGTGAAAGCTGTGGTGCCTCTGGGGCTCGGGGCTGCTCCTGCTGCAGACTCTGAATCTGAAATGCTGAAGCCCCCAAGAGCAGCTGCTGGGGGCTGCTGTGGCTGTGCCAGCCCGGCCCCCACCCTTGCAGCTCCCCCAGGTGTGGAAAACAGACGGATTGAGGCAATTCCAGCCGCAGTTTGGCTGCCAGCAGCTTATTCCTGTCTCTGCTCGGCAGCGCTTTAACCTGGGGACAGCGGGAGCGCTGCTGCCCCACATCCTGCCTTTATTGCCATTCATCCTCTCCGTTTGTTTATTTATTGATCCTTTGGCAGCAGCAGTTGCCATGGCACCAAACATCAGCGGTGCCAGCGCTCTCCTGGTTCATAAATACCAATTATGGCAGAGCAGCTCAGGGCTCTCCATCTGCATGACCCCATCCAGTTTCCTCCCCATCTTCTCTCCACAGGACATTCTTTGCTTTCTGGCCAGGATTTACCTTTTTCAGCCCCTTTATTCCCATTTCACTCAGTGCCATGGCCCGAGGGTCCGGCAGGATGCAGGAGCTGCCTTCAGGCTTCCAGGGGAGCTCTGGAGGGAACCTGGGAGTGTGGGGAAGGGAGCGGGGCTGGAAGCAGAGCTGGAGCAGCAAAAAGCTTTTGGCAATTTTCAAACAGAGGGCATCACCCAGAAACAGGGGATCCCAGACTGGTTTGGGCTGGCAGGGGTGTCAGAGATCATCTCACCCACGGCAGGATCCATCTCTCCTCCCGCTGTCCCAGCTGCTCCAGCCTGGCCTGGGACACCCCCAGGGAGCCCCTGCAGAGTGCCAGCAGCTCAGGGAAAAGGGCAGAAGGTGAATTTGGGCTGGATCTGTGGCAGCCCCTCAGCACACAGGCAGGGTTTGAGCTGGTGCCAGGCTGAGCTGAGCCCAGCCCTGCCAGGCCCTGCAGGGCACCAGGGCAGCCTCACAGAGCTGCAGCAGAGCTCTGCATCTTCCTGGGCTCCTGCTCAAGAGATTCTGGTGGACCTCAGCTGGCCCTGCTCAGCCAGAGGCTGCCTGGAAATGCAATAGAAAAATAAAAAATAGAGAGATAAATAAATCTATAAAGCAATTAATCCCTAGCAACAGGTGCAGCCCTTTCCCAATTTATTTTAGGATTATAGAATTATAGAATCTCAGACTGGGTTGGGTTGGGAGGGAGGGAGCTTAAATCCCACCCAGTGCCACCCTGCCCTGGCAGGGACACTGCCACTGTGCCAGGTGCTCCAGCCTGGCCTTGGGCACTGCCAGGGATGCAGGGGCTGCTCTGGGCACCTGTGCCAGGGCCTCCTTTACTCCCCTTCCCCCTGCCCCTGGCACTGAGGCCGTGTCCCAGCCGTGCCCCTGGCCCTGTCCTGGGGCTGCCAAAGGACAATTCCAGTGTGAGATGATGTCCCAGGTCCCTCAGCCACAGGAAGGTGCTGGGTGGGCAGATGTCCCCCCTGCCCCAGCAGAACTCACTGCAGTGCTGATCTGCATCCCCCACACCCCCAGGAGCACCCCCTGCCCTTTGCACTCAGGCCTGGGGAGGGGCTGCTGCAGACCAGCCCCCTGAGCCCCCTGAGCAGCTCCTTCCTGGCACCTGCAAGGCTGTGGCTCCTCACTTGGCAAGGTGCAGGGTGGAGGAGGCGACAGAGGAGTCTGCAGGCATGGCAGTGCTTCGAGAGCTCTTCCAGAGCTGGCTTCTGGGGACATTCAGCAGGGCTGGCAGCACCAGGAGGTTGCTTTTGTCCCTGCAAAGCAACAACAGGGTTTGGCTCAGCAGGATCTGTGTACAGCACTGGGGATGGAAAGCAGCAGAGGAAGCTGTTTCAAATAAATAAATAAAAAGAAAACAGGAGTTTTTCCCCCTGCTAGGGAGCCAGGCTTTGTTCTCCTGGATATCCTGCCAAGATACACAAAACGTGACAGTCCCGGGAGTGCAGGAGCCCAGCGTGGGAGCTCGGGGTGGCCTCGGTGCCACAGAGCAGGGGACACTCCTGGGCTGCTGGGGATGTCATGGCCCAGAGCTGGGGGCTCTCCCTGGCACATCTGGGGCTCAGGTGGCACATCTGGGGCTCTCCCTGGCACATCTGGGGCTCAGGTGCCAGGAGCAGCCCGTGGTGCCAGGGCAGTGGCTCAGGTGGCACATCTGGGGCTCAGGTGCCAGGAGCAGCCCGTGGTGCCAGGGCAGTGTCCCTGTGCAGAGGGGACTGTCCTGCTGCTGCTGGCTGAGCAGGGACAGGGACAGCCCTGGGAGGAGCAGGAATCCGCTCTGGGGGCTCTGGGGTCCCAGTGGCACCGCGGGACACCGGGAGAGCCGCGGTGCCCAGGCCAGGCTGTGCCACGGGAGGGAGCAGGGCTGGGCAGCACCGGGACAGCAGGGACAGCAGGGGACAGCAGGGGACATGGCCCCAGCTCCTGGCAGCCCCTGTGCCCCTGCCCGAGCCTCCCTGCCCGCACAGCCCCAGCAGGAGGGGCACAGGCAGGAGCTGAATGTCCCCAAGGGCAGGGGACAGCAGCAGCGCCACTCGAGCCCTCGCGGCTCCTCTCCGTTTATTTCTGTTCCTCAGTTTATTTTGCAGCTCCTATCTGGAGCGTGTGTGCCAGTTTTCCTCTGCAGGGCACGGATTTTCCATTCCCAGCTCTTTCCTGGGGGTTCGGCACACGAGAGCCGGGGGTTAAAGCTGAAAATGCAACGTTCTCCCACAGAGCTGCTGGGAGCAGGAGGGTCTGCAGAGCCACAGGGCTGGGGACCGAGCCTGGGAAAGGTTGGGAAAGAGCTCCAGGATGATCAAATCCAGCCTTGGAGTGAAGGGGATGTGTTGTGGAGCAGCTGGGACACTGGCTGGGAGGGATGGAGGCTCTCCCTGAGGCACAGCAGGAGCGGAGCAGAGCCAGCCCCGGGAGAGGCTGAGCTGCCCCAGGGCGGTGGGCACCGGGGGTCGCTCCGGGCAGGACCCTGGGGACATTCTGGAGAGCCCAGAGCGCTGGGACACGCCTGGTTGGGGAGCTGGGGCTGCCCCATCCCTGGGACTACCCCTGGATATCCCTGGAGTGTCCCTGGATATCCCCAGGACTGCCCCTGGATATCCCCGGAGTGTCCCTTGATATCGCCAGGACTGCCCCTGGATATCCCCAGGACCGTCCCTGCCCATCCCAATGTCCCCACAGTGTCCCCAGCCGAGGTGACATCTCCAGCCAAGGCTGAGCTCGTCCCCATCCCTCTGCAGCTCCCAAATCCGGGACAGCCAAGGAGATGAATTCCCTTCACCATGGACCAGCGAGGGAAAAACACCTCCAGGGCCTGGGGGAGGAATTTCCATGTGCACAAGTTTTCCAGATAAAAAAGACAGGGATTTGTTAACATGTGTCATTTCTCCCTGTGGTTGTATTTCACAGAGGAAAGCTTTCAAAACAACTCTGACTTTTATTAGAGGACACACGTAAAGAACTTTTTTAAATTTTTTTTTTTTTTAAACGAATCAGCTGTTCCATCTCCCCTGAGTCCAGATCCTGAGAAGAATAAATTCTGCAGAGGATGCCTTTGGGAACCAAGAACCGAGGATGGATTTGCAACAGTTGTTTTATACCTCAGGGAAAATTTAAATCCTGGAAGTTGAGGCTCTTCCATGCTGGAAAGGACCCCCAGAGGCCTGCAGCCCCCCACCCCTCTGAGCAGGGCGCCCAGCCTGCTCTCCAAGGAAGGGACTGCAGCGCTTCCCTTGTGCCCAGCCTGAGCTCTGAGAGTCAGAGACCCGAGCCGATCAAACATTCCCTGAGCTGGGCAAGGGTCTCAGGGCATGTCCCTCTCCTGTCCCTCCTCTGGGGGACACTTGGAGAGCTCCCCTGCACACCCCGGCCGTTCTGGGCCGTCCCCCCTGCCCCTCACCCTGCTGACAAAGACTTTGGGGTTCAGTTTGTGCAAGGCAAGGTGACCCCAAGCTCCAGCCCCTCCCCAGCTGCCACCACCCCAACCCAGAGCCGGCTCCAGCTCCAGCTTCCATCCAGCCTCAGCTCCCATCCAGCTCCCAGCTCCCACCCAGCTCCCAGCTCCAAGCTCCAGCTCCCAGCTCCAGCTCCCATCCAGCTTCCAGCTCCAGCTCCCAGCCCCAGCCCCAGCTCCCATCCAGCTTCCAGCTCCAGCTCCCATCCAGCTCCCAGCTCCCATCCAGCTCCCAGCTCCCATCCAGCCTCAGCTCCCATCCAGCCTCAGCTCCCATCCAGCTCCCAGCTCCCATCCAGCTCCCAGCTCCAGCCCCCAGTTCCAGCCCAGCTCCCAGCCCAGGAGCCCCGAGTGCGGTTATTGGATCGCATCCTTACCCACCGAGTGAGTCTGCAGGGCTTTGTTTTAAAGAGCAATTTAAAACCAGAGGAGAAGACAAATTACAGGGCTTGGGCTTCGGCCTGGCAGGGAGGGAGCAGGGAGAGAGATCCAGGGCTGGATCCAGGAGGTTCCTGGCTCTGGAGGGGGCACAGAGGGGCAGGGACCGCCCTGCCAGAGGACACCAATGTACCCAAGGGTGTCCTGACCCTTGGAGCATCACCCACTGCCCCCATTCCTGACCTGGGGGCTCAGAGCCCACCCTAAAACCCCTCATCATGTGCTGCTCATTAAGAGAAACCCCCAAAACCCCTCATCATGTGCTCCTCATTAACGAGGATCACCTGGGATGAGGCCCACCCTTAATGAGACTCACCTGAGATGAGGATCACCCTTTATGAGACTCACCTGTGATGAGTGTTGCCTTTAATGAGAAGCACACTTAATGAGGCTCCTGAGCCACACCCACAAGGCTCATTCCATTTGTTAAACAAATTCAGCCAAAGAGGTGTCAATATCTGCACAATATGGATAAAATAAACACCCTGCAGTGGAAAATGCATTACTGTCAGTGCTTTATGGACATGTTTCAGTTTAAAAAAACCCCAAAGTCAGTCCAGAGGAGGCTCTGGAGCCAGGCTGGGAGAGCTGGGGGTGCTCACCTGGAGAGGAGAAGGATTCAGGGAGAGCTCAGAGCCCCTGGCAGGGCCTGGAGGGGCTCCAGGAGAGCTGGAGAGGGACTGGGGACAAGGCCTGGAGGGACAGGACACAGGGAATGGCTCCCACTGCCAGAGGGCAGGGATGGATGGGAGATTGGGAACTGGGAATTGCTGGCTGGGCTGGAATTGCCAGAGCAGCTGTGGCTGCCCCTGGATCCCTGGCAGTGCCCAAGGCCAGGCTGGACACTGGGGCTGGAGCACCTGGGACAGTGGCAGTGTCCCTGCCAGGGCAGGGGGATGGGATGAGCTTTAAGGAGTGTTTTTCAGGGGAATGGAAATGATATAAATTAGAGATGTGGAACAGCTCTTTAAGCAGGGAATTTGATGAATAACAGCTCCTTGGAGCAGTGGAGCAGCAGGAATTCAGGGTAGAGGAAATTCTTTCCTATGGAGGGGAGGTGCAGTGGGGGATGAAAAACAGGGGAAAGCACAGGATAAAACACTCCCAGGCCCAGGGGGGATTTTGGGGTGTCTGTGCAGGGCAGGAGTTGGATCAGTGATCCCTGGGGTCCCTTCCATCAGGACATTCCTTGAACCTGGGATAAAACATCCTGAGCCACAACATCCATCAGCGCAGGATGACACCTCAAAACCTCATCCTTTAATCCCTCCCACTGAGCCGGGCCCAGCCAAGGTGGGATTTAATTCATGGCTTTGTCTGCTCAGCCCCGGGAATTCCTGAGCGCTTCCCCCCGGGTTTGGGGCACACGCCGTCCCAAATGAACGTCATCCCAGCCGGGAGACGGGAGCACAGTGGGCAGCCCATAAATATCCAAACAGAAACGCCTGCAGAACACGCCCGGGGCTCCAGCAGGAGCAGCCCCCGCCCTCGGAGGAGCACGGGAATCGTCTGGGGCACGGCAGGAATGTCTCTCCCCTCGTTCCTCCTCGTTTAGCCTTCTCCTGGTCTGCAGGATCCTTCAAACACGAGAGCTGCTGTGGCGAGCAGAGGAATTCCCAGCACAGGGAAAGGTCAGCAGGCTGCTCCGTGGGGTCAGCCATGGAGGCTGCTGGATTTGGGTTATCAGGGACCTCATCCCAGCGTCTCCTCTGCTTCCAAACAAGGCCTGGTGAAAGCAGAGCACGGCACCCACAACCCCATCCCATCTGGGCTTCCCAGCTCAGCATTCCTGGCTGTGGGACCCCCCTGTCCCAGCGCAGGGCTGAGGGACGGTGGCACCGTGGGGGACACTGCTGGGAATGCCCAGCGGTGCTGGCAGGAGAGCTGACCCCCCGACCCCACACACTGAGGGCTCCAGCTGCCAAGAACACCCAGAGCCCAAAGTTCACGTGGCCTTTGGGGACATCAGCAGAGTGGGGACCACGGGGGACAGGTTTGGGGACACAGGGGGACAGATTGGGGCACCCAGTGGGACAGGTTTGGGGACACACATGGGACAGGTTTGGGGACACACATGGGACAGGTTTGGGCACAAAGTGGGGCAGATTTGGGGACCCACATGGAGCAGGTTTGGGCACATACATGGGACAGATTTGGGGATACACATGGGCAGGTTTGGGGACACATAATGGGACAGGTTTGGGGACACACATGGGGCAGGTTTGGGCACAAAGTGGGACAGGTTTGGGGACACACAATGGGACAGGTTTGGGCACAAAGTGGGACAGGTTTGGGGACACACAATGGGACAGGTTTGGGCACAAAGTGGGACAGGTTTGGGGACACATAATGGGACAGGTTTGGGGACACACATGGGACAGGTTTGGGCACAAAGTGGGGCAGATTTGGGGACCCACATGGAGCAGGTTTGGGCACATACATGGGACAGATTTGGGGATACACATGGGCAGGTTTGGGGACACATAATGGGACAGGTTTGGGGACACACATGGGACAGGTTTGGGCACAAAGTGGGGCAGATTTGGAGACCCACATGGAGGAGGTTTGGGCACACAGTGGGACAGGTTTGGGGACACACATGGAGCAGGTTTGGGGACATACATGGGACAGATTTGGGGATACACAGGGGACAGGTTTGGGCACCCAGGTGGCAGGGGCACCTTCCACAGCCCAGGGCGCTCCAGTTACATTTGCATGAATTACCCTGGAGGTTTTTGACAGAGAAAAGATGCAGAAAAGCACAGTTTAATCTTTCTCCTGTTGCAAATCTGCCCAGGGGAGCAGGAACATCCTGCTTGCACTATTATGAGATAATAATGGCATTAAACAGGACATCATTATGGCCTCATTAGTTATGGCCCTAGACATTTATCTGGGGGATTAAATCCCTCTATTCAGACCACAGACTTGACCTGGCCTAACAATCCCACTGAAATTAAGAAGTTTTCCCTTTCAGTAAAGTCTAAGAGTTAATAAAACCCACGGGTAGCCAAACCAGCACAATTCCTGCTGGGATCTCAGTGCCAGGGCTGTGGCACCGTGGGCATGGCTGGGACAAGGTGGCACTTTCCTCCTGGCCACAGTGACACAGAATCGGGGGTGGTTTGGGTGGAAGGGACCTCAAAGGTCCCCGTGCAGGTCCCTGCAGTCCCTCCCCTGCAATGGCATCTCTCAAATGTTATTTATGTCCTGCTCTGGCTTTTTTTAATAGAGGAGGAAAACTTCCCTCCCCTCCCTTCCTCCTCGTTTATTACAGGCATTAAGTTAAACATGGTTTCCTCTTAAACTCGACCTAATCCAATTAATATTAATATTGCCCTGAGCCAGGCTGATCTCATTAGTGTCCATATTTAATATCATTCCTGCGAGTTGTGCTGAAAATGAGCTTCTTGCTTTTCAGCGGCTCTGGAAAGGAGGAGCAGCGTTTCCTTCCATTCGGGAGCACGGGCGGGATGGGAAAAGGAGCAGCCTGGGGCCTGAGCCCGGGGGGGAATAATCAAGGTTTTGTTTGTGGCTTTTCATGAAATGGAATGGTTTGGATTGGGAGGGACCTCAAACCCACCCAGTGCCCTGCCCTGGCAGGGACACCTCCCACTGTCCCAGGTGCTCCAGCCCCAGTGTCCAGCCTGGCCTGGGGCACTGCCAGGGATCCAGGGGCAGCCACAGCTGCTCTGGGCACCTGTGCCAGCCCTGTCAGGGAGGAATTCCTTCCCAATATCCCATCCCGAATGGATCCCTGCCCTGCCCCACGGGCATCCTCAGGACCTGGATGACATCCTGAGATTCCCCCTGCTCATCTCTGCAAACCCATTTTTAGGGAATTCATGCTGTGTCCCAGCCCCAGCTGAGCCCAGGGGGAATAATCAAGGCTTTGTTTGTGGCTTTTCATGAAATTGAATGGTTTGGATTGGGAGGGACCTGAAACCCACCCAGTGCCACGGCAGGGACACCTCCCACTGTCCCAGGTGCTCCAGCCCCAGTGTCCAGCCTGGCCTGGGGCACTGCCAGGGATCCAGGGGCAGCCACAGCTGCTCTGGGCACCTGTGCCAGCCCTGTCAGGGAGGAATTCCTTCCCAATATCCCATCCCGAATGGATCCCTGCCCTGCCCCACGGGCATCCTCAGGACCTGGATGACATCCTGAGATTCCCAGGGGCCACTTCTGGAGCTCGCCCAGGTCCCTGAGGGAGCCAAAACAAAGCTGGCAGCGGTGGGATTCGAACCCACGCCCCCGCAGGGACTGGAGCCTTAATCCAGCGCCTTAGACCGCTCGGCCACACTACCCTGGCACAGCATTCCCTGGGAATGGGATTGGAGCCGGGATCCGCCCCTGGGCACGGTGCCTTGCCCATCCCGGCCGCCCTCTCCCGCCTCAGATCCTTCGGATGCTCCTGCGTTCTCAGGAGCTCCCGGCAGGATGGAGCCTGGCTGCAGCACTCCCAAAGTGCCCTTCCTTCCAGCGTGGGATTGCTGCTCTCCCTTCCCTTCCCATCCCATCCCATCCCATCCCATCCCACCCACTCTCCCAGCTCCCCCAGCTCTCTCCACACTCACCCCCACATCTCTTTCCTCAGAGGCCGAGGACAGCTCCTCCATCCCGTTGGGAACACGGTGCCGTGTCCGATTTCCCTGTTGGATCTGTGCCCTTCCCGCCGCGCCGTGTCCCCGCGGTGCGGGGGCCCAGGGCCGAGGTGACAGTGACAGTGACAGTGACAGCGCTGCCCCTCAGTGCCTGCCTGGCCCGCAGATCCCGGCCTGCCTGTGGGATCAGGGACGGGGCCAAAATCCGCAGGAAACCTCCTGCCAAGCGCCGGGAGCCAGACCCAGGGAAGTTGTGGAGTCACGTAAATATTTTTCTTCCCCGGTTAAACACAGCCACTTTCTCCTTCCTCAGCACGGCGATAAAAGCACATTTCAATAAACAGCGCTTCAAAGGGATGTTTGCACTTGGCTCCTCTTCCAGCCTTTTTCATTCACTGCAACAGCTCCTGGCTGCAGGAGCTGCAGGTGAACCCCCGGCTCCCTCTGGAAACTCGGCTCCTTCTCCCAAATCCTCCCATTCCCAGACACGTTCTGATTTAAACTGCAAAAATAACCAGAGATAAAAAAAGAGATGTTGTCTGGAATTCCTTGCTCCGTGGGTTTTTTGATCCTCGTTGCTCCAGTCCTAGGAGTCCCTAGACCCAAATCCTGGGATGGATCCCTGTCAGGGATCCCCGGCAGAGATGGTGAAACTCCAGGAGTAAACTGGCTATTTGAGGATAATAATTGGATTTTCATTAAGGGGACACTCACAAACTGCTGCCAATTTCTGAAAGATTTATTTCCAGCCAGCAGCTGCTAAATCATTCCAAATAAATTCCAGCCCCACGGAAGTTTCACAGCCCCATTTGGGATCCCGTGGATCTGGGGACGCTGATCTGCCCCGGCAGAGCTGGGAAAGTGCAGGATTTGAGGCATTTGCACCTCATTGTGTGGCAGGGGTTGGGAAACCTTCCCAATAAACATCCCGCAGCGCTGGGGAGGTTTGGAATTAAACCCCAAACCACTTTAATAAATCCAACGGGATTGTTTCAATTAAAAAGAAGTGATTACAACAGCCCTTATTTTCTTATTAGGGCATTTAAGCAGCCCCTATTAAAAGATTAGAAGATATTGAGTTTTTGTATGGCTCTCCAAAACACTGTTTGGAATATCCCTCGTTAAAATAATTGCTGTTTAAATACTTCTGCCTAAAAATTACATTAATAAAATTGGACATCCCTGTCCAAATTTGGGACAGCAGCTTTGAGAAGGCCTGAGACCTCCCCAGAGATCACCCATGGCCACAGAAAACCCACCTGGGTTGGTAGAAAATGTTTTTCTTCCCCTGAAACAGAAGAAAAACCCCTTCAATATTCCCTGATCTGCTCATTCTTGTGTTCCCCAGCAGCCCAGCCCAGGGCCAGGAGCTGCCAAGAGCAAATAATTCCCATTTTCATAGATGAGGAGATGAATCATTGCTGGTATTTTTAGCAGGTCATTAAGGGCTGGCAGGGATATTTGCAAACTGACTTGTGAGGGTTTGCATTGGTGTGAGCACAACCTCGGAGAGAAAACATCAGCTGGGAGTCAGAACAGAGGCAGTGGGAGCACTGGGAATTGCATCTCCAAGTCTGAAACTGACAGGGAGGGATGGGATAAATGGGGTTTGTGGGAGCCTGGGCCCCACTCCACTGACACATGGGACAGGGATTTGTCCCAGCCCATGGATAATGTGGAATCCCACCCCATGGATAATGTGGAATCCCACCCCATGGATGCCTACATGCCCTGGGGAGGGATGCTGCAGGCACTGGGACAGCTGGGTCCCGTGGGGTTGGATGGAAAGGGACTTTTCCTGCTGGTCTGGGAGCAGGGAAGTTCCTTGGGAGTTCAGAGGAGCATCAGGGCACCTCAGAGGAGTCATGGAATGGGTTGGGAGGGAGCTTAAAGCCCATCCTGTGCCATCCTGCCACGGCAGGGACACCTCCCTCTGTCCCAGGCTGCTCCAGCCTGGCCTTGGGCACTGCCAGGGATCCAGGGGCAGCCACAGCTGCTCTGGGCACCTGTGCCAGGGCCTGCCCACCCTGCCAGGCAGGAATTCCTTCCCAAAGTCCCACCTCAATCTCTCCTCTTTAGTTCAAAACCATTCCCTCGTGTCCCATCACCATCTGCCCGTGTAGAATTCACTCTCCTGGCACAGGGGAAGAGCTGCTCACCCATGAGTGGAGCAGAGCTTCCCAAAATGGACATTTAATAAAGAAACTCTACATGTTAATATTCATATTTAACAGCTCCTTCTCCTGTCTGTGCTCTTGGGGTGCAGTGAGCACCACTCAGGGGAAACGCAGGGAATAAACCAGCTGGAAGGATGGCAGGGAGCCTGGCAGCAGGAGGACAGCTCACACAGCCCGAGAACCCTGGGCAGCCCAGCTGTGCCACGGCCCAGGCTGACAGGGCTGCACATTCCTTCCCAAATGTGGAGGGACTGCCTGGGAACGGGATACCAAGCAGGGCTGTGCCAGGGCCACCAGCCCTCAGCTGTCCCACATTTCCCTGGAAAACCCAATTAATCCAAGGCATCAGCAGCACATCTGCCAGGGGTGGAGCTGCCATCCTCTGCAGTGCAGGGATGCGTGGGGCACTACCTCCATTGGGACAGCCCATCCATCCCAGCAGGCTCCAACGGCCAGGGGGATCTTTGGGATCCTCTCTGCACAAAGTCCCTCACATTTGGGAAGACTTCTGTACTTCTCATTTGTGATTTGATGGTGGAGCTGCTCCTGCTGTGCTGTCCTGAGCCATTGTTAGGCAGCACATCCATCCATCCTCCACCGTCATCCATCATCATTGTCCATCATCCATCATTGTCCATCATTTCCAGATTCCTCTTTTCTCCTGAGCAGTGCTGAGGTGGAACTGAGCCCAAGTGCTCCGTGGTCCTTCACCTTCTGCTTTGCTCCATCAGGGGCTGGAGGTGCAAGGGGGGCTCTGGTGGCACTGGACTCCTGCCAGAGAGTGCCTGGAGCTCCTGGGAAGAGCTGCCAGAGAATCCATGCTGGATGCAGGCAGCAGTTCTGGGAATGCAGAGCTGTGGTTGCTGGCAAAGGCTCGGCTCCAGCTGAAGCTCCTGGGAATTGCTGCCTGTGCCTCAGGTGAGATTTGGTGTTAGGAACCAAAGTGAGTCCAAAACAAACCTTTGGAAAAGGGAACAGCATGGATGAAAACCTGGAAAAGTAGGAGACCAGCACAGTTCTCCAAGTTCAGACATTTCTGGGAGAAAGGCAGGGAGCAGAGACTGGGAGAGCTGTGGCTGCCCCTGGATCCCTGGCAGTGTCCCAGGCCAGGCTGGATGAGGCTTGGAGCAGCCTGGGACAGTGACAGGTGTCCCTGCCCATGGCAGGGGTGGCACTGTCCATCATCATCCATCATCGTTGTCCATCATCCATCATTGTCCATCAACCACTTCCCATCATCATCCATCATCATTGTCCATCATCCATCATTGTCCATCATCCATCATTGTCCATCATCCACTTCCCATCATTGTCCATCATCCATCATTGTCCATCATCCACTTCCCATCATCATCCATCATCATTGTCCATCATCCATCATCATTGTCCATCACCATCCATCATTACCCATCATTGTCCATCATCCACTGTCCATCATCATCCATCATTACCCATCATTGTCCATCATCCACTGTCCATCATCATCCATCATTGTCCATCATCCTCTGTCCATCATCATCCATCATTGTTGTCCATCATCATCCATCATCCCTCAGCAGCCAGAGCCACTGCTCCTGCAGAGCCAGGATGAGTGCAATGTCAACAAGGGGAGGTGTCCCTACCTGGGCCCAGGGTCACCCATGTCACCCCCAGGGCCACCCTGGCAGCAGGAAGGTGGCCCTGGATCTGGAATCTCCTCAGGAGCTGTTGTTGCTGGAGGGAAAAACCATCAGGAAAACAGGAACAGGCTGCGCCCATGGATACTCACCTTGGAGGGAAACTCTGGATCACAGGAGACAGGAAAGCCCTGCCTGGCTGCCCATCCCCAGCTTTCAGCAGCTGCAAGGTACAGCTGGAAAAGGACCCCCACGCCCAGGGCTCGGCTCTGGCAGCAGCCCTGGAAGGGCAAATCCAGCTCCAG
This sequence comes from Pyrgilauda ruficollis, assembly GCF_017590135.1. Taxonomy (NCBI): domain Eukaryota; kingdom Metazoa; phylum Chordata; class Aves; order Passeriformes; family Passeridae; genus Pyrgilauda; species Pyrgilauda ruficollis. The sequence continues at coordinate 59,034 of NW_024523778.1, forward strand.
CTTCATCAGCTCCCTCAGCACTTGTCAAATCAAGGGCTCTGGTTGGAGCCTCAAAGGCTGGGAGGCTCTGCAGCCGCCAGGAAAGGGAGCTCAGGGAATTGCAGGAGCTGGGATTGCAGGAGATGGAGTTGATGTCTTCTCTGAGGGGGAAATCTGGTGTCAGAGAGGAACAAGGTGATACAACACGACTCAGGGAGCCTGAATCCCCAAGAGGGCAGAGCTGGTGCCTCGGTATCTGCCACTGAACAGAATCCCCAGGGCCTTCGGTCCCAGGAAAACAGAGCTCATTCCTCACCAGGGATCAAACAGCTCCATCCACCCACAGGAAATCAGGGAATGGCAGATCAGCTCTGGCCTTCCCCACATCCCCTTGGAGCCCAGTGCCTCTGTCTGGATTTTTCTTTGAGGAATGGATTTAATGTGGAGTAAATCAAATGGAACCTTTACTGTAAATGCAGGCATTTGTTTCTTGGAGTCTCAGGGGTTCCATTACTTATCCTGAACCCCATGGCCAAGCTGGAAAGGAATTAGCTTCCAAGGGAAAAGGAGCAAGTCACAGAGAGATGCAGGGTGGGTTTCAGACACAACAGAAGAAAGGAACTTAATTCAGGATTTAGGATCACAGGTGATCAGAGTTTTGCCAGCTGTAATGCCTCTGGACATCTCAGGCCACCAGGCAAGCTGGGACAAGGACAGGCTGTTTCTGCAGGATGGCAGTGCCCAGCCTGGGCTCAATCCTCCCCTGCTCATGTTCCTCCCACCCCCAAACACACCATGGCTCTTCCTGCCAGGAGTCCTGGAGCTCCTCTCCAGCCCAGCCCAGAGTCTGGGGCAGCAAAACTCCTTTTCCAGATTCCTCTTTTCTCCTGAGCAGTGCTGAGGTGGAACTGAGCCACACAAGTGCCCCGTGGTCCTTCACCTTCTGCTTTGCTCCATCAGGGGCTGGAGGTACAAGGAGGGTTCTGGTGGCACTGGACTCCTGCCAGAGAGTGCCTGGAGCTCCTGGGAAGAGCTGCCAGAGAATCCATGCTGGATGCAGGCAGCAGTTCTGGGAATGCAGAGCTGTGGTTGCTGGCAAAGGCTCGGCTCCAGCTGAAGCTCCTGGGAATTGCTGCCTCTGCCTCAGGTGAGATTTGGTGTTAGGAACCAAAGTGAGTCCAAAACAAACCTTTGGAAAAGGGAACAGCATGGATGAAAACCTGGAAAAGTAGGAGACCAGCACAGTTCTCCAAGTTCAGACATTTCTGGGAGAAAGGCAGGGAGCAGAGACTGGGAGAGCTGTGGCTGCCCCTGGATCCCTGGCAGTGTCCCAGGCCAGGCTGGATGAGGCTTGGAGCAGCCTGGGACAGTGACAGGTGTCCCTGCCCATGGCAGGGGTGGCACTGGGTGAGATTTAAGGTCCCTTGTTATTTCTGTCACCTCAGGAAAGGGGGGAAGGACAAGGGGAGCTCTCCCCCACCACAGGGAGCATAGAGCCCAGCCCCTGAGGGAAACAAACCCTGAACCCAAGGAGAGCACAGCACATCCCAAAAACAACCACAGAAACGCGAGGTCAATGAGCCAAGTATCTGGAAACAAGCAGGAGCAGCTCCACGTGACCTCCTGGGGCACGTCCCTCTTCAGACAAGTGTTTGTTGTGCAGTCGCGAATGGCGGCGCCCAGAAACTTCGAATCCAAACTTCCCATTTCCTGATCCAAGATGCTGCAGAAGGGAGTTGAGAGCTGGCTGCTTGGATGAAATCCCTCCCCAGAAGCAGGCCATGGGTTTGACATGGAGCCTGGGAACAGAGCACACGGCTTATGGCTGGAATGGCTCTGTTTCTGCTCTTCCCTGCCTGTCCAAGTGAGAGAATTCCTTTTACGTTCATCTGTCCTCATGGAAGCCTGGAAGAGGAGAAGAGATAAATGATTATAAATGATTAACCTCATCTAAATATAATTCCTTCATTCTGAGAGCCTTTGTGACACACTCCCTTGGGAAATACTCCCAACTGAAATGGAATTTGCTCCGTTCCTCACAGATCTCCCATTGCTCTTGTGAAACACGCGAGGCATTAAAAGTCAGCAGTAACAATGTCAGTAATGGTGTCCTGGTGAGCTTGGAAATGCAGGCAGGCAGGGAAATACTGGGAAAAACCCACCCTAAGGGGTAAACTTTCCTTCCCAAATCCTGCAGCTGCCCTGGATAAAGATCCATCAGGGTGGGATGTGTGTGAAAAATGGGGTTTTCAAGAGAAGAAAAGTGCATTTTCAGTCGTGTTTAAAGAGTTAGAAATGATGGCTGAAAACGTGGGGGGAAACACCTTTCGATTCCTGCCCTGCCCCAGCATTCCAGAGCCAGCTGGTGGAACACTGTGGGACACAGGGTGGGATTGCTGAGGTGTCTGTGCAGGGCCAGCAGCCTGACTGGATGATCCCTGTGGGTCCCTGCAACTCTGGATATTCCATGATTCTGTCGGGCTGCCAGGGTGGGAGCCATGGCTCCAACTCCATTTCCCAACATCCTTTAGAAAGACAGGAGAGAATCAATATTTTCCTACTGATTAGATGATAAAAGGGAGATGATAAAAGGGAGGAATAAAAATTGCATTTGTCAGTCAGCTACTGCACACTGCAGCAGATAAAATAATTACAGAGCACTCCTGGGGCTCAGGCTCATTCCAGTGATTCATGGGGATGTTGGGAAGCTGTGCTGGGATTGAAGGGCATCTGGAGTTTGTGCCTTGGAGTCCACTCAATCCATAACCATGTGGGATGGGAGCTGTGACTCCCAGCCCTGCTCGGCCCTGCAGCAGCAGCACCCCAACACAGAGTGCCAAAGCCCCCAGAGTGGCCCTGCACTGGGAATTGTGAGCTCAGCATTCCTGGATGCCCAGCTCCTCTCCTGCTGACACAGAGGAGTGCAGTGACAGAACTTTCCTGTAAATGAAAGCTGGAGTTTCTTAGAACTCTTCTGACTAATGTGGCTCGGTCTTGGCTGGAGGACACAAACCCTTCATCAAACACAGTGAGAAATGCCAGAGAATGCTCAAATCCAGGGAATGTGAGGCTGGGAGGGAGCAGGCTGACCCTAGCACTCAGAATGCTGGGGCTGGGAGCCAGGTCCAGCCTGGAGCTTAGCTGGGCTGGATACAAGGCTTAATGCTGGTCCTTTGTTTCCCAAGGATAAAGGTATCCTCAGCCAAGACGAGGGATTTGGGGATCAGCATGGAAATGGAATTGCCCTGGAAGTGCAGTGAATCTGAACCCAATCTAAAACATCAAATGCAAGGAAAAAACACATCCTGTGGGTTTCAGAAAGATGGAATATGGGAAATACAACCCAGACCTGGGATCAGCCCACAGCAGGGGCACAGGGTGGCTCCAGGGAAGCCATGCAGCAGGAGACACTGAAACATCCCCGAGGATTCTCTCCTGCTCAGAGGGATGGAATCACGGAATATCCCGAGCTGGATCCCACAGGGATCCTCCAGCCCAAGGCCTGGCCCTGCACAGACACCCCAATGCTGCCACCCTGTGCCTGAGCAGTGTCCAAGCAGTCCCGCAGCTCTGGCAGGGCTGGCAACGTGGGATAAACTCTGGACAAGCAGTGGATGAGGAGGTCACTGCACTCTCCCACAAGCTCCCTGAAAAGAGACCAGGTCCTGGCAGGTCCCAGCTCAGAGCCAGCCTCAGGCTGATCTCCCAGGGCTCAAGAAAATCATGGAGCAAGTCACTGAGAATGTCCCTGCTGGCAGAGGTATCTGTCCTGCCCCAGGTAAATGGGATAAGGAAATGCAGGGCAGCACGAGGCTGAGGAAGCACAGCAGCTTTCCTTCCATGGGAGACGTTCCTGTGACACAAAGCAGACCCTGCTGCTCCCCACAGGGAGACCAGGCAGCAGCTCCAGGGCACAGCAGGGGCTGGGCTGCCTGGAAAATCATCTGGAGCTGAGGGTCTGCCCATGGAGGGGCTCTAGGAGCTGACCTGGTGTAAGCAGGAGCCCCCCTCTGCAGGGACAAGGGAAAAGGGGCAATGGCTTCACAGGGACACAGGGCAGGGCTGGATGGGACACTGGGCAGGAATTGCCCCTGGCAGGGTGGGCAGCCCTGGCACAGGTGCCCAGAGCAGCTGTGGCTGCCCCTGGATCCCTGGCAGTGCCCAAGGCCAGGCTGGGCACTGGGGCAGGAGCACCTGGGACAGTGGGAGGTGTCCCTGCCAGGGCAGGGGTGGCACTGGGGGGGCTCTGAGCTCCATTCCAACCCAGCCCAGTCTGGGATGCTGTGGGATGAGGAGGGCTGGCTGGGAACACCTTCACTTGGCTTTTGGCACGATTTAATCCCTCTGTGCAGTGAAGGTTATTCTGGGTGTGGCCAATAGAGAATTGGCCTGCCTCAGCTCCAGCCTCAGCTCCATCCCCTGCTCAGCTCCAGCCTCTCCTCAGCTCCATTCCCCTCCTGCCTTCCCACAGGAAAATCCCAACAGCTCCAGGGTCACTCCATCCCCTGATTTTGAACACAAGCTGCACGTGCACATGGGAATATAAGCAAGGAAAGGGAAAGCAGATTTTAATTAAAAGAATTCCAATCATTCCCACAGCACATGATTTTTTCAAATGACAAAGATTCCTCTTCAGAAAGTTATTATTTGCCAGATGTTGGATTTCACTTCATCTTCAATGTTGCATCAAGAGAAGGAAAAACAGCAAGAGAAGGAAAAGCTTTTAAGCAAATCTGACACCTAATTAAAATAAATCTGAGGTCAATCAAGTTTTTGAGCTGAGCTGATGGGTGAGCAGGGAATGACCTGAGAGCAGTAAGAGGAAGCAGCCCCAGTGCCCCAAACCCTGCAGCAGCAGGAGGAGCACTGAGCTCTGCTGGCAAAGCAAAGGCAAAGCAAGAGTGGTTTGGTTTTCCGTGTCCTCGTCCACAGCCATGTCCAGTTCCAAGGTCCTTTTTGATCCTCCAGGTTTATTCAAACTGCAGGAAGGAAAGGGAGGGATCATTGTGCTCTGCCCCTCTATCAACCACACATTTTTATTTCCTTTGCATAAATTAAAGTCACATTTTAGCATTTGATTTGCCTGAATCCATGGGAACTGTGCCTGGCACACCCCAACTGCCCCTGAATCCATGGGGACTGTGCCTGGGCAGGGCTGCCAACAGGGAAACTTTCCCTCCACAGCCCAGGGTCCCTCAGGGAGCAGCTGAGGGCTCAGCCCCTGGGAAAGGCTGCCAGCTGGGGATGATTTTTGGAAGGGAACCCCCCACTCACCGCAGCCTTCAGGGCCTGTTTTAAGTCTTGGACCAAATCCGTCGCATCCTCCAGCCCCACCGAGAGGCGGATCAAGGTGTCTGTGATTTTCAGCTCTTCCTTGGTCTTAGCATCCATCTGGCCGTGGGTCATGGTGTACCTGCAAGGACAAAAAACATCTTTATCCCAAGAATTTGGGACTTGCATTGGTACAAGCAGCCTGGGGGTGGAGCGTTATGGATTCATGGACAGAGAGCTCACAGAATCAGGGAATATCCTGAGTTGGAAGCACCCACAGGGATCACTGATCCATACCCAGACCCTGCACAGACACCCCAGCAATCCCACCCTGGGCATCCCTGGCAGAGCTGTCCAAACCCTCCTGGAGCTCCGGCAGCCTCGGGGCTGGGACCTCTTCAAGGACATTGAGGAAAATGGAAAGTTTAGGGACTTTTTATCCCCTGGCTTTTCTATAATAGCTTTCATATTATAAACTGTATTAGCTGTAATTAGGGAATAAAGTGCACATCTGGCAGGTAAGAGCAAAGATTGAAAACAGACTCATCCTGTCCCTGGATCCCAGGGAGTGTCCTTGGTTGGATGGGTCCTTGGTTGACCCCAGCCAAGCATTCCCAGAGCCAGGGGCTCCCTCTGTGCCCCACGAGGCAGGGCCTCCCTCCGTGCCTTTCCCTGCTGAGGGCACTTTGCAATATTCCAGCAGAGCTGCTCCAGCCCCAGCTGCCCAGCCCTGCACAAAGCCCTTTGCCAGCAGCAGCTCCTGGGCTGGGCTGGTCTGGGCTGGACTCGCCTCTCCCTGGGAGCAAACACTTCCAAGGAACTGAGGGGTCCCTTTGTGCCCTCTCATCAACGCCCATGGTCAAATTATCCGTGATTTAAAGAGGGGCACACCCAAAGGACTTGGCAAGAAAAGCCACTCCACCCTCCCCTCAGCAGGGCAGAGTCAGCTCCCTCTGAGGGTGATTTTGTTGACTTCATTTTACCTTCAAGTTCTTGAGAAAGGCAATGGCATTTTCTTTTTTCCCACTGATGTGGAAGCTGACCATCCCAGAAACGCCCGTGCACTGCTTCTTCACCACCTTGTACTGTGGGTGGGAAGACAGCCCTGGAATGGAGAGAGTTGGGAGAATTCCCAGTGAATTCCATTTGGGATGTTCAGTAATTTCTTTTTCCAGCGTTTTTAAGTCTGTGAAGTCAACATAAACAACTTCCAAATTAAACTCCTCTTTTATTTTGTCGAATAATTCTCTTGTGCCTAAGAAAACCAAAGAAAATCACAAAATGAAACAACTTCCTTAACTTTCATTCCCTGCTCTCCAGCCTCCTGCATCATGCACGGACAGTCAGGAGGGCACAGCTTTATGCTGCACACCATCAGTGGCACATTTACACTTTCTTTATTTACCAAGTTTATAGATTGTTGCAGATTGAGTGATCATGACGGTCATAACCGTTTCCAGGACATGCCGGTTCGGATTCCCGAAACGGATGTATTTATACTCCTGGGGTGGGAAAAGGAAACAAACATCAGAGAAAACCCTGGGAAAACTTGGGATAAACGGCTCCGGATGGCCGCCCGCTGCGGGAACACCGAGCCCCACGCTGGGTCAGGCTGGAAGGGACCACAGCGGCTCCTCCGGCCCCATCGCTGCTCAGCAGGGCCATCCCGGAGCCCAGGGCACGGCATCGCGGGCAGGGGCTCTGCCGTGTCCCCGTGAGGAGACTCCGCCGCCTGCCCGGCCGAGAGCCCCGCTCCCGGCCCAGCGAGATGCTCGCGTTTGCCCAGGAGCGGCCACGGGGGGAAAACATCCGCGCCGGGAGCTCCCTCCGTGCCCAGCACCTGCCGCCTCCCGCTGCCCCGGCCCGGACACGCCGGGGCCGCAGCGGGGCTCGGGGGCCCCGTGGTGGCCGCACTCACCTCGTCCTTCCCGGGCACTTGCTGCTTGAAGGTGGTGGAGAGAGTGATGGGCGGCACCACGGCTTTGGAATTCCACTGCTCGGGCTCCTGCCCGAAGTGGATGGCATGGGTGGCGAAGTGCTCGAAGGATGGCAGGAAGCCCGGAGCGTTGCCACCTGCCATGGTCGCAGCTCTGAGGGAGAGGCCCTCAGCGCGGCTGCATTTAGCGTCCTCGCGGGCTCGGCGGGGCGCGGCTTTCGCGCCTTCTCATTGGCTGCCGGCGGGGCGGGGCCCGCCCGCTGGGGGGAGCCCGCCCGCTGCGCGCTGAGGGGCCGCTCCCGGGGAGCCTTCCCGGGATCCAGGGGCGCCTTTCCCGGGAGGAACCGGGAATAACGCGGCAGCACGGGAATGTCCACAGCGCAGCAGTGTGCTGACTGTCTGGCAGGGCCGCCTGCGGTACCTCAGCACCTGGGAATAACCCTAGCGCGGCACAGGCTGGGGGGACCTGCTGGAGCAGCTCTGAGGGAAGGACCTGGGGGTGCTGGGTGCAGTGTGGTGCACAGCAATGCCCAGGCTCTGCTCCAGGGCCCAGCAATGGCACCAGAGGATTTGGACTCGATGGCCTGGGGGGTTTTCCCAACCTTTGGGATCCCGAGAGGAGCAGGAAGTACCTGTGGCACCAAGATGGGTCCTTCATGGTCATCCAAACATGTGGAGATTAAAAACAGTGCAATATTTCACTTTTTTATTCTATTAGAAAATATATATTTTATATATTTATTATATATAAAAGAATAGAGACAATAAATCTGTGTGGGTTTTACCAGACACTTTTATGGATGAATACACTGCTAAAATATCACCTCTACCAGGTCATATTTTATAGGTTATAGCAAACCCTTGTTACCTGAGTGAGGGCCTGGGTGTGCCATGTGGTCAAGGGTGTGGACCTCAGGGAATCAAAAACGCAGCTACGGCTTTGCACAGTAAAAATTAATATTTCTGGTGTTTGCTTCTACAACATAGGATGTAGAAATTGAATGCTGTGTGCAGAGTACACAGCAAAATTGCCTTTTTGTGGTTGGTGTGGTCAGGCTGGTTCACTACATGGAAATTTGTGATGTTGCAACACATTTAAATGTGTTTTCTGCTGGTTGGGAATGAGATATCAAGAGATCTGTGTGGGGACATGGAGAGGGACAAAAATACACTTTTAATGATTATTTTCAATGTACAAATTGCATGTTGCTGCTCAGACAAAATCAGCTGAGTTCAAGGCCTTTATCTTACTCAGGAAAATATCTCCAGAGAAATGTGAGCAGCAGAGCCCCCCTGAGCCCGGGCCAGGTGGGTGTGAGGAGGGTGAGGTGTGTCAGAGCGGGCCCAGGGCTGTGCTCCAGCCCTGCTCCTGCCGTGGCAGCAGCTCCGGGGGCAGGAGCTGCAGGGCCCCTCTGCTCCAGCTGAGCGGTCACTGGAGGGCCAGGGGCTGCTGGCACCTGGCTTCAGCCTCTCCAGAGCAGTCGCTGACAGCACAAGCCACCAGAGGGGACCCCAGAGCCTCCCAGTGTGTCTCAGCCACCCAGCTGGGGCTGCTGCTGTGGGAGAAGGAGCAAACCCTCCCTGCACTGCTCTCCCAGCAGGATCCCACTCCATAAAGACATGGGCTGTTTGTTTGGGAATGCAACCCTCAGCTGTGGCAGCGCCCAAACAGGTCCTGCCCTCCCACAAAACCCCGGCTGTGTCCCACTCCGGCTCACTGGGAGCCAGACCCTGTCTCCTGGATGGGGAACATGGAACTGGAGAGATGTCCAGGCTGGCAAGGGCCTGGCAGGGAAGGACAGCGGGGAATGGCCTTCCACTGCCAGAGAGCATCAAACAGCAGAATTTGCAATCAGCCATTCTTGGTATTGAAGACATCACTGGCCACTGAATGCAATCCTGGAGCAGGAGTTCCTGCTCAGAATACCCACTTTCAGTGGTACAGGGCACTGCAGAGAAAAGAAAAGCTCATTGCTGCCAATCCTCCACATACCTGCCACAAATCCAGGACTTGGCACTTTGGAATAGAGGAATTGAGGTAATTTTGGAATTAAGTTGTTGGAAATTTGTGAGAAACAGAGAATACAGAGAGAAAGCAAGGCCTTGAGAGCATCTCCCCTGGAGAGTCTGTGGGAGGGAAGGAGAAGTGTGGTAGGGAGGAGTCAGATTCATTAGCAGGTGACGACAGGAATTAAGGAAATCAGAATCATTCCCAGATAACAAGAGGAAGGCAGATTGTTATGGAAGACAGATTTATTACCAGGAACTTGAATGAATTAATGGAGTCAGGTAATGAATGAATTAAGGGAGTAACTTGTTGCCAGATAGTTAAGGAATATTACCTGGGAGTTGAAGGAATTAAGAAACCCTCTCTGGCACAGGAAGGTGTCTGAGAGATGGAACAGATTATCAGGTGGGAGGGCTAATTGTGCCAAGGACTGGAGCTGGACTCAGGCCATGGTCTGTGAGAAGGGGAACACACCGTGGTGGCAGTCCTGGGGAGCTGCGAGCTGGCAGTGCCAGCCCAGAGTGGCCACCTGCAGTCAGCTCAGTCTGTGACTCTGATCGTTCCCTCTGAGTTTGTCACTGCTGCTGTCGGAGCCACCCCAGCAGCTCTGGCTGCTCCCTTCACGCTGTCCTGGGCTGTGCAGGGCACAAGCACCTGCTCCAGCCCTGGGTAGGTCACACTGTGCCGTGCAGAGGAACATTTTATTGTTCCCACACTGCATCTGTTCAAACCTCAGCCCCCTGCAGAAGTTAAATTCTTCTGCTGATCGTGTGTCAGGGCATTAGTGATTAATTATTGACGTCCCTTCCACTTTACACACGTGCAGGATGTTGGCTGAACAGAACCAGGTCCTGTCAGAGCCAATTTTTACTGGACCCAAGCTGATGTTGTCCTTCATTGCAGCCTGATAAAACGAAGTCTAGAACTACTCAATACTCTGGTGCTTCCCACAAGTCCCCTCATTTTCCTATGGATGACTACAACACAAAGCACATTCTTTGCCATTATGACTTTGATATTATGCTTGACATCAGAAAAACAAGTTCTGTACTGGGAAATGTACAGTGACCGAGAAGTTCACTCAAATGGGACCTAAGATTTTCCTCATACGGACTCAGAAAATGTTGTCCTTTGAATCCATGTCCTGTTCTCTGCAATTCCCATAAAATACACCTTTAATGATTATTGTCAATGTACAGGGCCAGGGGCTGCTGGCACCTGCCTTCAGCCTCTCCAGAGCAGTGCAGCAGCTCCATGCAGGCACCTCCTTGCTCTGCACAGCCACAGCTTCCACTTTAACAAAACTGGCTTTCAATATTTATAATGTAACCGATGAAACTCAAGTGTGAATAATGATAATTTATCTGGAGAAAAATCCTTGCCCTGTGACAGACATAAACTTACCTGTCCTGAACTGAACATGACAAGCAGGATTTATCAATGAGGTATTTGATGCGTTTGCAGTTCTGTGGGGACAGAGGGAGAAATCCCAGGAGAAATCCCATGTGCAATTCTGTGTTGCAGCTGAGTTTCACTTGTGTCAGGCTGGGCTCCTCCCTGCAGCACCTGGATAAGCTGATGGATCTCATCAAGACAAATATCCCCTTCAGGAGGGCAGTGAGTGCCAGGCTGGCTGCTGTCCGAGGAGCTTTGCTGCAGCTCCCTTTGCCCCCCTGGCAGCAGGGCAGGGCTCCCGGAGCAGGGGGCTCCTGCAGGGATCCGCTGTGGGGAGGGGACACAAATTGCTGCTCGGGGCTGGCTGTGCCCAGCTCAGGGCCAGGGGCACCCACAGCCCGTTCCTGCTCAGGAGAGCCTGGCTGGGCTGGGCTGGGCTGGGCTGGGCTGGGCTGGGCTGGCACTGCGGGGTCCCCCCGGCAGCAGCAGCAGCTCCCTGGCAGCTGCTGAAGGGCTCGGGCTGTCGGACATGAGGAGCTGCCTCTGCTCCTGGCAGGGCTTTGCTCTGCCTGCTGCTTTCTGCTCTGGCTCTGACAGGGAGCAGCCTGGCCCTGGCAGACAAGTTTCCAGAATTCACCTTTTACTGATCCTCTCCTTGCCAAACGCGTTCCTCCCCTCAGGCCCGCGTGCTGGCCGCTGGCTGGCAGCATGGATATTGTCCTGGAGCTTTAGAGATGGCAAACGTGTGGGTTCCAGCTCCAGGGAATCCTTGGGAAAGCTTCGGAGGTGCTTGTCTGAGGAATTAAAGTCATCACCTGGAAAGGACAATATTTACAGTATCCCTCTGCTTCCATTTCACAGCTTCAGTGTAAATCCTTACTTCCACACAAATTTATTATTTACCTTTGTCACTGCAGACCTTGTCTGCTGTTATTTATCATATATATTGTGTGTGATTATATTTCAACTTCAAATTACCACTGGCAGCCACGACCATGCCTTGGCATCTCCCTTTAAGAGAGGGAGGCAGGGACACCTCCCTGTCCCAGGGTGCTCCAAGCCCCATCCAGCCTGGCCTGGAACTCTTTTTGCTGATAGTTACACGCCTGATGAGACACATTTACGTCATTCATAAGCCTGTTGAGATAAAGTTACTTAATTCAACCTGTGACACATTCTAGGGAATTCTTCAGAAGAGGAAGATTTTCTTCCCTCTCAGTGTTTCATAATTCTTGTTGCATTCTTTATTACACTTTGTGCTCAGCAATCCATTTTGCCTGATGGAGCCAGGGTGTCACACGGGCAGGTTCCATGATTTATTGCTGTGCTTCCAGACTTTTTGTCTTGAGCCTCCACCTGTTCCCCAGCTGCTGCTGGAGCACGTGTCTCACTTTGGGAGGGTTGGAGCTGTGCTGTGGAGCTCCAATGCCATTCCTCTGTAATCCCACTGGTTACGTGGGGCTCTGTAATCATCCCTGGTAATCTCCTGCTCCTCTCCTTCGTTCTGGATGTGTGTGCAACCCACAGCAAACTGCAAATGCTGCCTGCTCTGCTCAGCTGGGACATCACAGCAAACTCTGATTTAAGCCCAGGTAGCTCAGAGGTCAAACAGTGCTGAAGTGTGCAGGAGCCAGGGAGCAGTGGCACTGCAGGATCAGGGAATCCTACAGGGCTGGGCTGGGCTGGGAGGGACCCTAAACCCACCTGGTGAGATACGTTTGTTCAGGTGCATCCGCTTTATTTGGGGTAGAATTCTAAAACTGGACTGTGTCTAGTTGTTCATCCTAATTCAGCCTGTGACATTTTCTTCAATCTTCAAGGAAATTCCTAATAACAGGAAGATTTTCTTCCCTCTCAGTGTTTTTCATAATTCTGATTGCATTAGCTCATGTACAGCCAAATTGAGCCGTCAGGTCCCAAGCCTTCGTTCTGTGATCCTTTTTGCTGATAGTTACACGCCTGATGAGACACATTTACGTCATTCATAAGCCTGTTGAGATAAAGTTACTTAATTCAACCTGTGACACATTCTAGGGAATTCTTCAGAAGAGGAAGATTTTCTTCCCTCTCAGTGTTTCATAATTCTTGTTGCATTAGCTCATGTACAGCCAAATTGCCAAACTTGTGCCTCCAGTGAACACATGGCATCAAACTAATGGCCCACGTCAGGGTTTCTGCCACGCCTGACCAAAAACTGATCAAGTTTCCTCCAGAGGCTTTCTGCTGTGTGTGCCCGTGATGCCAGGCTGGGGTTTTTCCAGACAGGAGCTGACTGTGCAACAAGAGGCAAGAATCTGCTTTGCAGTGAGGACTCTCCAACATCCCAGGCTGCAGCAACTGCGTTGGGATTTTGGTGTTTGGGTTCCCTGGAGAATGGAAGGGCTGGGACAAGATGAGCCGTCAGGTCCCAAGCCTTCGTTCTGTGATCTGGGTGAAGTTCTCCCTTCACAACTTTACAACATTAGTAATGCAAATTGTTTCCAACCACACAGTCTGTAAAAGAGCAGAGGATTTCCAGCCAGTTTTGTGTCTCTGTGCAGCAGCAGGGCTGGGCAGGGGCTGCTCCTCTTTGGGATTCATTTTTGTGGGGTCCCATCCTGGACATGGGGTTGGGGTGTGGGCAGGGATTTGGGCTGAGCCTCAGCCCTTCTCAGCAGTGTTTGGCCTTGAGGCAAGAGGATCAATCAATTATTGATTATCCCAGGGGAAGCCCCCAGGCAAAGCCTGCAGAAAGTGATGACTGTTTCACTCTGGATCAGCTCCCAGCCTCCTTCTCTCAGGTCATTTACAAACGTGACTCTGGATGTGTTTGCATCCAAGCTCTGCTCCCCAAGGATGTGACATGGTGTCCAACTCCTCTCCTGGAACAAGTGAGGAGACTGCAGGGGCAGGGCTGGCCAGTGCAGGAGCAGGGATGTCTGCAGTGCTCTGGGGCATGGGACGGTCCCAGGGAGGTTCAGGCCGGATATTGGGAACATTTCCTCATGGGAAGGGAGGTCAGATATTGGAACAGGAGTCCCTGCCCCAGGAGGATCTAAAGGCCATGTGGATGTGGCACCTGGGGACATGGGGCAGTGCTGGGAATGGCTGGGCCCGATGGACTCAGAGAGCTTTTCCCACCCAAACAATTCCTTATCCTCATTCTCCTGTGAGCAGCTTGATCCTGCTGCAGCCTCCAGTGTTTCAATGACTTTGCTAGAGGACAAAGCTGGAATTCTCTCTGCTGTTACAGCTGGATTTCAAGTCTCCTCCTGCTCTTTCCCTGCTTTAAGGAAATGACTTCACAGGGGCGGGAGTTGTGGATTTTTATCCCTGGACAGCCGTGAAGCCAGCCAATCAACTGGGAGCATAGGCAGCATTAGAAATGATTGAGAGCACCTCCAGGTCCCCAAAAGCACTCTTGGAGCCAGTTTTGCTGGCTGTACAATGAGTTTTCCTTGTGCTCCAGACTGTCTTTCCTTTGCTCTCAATGTACAAACACCAGCTCAGGTATCCACCCACACTGGGGCACTGCTCACAAAGTTCCTTCCTGCTCATCTCTTCCCATTTGGATTTTTGGGCAACAGCTTCTCCACTCCAAGGCAAAGCAAACTGCCTGATCTGGAGAGAGATGGAACAAGCAGCTCAGAAATGTGCAAGAGCTGAAAGATGAGAGTCCTTCACTCCCAGCTCCCATTGTGGCACTGATATAAAAGAGGGAAGAGCTCAGCTGTGCATTTAAACATTTTAACAATCCCTTCTCCCAAGAATATTATGCATCATTTTTTCAGGGGGCTAAAGAGTGAGGGCTGGATTTTAGGGGCTTTTTGTGTGGTACAGACTTTAGAAAAGCAGCATTTTGTAGACAAAGAACCAAATCCGGGCTGGATGTGCCTGGGGGGAAATGGACTTTGGAGCCAAACTGCAGCAATCACCATTTCATTACAATAAAGGGCTTTTTCTTAGAAAAAACCCAGTTCTGTGGGATTTATCAGCTGCCACCATTTCAGCTGATTTGGTGCTTCTTCGAGCTGGAGGGACTGTCTTGGACAGACTTTCAGGAGGGTTGGTGTGGGAAGGGCAGCTGAGGACACCTCAGAGGCTGAGGAATTCTGCATTGCTCCCTGTAGATGGATCAGCTCCTGCTCCCACTTGCAGCTGACATCTTTTCCCACTGAATTTTCCTGTTAACCGGCCATTCCCAGCCCCTCCTCCTGCCCTGATGGGAGAATGAGAGCCCCCTGAGCTGCCCGGGCTGTGCCCTCCGTGCCCACCCTCTGCTCCCAAACCCGGATCACCTGGCCAGGGTGGGATCGCTGCCCCGGGCTGCTGGGGAATGTCAATAACCCCCAGGAGAAACAGGGAATTTTCTGTCCCAGCTCTCTGGGGGTGCTCCTGGCAGAGCCCTCCATGAAGGGATCCCCACAGTGCAAATCCTTTGTGATGTCAGGTAGGAAAATATTCTTTAGTTCACTCACTGGTCTTAGTTCTGTTCCTCTCATACAAATTTCTGAGTAGCTTTTCTATAGCGTTGTATAAAACCACATGAATGTGCTGCTGGTCTGTAAAATTGTAAAGAAAAACCTTGAAGTCATGAGTAATATGACAGTTTTTATGGCTGTAAATCCCTTAACCTTGTAGGCATTGAATTTATCTGCCTTTTGTTACTTGAAGGATGTAAATACCTATTAACTGGAGTGTAAATTTTGAGCTGAATAAAGGCGTTCAGGAGGAATGTTTGGGGCATTTAGTCTAAAAATAATAATCAATTCACAGTCTGCTATTTAGTATTATTGAATATAAGAGAAAAAAAATCCTCTCAAGGGGACGAGAGGATTGTGTGTAACAAAACATGGAGCTGTAGTAGGTGTGGCACAAACATTAATTTACTATAGGGTGATGTGCACGAAGAGCATTTTGCAAGAGAGAATTCATGTGATGTTCAATCTCTCCCAACAATTAAAGTGTGTGTGAAACTGTGTGATCTTTGGATACTCAGAAATCCCGAGTTTGGTTTATTTGGGTTGGTTTCAAAGTCTTGAAGGAATGTTTAATCTATAATTAACAACCCCAGCTCGCAGCCATCCTGGTGGATGGGGCTTTGATAAAAACCTGGTTTCTTTTTCATGGGATCCAAAGGTGCTGAGCACAGAAATGACAGAAGATATGGATTTGAGCTGCTCTACCTGAGGTTAAGATTGATCTGAGCTAAGTGTCTGAATCCCTGGCTGGAGGCAGAGACATGAGCAGTCCTGGCTTCAAACACTCTAATTAATGCAGGTCCTTGAGCCAATCCTAAATGAGAGCCCTTTTGCTTTGCCCCTGGTTTATTATTTATGCCCCTGTCCCAGGGTTTTTATGGACTGTGTCATGATATGTTAATTAACTTGCGCTTCCCCCCCTCGAGTCATTTGGCTTAAGATTTAATTAAATAGTGGATTTTAAGTGTGGTGTAGTGAAGAGATTCAGCTGAGGTTGCTTTTTTGCTGGCTTGGAGGGATATTAAAGCTGAATATTCGCTGTGTTGGGAGCACTTCCTTCTGTGCTGTGCATGCTGCTGCTCAGATCTACCTGGATCAAACAGGAGGAAATTCCCTGGATATTTATCCACATGTAGAAATTGTTTTAGCTACAAATTTTTGTATTTAAAAAGCTGTTATTTGGATATTTTATGGACTTCTCAGTGCCTGTTACTGCCCTTGCCTGTGCTGAGGTTTTTGGCCTTAGAAAGTTCAGAATGGAATGAAAAGCTGGAAATGCCTCAATTATCCATCCAGGAAGTCTGAGGCATCTTTTGACTTTTCAAGGAAAAAAAAATATAACAAGGAAAAAAACAAAACCAGAGGGAAACCAGCCAACTCCAGGGAGATCTATCAGATTTTTCCTGGGAGCTGGGATAAATAAATTCCATTTTTCCCTCACACTTCTGGGATTGTGTGACATCCACTCTTGAGATAATTTCTAGAAGGGAAGGTGCAAATTGGTAACAACAAATGAATATTTGTTCTGATTATTTAATAGCTGTACTTAGGATACAGAGAGTTTTGGTCTATAGTACTTCATTAGAAAATTAGCCTTTAAGGTGTCTGTTTGACATGATTTTATAAGATTCAGTGGGATTACTCCTGTACTTTTAGAAAAAAACTGCTTTTCTGCCTCTGCCCCAGGCCTTTAACTGGCAGCTCCTTCAGACGGAGAATTTTTCTCCCTGTCCCCCAAAGTAGTTACTTAAAAATGAAGCCCCAAACAATGCCCAAGCCCAGCTCTGAGCAGCTCAGGGGAGCTGGGCTGCAGAATGAGCCTTTTGTGCCGCCGTTTTTCCCAGGAGCTGCAGCTGTGCCCAGTTCCTCACAAACGAGTTCATCAGCTCCATTATTCCCCAAAAGTGCAGCAGCTGCTGCTCCACTCCAGCCTCGTTTCCCTTGCGCTCCTCTCGATTGGTTCACTCCAAACATTTTGTCAGGAAATCGTTCATTTGTGGTAACCACGCGGCCAGAATCCATTGAGATGCTCCAGAGGGCAGCAATTGGGAGCCCCTGGCTCAAAGGATGGGATCAGGTTGGAATGTGGGCTCTCAGTTCCTGCCTCTCAGGGAGAGCTGCTGGAAGGGGAATGCTCGCAGGGCTTGGGTTGTGCTGCTCCTTGGGAGCAGGGAGGAAATGGGAATGTTGTCCCTCTCTCCAGGCTTTTATCCCGGTGGGTTTGGGGCTTCACTTGTTCCTTGCAAGTCTCTGGGATGCAGATGTTCCTGGAGTGGAAGGTGACAGCTGGCAGGAATGTTAAACACCAGGAATGCTGGCAGGGAGAAGCTGGCTTGCTCACTAGGAAATGCAACTAAATATTTACTGAGATTTTTTTTTTTTTTTCCAGGATTTTCCTAGATCTCCTCCAGTGCCCAAATGACTCCAGCTGGAGTGATCATGTTTTGCATTCACACAACCTTTAGGATGTTCCTGCTGCTGTTTCCACTGCTGTTCCATGGCTGAGGCTGCATTGTTGGGGAAAAAATAAAAAATGGAAATTCAGTTTTCTCTAGAGCTACTCAAAAGGCTTGGAAGATCCAAACAGCTTGGAAAAGCAGGAGGAGGATGGAAAAACAAAGCACTTTGTTCTTTGGAATAATCCATGGTCTTTTCAAATGCTGCAGATTCCTGCAGGTGTCTGGGAAATTTAATTTTGTAATTGCTTCCCTTATTCCCTGGCTGTGAGCTGTGCATCCCGTCCTGTCCATGGAATGCAATTTGAGGGAAAGCTTTGGAAATACTCTGGTTTTCACCTGGCTGCCTGGGAAAAGGGGCCCAAAATCCAAACCAACTGGGGTTTTGAAAAGGAGGGAGAGGGCAAAGAGTGCCAGGACACAGGGAATGGCTTCCCAGTGCCAGAGGGCAGGGAGAGATGGGATGTGGGGAAGGAATTCCTGGCTGGGACAGTGGGGAGGCCCTGGAATTGAATTTCCAGGGGAAAATCCGTGCCCCTGGATCCCTGGCAGTGTCCAAGGCCAGGCTGGACAATGGGGCTGGGAGCAGCCTGGGACAGTGGGAGGTGTCCCTGCCATGGAATGGGATTTCAGGCCCCTCCCAGCCCAAACCAGTCTGGAATTCTGCATCCCCGGGGCACAGCCCATCCCTGCTCCAGCCTTACAGTTCCACTGGGGTCTGCGTGGCAGTGGAGGTTCCCCCTGCCCCAAAGGCACAGACACCTTTGCAGGACATCCATGGCTTTGAATCCACTAACACCTGGAAAAGGAGGACTGGGAGCAGCTCCAGGGCACCCCGGAAAGTGAGAGCAGGCACAGAATCCATGGCCCCGAGTTTGGAGCGGGACGTCCTGCTCTGCACAGGAGCGACCTGCAGCAGCCTGCATTTATCCTGGTTCCCACAGGCGGATTTGGGATGTGGGACTGAGGGAGGGAGCCAGCCCTCCTTCCCCGGCTTCTGTCCTTGATCCCGGCCACGCGGTGGTGGTGTTGTTTTCCTAATCCCGAAAAGCTCTCCCTAGGAGCAGCTGGAGGAGTGGGAAGGGCTGCGTTTGTGGGCTGCAGCTGACTGACAGCGGCTGATCCCGAGAAACATTCTTGCAGTTGACATCAGAAACGTGGCACCAATATTTGTGTGTTGTACAGTGCTGCTTTTCCAGCTTCCCAGGCTTTGGAATCCAAAATTTCCCCGAGTTTGGTGGTTTAGTGCTACTTTATCCCCATGGGGTGAAATGAGGCGAGCCTTTTTTCCAGGAGAACTTAGGAACTCTGAGTCCTTGGGTATAATTTTATAAAATTAAAGCTGTTGTTTGAGAAAAGGTAGTTTAGGCTCTGTTATAAGGAATGGATCATTCCAGATTCCCGTTGGCAGAGGTTTAAATCCCAAAAATATCTTGTTTGGGAGCCTGCCTGCTCGGGGAGGGGGCCCATGCAGTGATGCCCAGGAGCAGACAGAGGTTGGAGCTGCTGTGTGTGATCCTTGAGCGCCTGATCCAGGCCAGATCTCCTTGGCCAAATACCCTGCAGACTCTGGAAAGCTGTGAAATCCTTCCTGGAAGGCTGGGAAGTAGCCAAAGGCTGTGGGAAAAGGTAATGGAAATGTCCTTGAGATCCAGGAGTCCTGGGCAGGCTGTGTTTACAGGCTGGGATTAGAGCAGGAGCTCGACAGGAATTAAACAAAAACCAACCCAAAATTGAACCAAAATACCCCAAACCAAAAGAAAACCCAGCCAAACAGGATGAGGGGTGTGGGATGGACTCCTCCATCCCTGTTGGTCTGGCTCTGGAAGCTGAGCTGTGCCCTGGGTTAGTTTTAGGGCAGGAGCCACTTTTATTGGTAAAACCTGACCTTGGAATGGCCTGGGCTCTGTCCTGCTTGGAAATGGAGCTCACCTCTGATGGCAGAGGAAGCAGAGCCACCCTTGTGTCCCTCCTGGTCCCCAGCAAGGAGAAGGAGCAGCCAGGCAGGGCCCAGAGCAGCTGGGCCAGGAGATCAAGAGGGCTTTGGTGCCTCCTCTTCCTCACCCTGTGCCCCAGGGAAGGAAATCAGGTACAATTTAATTTCATTTAATTACACTGCCTGATGATGCTGCTCCCCAGGGCAGGAAGGACGTGGAGCTGTTGGAGCAGCTCCAGAGGAGGCACCAGGATGATCAGAGGGATGGGAGAGCTCACCTGGAGAGGAGAAGGATCCAGGGAGAGCTCAGAGCCCCTGGCAGGGCCTGGAGGGGCTCCAGGAGAGCTGGAGAGGGACTGGGGACAAGGATGGAGGGACAGGACACAGGGAATGGCTCCCACTGCCAGAGGGCAGGGCTGGATAGGACACTGGGAATGAGGAATTGTTCCTGGGAGGGTGGGCAGGGACTGGGCTGGAATTCCCAGAGCAGCTGTGGCTGCCCCTGGATCCCTGGCAGTGCCCAAGGCCAGGCTGGACACTGGGGCTGGAGCAGCTGGGACAGTGGCAGTGTCCCTGCCAGGGCAGGGGTGGCACTGGGTGGGCTTCAGGTTCCCTGTGAACCCATCCCAAGATTCTGTGATCTTCCTGGCATATTCCTGGTTCTTGTGGAGCTGCAGTGGAGCCTCGTGCAGGTGGAGCTGTGTAATCTGTTCAGTTCTGTGGAATTTCATTTCAAAATGCATTTTAAAAAGGGCAATTCGGGGGAAGTTCAGTGTTTGGGGGCAGAGCAGGCTCTGACAGCTCCTCTCCACCAGGCACCTGTCAGTGCAGCTCCAGCATCCTCAGCAGCCCTCCCGTGCCATTTACTCTGAGTGGGCTTTGAATTCATTGTGTGCAGTTCAACTTTGGCAAGTTTTTGTACTTCATTTGCTTGTAAGCTATGGACAAAAATGGCAGTAATTTGAATTTTTTCTAGGTCACTGTACACTATTATCAGCTGGTCCCCTTCCTATCAATTTCAACTATTCAGTTTTTAGCCAGCAGATTTTTAAAATAAATATGCCCTGGCTGCAAAGGAGGAGATGCTGTTCTAAAATTGTTAGAGCTTGTTGTTAAAAATGACCTTCATGCAAGAGGAGGTTATTTGACTTAAATAGACTTTTAAAAACTTCTTCATTTCAGCAGAGCAGATTTTGATGGACTGAGAGACTTGCCTGACCATTAACTGGGAGCAGGAAGGAATTCCAGGACTGTTCCAGTGGCAGCTGATAAGGAGGAGAAGGGCTTGGCCCTTTGTGTGGAAAATCGGGACAGGGAGAATGCTGGAATAGTGAGAGAGCCTTGGAAGGAGGAGAAATCGTGCAGGTGGTGTGGTGGAGGTGGGAGCTGGCCCAGAGGGCAGCACAGGCCAGGCTCACGTTGGCCTGTTTGGTGTTCCCAATAAATGTGTGTCCATCCCTGGAGCCTGGCTGCTTTCACTCAGGCCCGTGCCCTCAGTGCATCTTCCCCCTCCAGAATTGCCTTGTTGCAGCCTGTGCTCAGCCAGGCTGAGATTCCTGCCCTGGCTCTGCTCCAGCTCCAGTCTCTGGGCTGGTGAATATTTATGAGCAGTAAAACCTCCTGTCCACACGGTTAGAGGGACTGTGGTGGGTGGAGGTCACGTCCTCCTGCCCTGGAGCTCGCAGCTCTCCTCCCAGCCTGAGCTGGGGTCAAACGCTGCTGCAGGAGGAAAGGAGGGCTCCCTTCCTGCTGGCCTTGTGCTTGTGAGTTAGATGTGAGTTAGAGACATCTCTCCTCCACCTCGGGTGGAATGGGAAGAGTGATGAAATACCAAATGTTGTCTCAGGAGAGGCTCCTCCAGCAGAGCCACTGCTGGGTGCTGAGCAATCTCCTGACAGGAAATACAGCCAGCCCCATCCAGAATTAGCTCAGATCCATTCTTTTCAGCCAATTTTTATTTTTTTTTCTCCCTGATAAGGCACTCGCAACACCTCTAATTTTAGCCTAGCTCTACGTTCTCAGAGCGAGCTGTGCCAGGAGGGTGGAGCAGTGCACTGCTGGGAACGTGACTGGGCTGAGGGAAGCGTGCCCAGCTACCCACCAGAGCAAACCCCAGGCAATGGGGCTTTGCAGTGCCACTCGTGTGGGGTTGGGGAATAAACCCCTGTCAGGGCTGGCCATGGGCTGCTCACCACCCCGAGCAGGCTTTGTCCGTGTTTCGGGTGGGAGTGTGGATCTGCTGGAGCTGTGGGAAGATCTGCAGGGGGACTGGGCCAGGTGGGACACAGGGAACAACAGGGCCCAGGGCTGGGTCCTGCACTTGGGTGACAACAACCCCTGGAATGCTCCAGGCTGGGAAAGAGGAGCTGGAAAGCTGGGAAAGGCCCTGAGGATGCTGGTGACAGCAGCTGCACACAAGCCCAGGGGTGCCCAGCAGCAGGAATTTCCCCATGGAAAGGGGTCAGGGCTTGGCACTGCCCAGGGAGGTTGGAGTGCCCATCCCTGGAGGTGGCACTCAGAGCTCTGGGCTGGGGACAAGGTGGGGATTGGGCACAGCTGGGACTCCACAGGCTGGGAGGGCTTTTCCAGCCTCGGGGATCCTGGAATTCTATGACTGCAGGGCATGAGCATGGCTGTGGATGGGGCTGTGCACAGGAGCTGAGAAAGTTCTCCTGAAATCCCAGCTGGGAATCCCAGCTGGATGAGGCTGCCCGGGGGGGTTAAACACTCCTGTGCTCCAGGACTGAGTGCTGAGCTTATCTTCACTTAGTCTTGATCTCAGCATCAGCTAAACGCTTGGGCAATGCTTTGAACTTTCCTTGGCAGAAGAAATTTGGGCAGTTCAGCCTCTGCAGCCTTGGGATCAGGACTGTCCTGGAGAGGAAATGGGTACCCCAGGGATGGACTCCCCAAGTCCCAGGAGTGCTCAGGGCCAGCTTGGGTGGGGCTTGGAGCCCAAACCTGGATTTTGAACACTGGAAGTTTGAGCTCCTGGGTAGGTCCAGGCTCCACTGCTGTGTATTTAAAAATGGCCACAGAGACAATTTAGTCGAAACTCAGAACTGGAATTTTTCAGGATTCCAGCAATACCTCGGTTCAGACTTGGCATTGGGCTCAAATCCAGCTCATTTAAACATATTAAAAACAAACCAAAACAAATGTCACTGGGAGTTTCTGATGGCACATTCATGATAATAATGATAAATGCAATTAATATAATTTGCTTTCTTAAATGAGGGCTCTTTGAGAGTTCTGGCAGAGACTGAGACAAGCGGGCCCATGACCAAGTGATCTCCCAGCTCTCCAACCTCCCCTGTATCATCTGTGCTGTTTAAAATCATCAGGGAATTATTTTGATAAGAGTTTAGAGCTTGTGAGGTTTGAATTGCCAAGAAAACTTTAGAGGAGCCCTGGGCCCTTAACAGTAAATGGGTCTGAATTAGATTTAAACTGATATTTAATTTGGGGCTAAGCCTCAGCCACAGCTTTAGGGATGTAACACTTCAAACTCTGCTTTAATAAAATGGCAAAAATTTGGTGCAGTCCAGTGAAATTCCTGATATGATCCCTGCTGGCTTTGGGAACAGGGATAATCTGCATCCCGAGGAGTCTCAGTGTGGTGAATCATGCAGCACAAACCCTGCTCACAAAAACCTGCTTCATTATATAATGATGCTCAGGGATTGCCAGGGCTCTGTCCTACAAGACACAGAACAATTTTAACCTGAGAAATACAAAAAGCTGATTTAGAGCTGCCTGGGTTTGGAAAATGGTGCTCAGCCACTCTTTCTCTGGCAATCCCAGAGCCAAGGGGTGGTTCTTTGTGGAATTAAACTTGCCATAAAAGTACAATTTAAAAGGAAAAGGAGCATTTCGTTAGTTTTTGATCACTTTTAAAAATTTGTTTTTATTTTCTTTCCTGACTGGAATTCTCCCTGAGTTTCAGGGGCTCACGTGTGTGAGTCAAAGCTCGCTCTCCCTGTCACACAGATTCCTTCCCTGATCACATTAAAGCCTTCACAAATTCTCCTGGACAAGAGCAGATGTCACCAGGTTTAAAAACAAAATTAAGCCAGCAGCAGCAGCTCCTGAGAATTCCTCAGCCATCGGGGCTTAATTCCATGGTGCTGTGCTGTTGTCTGTCAACCATTCATGCAATTAAGGGAAAATCTCTCCCAACGTTTCCATGGTGCTGGAGCACTCCAGGAGAACAGGCAGCCCACACAGGAGCCAGCAGCAATGAAATATTAATTGAGCACCAGCACATGTTCAATAATCTCCACACTTAATCCAGCAAATGAGGAGTGAAACAGAGCACAGCCAGGCTCTTCCCTTTGTCCGAGGGGGAAAAGCCACGGATCACGGGCTTGGGGTGGGAGGTGGCAGTGCTGTCCTGAGGGAGCAGGGCAGGGCTCGTGGGGCTGGAGCTGGCCCAGGGCTGTGGGCATGCAGGGTGTGCATCCAGAGAAACCCAAGGGAAAGGGATTTTGAAATGTGCAGCAAGCAGGGAGTGATGAATTTACTCCATACGTGGAGTCCTGGAATGGTTTGGTGGGAAGGGACCTTAAAGCTCATCCCATGGCACTGTTCCCTGGCAGGGACACCTTCTGCTGTCCCAGGCTGCTCCAGCCTGGCCTTGGGCACTGCCAGGGATCCAGGGGCAGCCACAGCTGGGCACCTGTGCCAGGGCCTGCCCACCCTGCCAGGAACAATTCCTAACTCCCTACATCCCATCCAGCCCTGCCCTCTGGCAGTGGGAGCCTTTCCCTGTGTCCTGTCCCTCCAGCTGAAGGAGGCTTGGCAGATCCCAGATGGAATTGTTTTCCCTGTGAGCTGCAGAGTGGGTCTGGGGGAAGCTGTGCCCCCTCCAGCAGCCCCAGGGCTCATCCACACATGCCAGCCCTCTCCACGTGGCCGTGCCCACCCTTGGAATGTGCCGAGCCTGTGCCACCAGTCTGAAGAAGCAATTCCAGGCTCTGGGAATGCCCAGTGAGCCTCTCCGAGGGCCGGGGCTGTGGTTGCTGCTGGCACCCTGGGAGTGTGGGAGCTGCCAGCATCCCACAGGGACAGGCACACAGCCCCGGGGAGCCTGGGGCACAGACTCGGGGGAAAACCAAATTCCAGATCCCAGGAGGTGTGAGCTGCCCGTGCGACCCACCCGGGAGTGACTCTGGATCGGAATAAATCCAGGGAATAAATCACTCAGGCTCCCTTTTCTTCATGGTGGGAACAGCCCCTTCTTCATTCACAAACTCCTTCTCACACAGCTGTACAGCCCTGGCTGTGACTCCAGTTATCAGGAGCTTTCTTGGCAATTTCTGTGTTGGTTAATAACAAGCTGTTACCCTGGATTCACTGGGCACTCAAAACTCTCGGTGTGTACGTGCAGGGAAAGTCGTTTGTGAGAGACAGTTCTCATTTTTCTACCTAAAACCAGTTTACACAGGTGCAGGTTGTTGTTCACCCGGGGTAGATTGTTGTGTTAGCCGACTGCTCGCAGCAGGATTGCTTGCACAGGGAATCTTGCAAAGGGCCAGCCACATAAAGTTTTAAAATATAGTAATTTATATATAAAACAAGATAATTTTAAAGCAGAAGCTATTCCTTCTTCTTCACCTTCTTCTTCATGTGTTTGGGTGGTATTTTGTCATCAAACAAAAAAATCCACATTACGAGACATGAGTGATTACTTATTGACTAAAAAGTAAAAAAAATTTAAGTATAATTTCTCAATTAAATAGTTTTTTCTTAAAGGACCTTGTAAAGATAAATACAAAGCCATTTTATAACTTTTTAGTAAAATACTGTAAAATTCACAACTTGTAAAACTATAACGTAAATTAAAAACAATAAACATCTGAGTTCAAACACAAAATACCATCTCAAACACTTTCAATCCCAACCCTAACCAAAAAAAAAAAAACAAAACCCAAAAAAGCCAAAAACCACAAGGAGGTTTTAGGTTGAAGAGGTTGTTGTAAGTTGCCCTGTCCCTATAAAGGCCAGATCCCAGTTTGAAAAGCCAGCATTCCAAGGTGGCTTTCCAGGAATTCGTGGTGCAGTTCCCAGCAAGAGGCTGGGAGAGTGGATGTGCATGGAGACAAATCAGGGGGAAACTGAGAATTGTGTTCTCTGGCTTATTTAATTTCTGGATGTCTCAGAAAGGGTTCTGCCAGCTCCCTCACGTGAGAGCAGATAATGGGGCAGATATTGATAGCTGAAAAGAGACTTTCAGGGGCTGAACTGTATTTATTTTAAACTTCTGAGGGCTGTGATCTACAAAAACCTGAGAAAATGTGTGCAGATAAAGTTTCAAGAAGAAAGGGAGTGAAAAAACTGGACTTGAAAGGGAAGTTGAGAGGGAAATATCAAGGTTTGCTGCTTTTTGCCTTTTTTCCCTAATTTCTCCACTTCAGATGCTAATTAACATTTCAGAGGAAGGAAGGCTTTGCTAAAAATCCAACATCTCTCCTTAAGGCTTGGCTTAAAAAGAATTCAAGACTTATGTTGAAAACCAGTCTAATATTGGCATTCCCGATATTTTAAGGATAAAAGAAGGAACAAATCAAGCAAAGCCATCCTAGACAGTCTCTCAAGCCCACATAAAGATACAAATTCAGGCAAAAGAGGGCTTTAAATACTTGGCAACTCCTCTGTATCATTAATTCCAGTTCTTTTCCCTTGTTTTCCTGAGTGGTGCATCCCAGGTAGTCGTTCCCTGCGGATATTTGTGGAGTGAATTCCCCATTCCTGGTCAGACAAGTTACTGTGGACAATGGTGGCACCTCAAAATATTGAATTTTCTCTGGCACTGGGAGCCATTCCCTGTGTCCTGTCCCTCCATCCTTGTCCCCAGTCCCTCTCCAGCTCTCCTGGAGCCCCTCCAGGCCCTGCCAGGGGCTCTGAGCTCTCCCTGGATCCTTCTCCTCTCCAGGTGAGCACCCCCAGCTCTCCCAGCCTGGCTCCAGCCCTGCAGCAGCTCCGGGGCCCTAAAATGCTTTTCAGCAGAAAAATCAGCCCCTCTGTTGTCCAAATCTCTTTTTTTCTTGATTTAATCATGAGTAGAAAATCTTATTAGACAATTTATCAGTCATGAGAAAGAAATAGAAGTAATTATAGACATTAATAACAAAAGGGATTGTCTTCAGTAGGACGAACGGATCCAGTGTTCCCATTTTCCCTGCTGTCATGAGAACACTCGGCTGGGATGGGCACTGCAATCCTCCCAGGAGGGAGCTTTCCACCAAATCTCAGCTAAAACTCCTCCAGGAGGTAAATCCCATCTCCATGGGCATTCCCTGGTGCGGGGCTGACAGCGCTGCTGCAAAATTGACCCTTGAACCTTCTGGCAGTGGAAATTTCAGGATCCCTTTGTCACCCCTTATCTGTGGGGTGTTTTTCCTGGGGTGGCCAATAAATATTTCACCCCTCAGCCCTTCAGCCCTGCATTGCTGTGGCAGCTGAGTGGGAGCCCCTGAGGTGACACTAAATTAACTTTCCTTGGGATCCATAAATGATATCCTGGTTTTCCATCTTCCCCTCAGAACTTCATCTCTTATTGTAGCCCCTGATTATTTTTTCTCCCCCAGGTAAAAAATATTTTGCTGATGAAACAACCTGGATTTTTCTACCTAATGGGGGAAATTTCCATTTCCTACTTACCCCTGATTTTTGGTCTCCTGGTTGTGGCTCCCAGCTTTCCCTACAGCCTCTGGAATTCCGCTCTCTCTCCCTGCCAAGGGCAAAGCTTTCCTTGGCTGCTTGGCCAAGGTTTGGGAATGCACAGAGGGAACGCTGGCTCGGGAGGAGCCTTCTGCCCTTGCCAGGCTCTGCAGAGAGGGGGATTAGTGCCAGGGGCTGGTTGTGCTGCTGACATCCCTGATCCCTGGAGGAACTTTGGGATAAAGCTGGGCATGCTGGCTTAGCCCATCCATGCATTTGAGTCTTGGTTTTCCCTTCCTGAGGCACTCTGCTCCTTGAGCTCCCCAGTGTCACAGGCAGAGCTGTGCTCTGCACAGCAGCCAGGGCACGGGGGGAAGCACAAACTCGATTTCCCCGATGCTCCTGGCAATCCCTTTATTCCACAGCGTGTGCCGGGGCAAGGCCACCTTGCTAACGAGAAAAGCCCCGGTGGGAGACACAGTAATGGGTGCTTACTGCCCAGCTTTGTGAAAAGCTCTTTTGTGCTTGGATTTAAACAAAAAAACAACAACAACAAAAAAGCTGCTTTTGTTATTTTGGTGAGTTTTATCTCTTCAGCTGGTCTGGAGACAGTGTATTAGTCAGATGTGTGGGTAGTGGATCACCCGGGATGTCAAACTCGGTGTTTTAATTAAAAATACACGGCTTTGACATATTAAGCATCCATTAAAAACCCCACTGCTTGTCTGGGGAGGCTCTGAGGGCAAAACTGAGCTGATTAAATGGAAAGAATGGAAGTGTTGCTTTGGATTATTGTTATTGTTCTGCTTGTCTCCCAAGAAAGAGATCTGGAGGGCTTATCTGGCTGGGGGACAACCAGCAGGTGGAAAAATGTCATTTTTTCCCTGTTAAAGCTGTGTTTTTATTTGATTACCACAGAGCAGAGTGGGGGGTGTTGGGTGGTGTGGCCTGAAGGCTGCTGGGCTTTGCAGGGAGAGGAGAAATTGTATTTTTTAAATCCATGTGACACTTTAAAGGGGGAGGATTTCTCCCCCCACGGGCTCTGTTCTCAGGTGTGCTTGGATGCAGACGTGCAGGACTCTGGGCTTTCCTTACAATGGAAAGTTTCATTCCTCTCAGGAGCAGCTATTGGGTGTACTCATGCCAAACAGATCAATTAATGTTATTAATGATCCCAAAAGAAGTGATCCTGCTGTGGCTCAGGGCACCCTGCACACCCCAAAGTCTCTCCTGGCTCGGATGAGTGCCCGAGCCTGAGGAATTTGCATGCTGGCAGTGCTGGCTCAGCTCTCCAGCTGGGTTTGGGGGTGTTTGGTGCCTTTCCCTTTGCAGGTGCTGCAGCTGTGGCTCAGGGCCCCTGGCAGTGGGGTCTGGCTGCTGTCCCAGCAGGGATCCTGTCCCCAGGGCTGCTCCTGCACCTGGATTCCCTGCACAGCTGGGGAGCATCTCCTAAATGTTCACTCAAAAATCAGGAACTAAAGAGAAATCTTTCAAATAAAACCCCAAACCACGAAGGGCTGGATTGTAATTGCTCAGGGAAGGGTTGTCCCTTTGTCCCACATCCATCAAAGCTGAGCACTAATGAAAGGGGCTTCTCCATTCTGAGCAGGAATTGTTCCCTGGCAGGGTGGGCAGGCCCTGGAATAGAATTCCCAGAGCAGCTGTGGCCGCCCCTGGATCCCTGGAAATGTCCAAGGCCAGGTTGGAGAGGCCTGGGAGCAGCCTGGGACAGTGGGAGGTGTCCCTGCCATGGCAGGGCTGGAATAAATGAGTTTTAAGGTTCTTTCTAGCCCAAACCAGTCTGGGATCCCATGATTGTACCAAGGAAAATGGGAAAATGAGAGGCTGCTGCACAGCTGCCTTTTCTGGGGTTATTTTAGGCAACCACAGCTTTCTTTAATTTTGCAATAGGAAATGGGCGAAGCATTGGATTAATCTGGGTACATTTGAGTGGGCTGTGGCGTTTGGTAGAAATGTGATTTTAGCTGAGTGGAGGGTGCTGGCCCTGTGCTGAGCCCTGAGGAGGTGCAGAGCTGTGCATTGGTATTCAGGAGCTGCAGGGCTGCATTCCTGCCAGGCTATTTAAAACCTGCAGAAAACCTCCTGAAACAAGGTTATGCTCTTCATTTGCCATTCCAGGGCTGAGAAGCTGCCACCTCCAGAAAGGCAACACAAACCTCACCGCACTTGGAGCTTGTCCACAACGAAGCTGAACCAAATTTGGTTCCTTTTGATGCCGCCTTTCAATGGATGTGTGGCTAAAATAGGAAGATTTAATGACTGTAAGTGATTTAATTCCAAACAGAGAGTGATTCTGCGCTGAAACTCTGCAGTGTTGTGGCCACTGTTTGAGGGTTTGGGGAAGGAATTTTGGGAAGAAATGGGTTTTGAATTGCAAAACTTTGTCTCACTTGAATAGACACCCTTGTACGTGGGAGCTCTGGAAATTTAGTTACAGCTCTCCTTGAATGTATTAAAATCAGGGGTTTTTTGTGGTTTTGAAGCAAAATAATCCCAGCAGAGCTGAGGGTCAGCAGTGGTGGGTTGGGTGTGGAGGCATCCTGGTTGTGGGGAAGCCTCAGGGATCGTGCCAGAGTCCCAGAATTTAGGGAATGCTCTCAAAAATAGCATTAAAGTAGGGCAGCTCAGAGCCATCCCCTCCCCTGCTCTGCCCAGCTTTCCTCCAGTGCTGGAGATGGAGCCTGTGGGGTGAGGAGCAGCTCTGGGAGGGGTTTGGGGTTGTGCTGGCCAGGGGATGGCCCTGCTGATGCCAGGGATGCTCCCACAGCCCGGAGCCTGGCACAGGAGCAGCCAGGCCCTGCTGTGTGCTCCCTCCTGGGCCCAGATCAGGAAATCCGGATTTCTGGAGAGAATCCCAAGGCTTTGTCACTCCCGTGGCATCTCCTGGGCATCTCAGCACCAGCTGAGGGGACTGTGGGGTCACCCGGGCTGAAGTGGCTCTGGGCTCAGCATCAGAGCAGGGTTTGGGAGCAGAGCCAGGGCAAGGCAGGGAGGGGAGCAGCCAGCCTGTGCCAGCCCTGCAGGAACAGGGAGCTCTCTGGAAGGGGCTGCCATGGCAGGTGGCTGCTGCGTCCTGTGCCTGAAGTTTCCTAAAATCACAAGGGATTTGGGATCCTGGAAGGGTTGTGTGGGGCAGAGCTCTGGCCTTGGAGCACTCCTGGCCCTTCCCTGTCCCCAAACCCAGTGACACAGGTGCTCCTGGGGCAGCAGATGGATCCAGATCAACAAAAACACCCAACCACTCCCCTAAGGAGCCAAAAACGCCAGGAGGACACCAGGTGGGACAGGAGGCGGTGGAAGGAGAAGCTGTGGAGATTTGATGCATGAGAATGCAAGCAGGGAGCAGGAGAGAGCCAGGATGGAGCAGGGAGGAGGTGCTGGACAGGGCCGGCAGTGTCCCGGGTTAGGAGCAGGAGGTGTTGGACAGCTCCTGCAGTGTCCCGGGATGGAGCAGGAGGTGCTGGACAGGGCCGGCAGTGTCCCGGGATGGAGCAGGAGGTGTTGGACAGCTCCTGCAGTGTCCCGGGATGGAGCAGGAGGTGTTGGACAGCTCCTGCAGTGTCCCGGGTTAGGAGCAGATGTTGGACAGGGCCGGAAGTGTCCCGGGTTAGGAGCAGATGTTGGACAGGGCCCACTTGAAGTGTCTTTGATGATTTGTGGGATGAAAGGGGCAGGGCCTGGGCTGGAGCTGTGGAGCACCTGCAGCTGGGGCCGTTTAGAAATGCCCGTATCCCTCCCTGATTAACATCCATTTATCCCGTGTTTCATGGATTCTGGGGAGGGGAATTGCTGTTTGCAACTCCTCTGTCTCATTATTGAGATGGAAGCGTGGAACTGCTTTGTTTCCTTGTGTCACAGCAGAGACTGGAATGGCCCCCCAGCGTCCCTGGAGCTGCAGAAAATCGAATTAAAGCAAAACCACTTTGCTGTGCCTGTACAAGATCCCCAGCTTTACGTCATGGTGTTTGGGTTTTCCTTTCCTGGTGCCTGGCAGAGCTCTGGGAGATCCTCTGTCCCCATCCCGAGGGCAGGGTGGGCTGAAAGGCAGAGCCCCCGAGCCAGGAGCTGCTGCTCTCCTCCCTCCTGCTGCTGAACTTCCCTGCGACAGGCTCTCCGTGCTCTGCAGCGGAATATTTGGAAAGATGTAATAAAAACCTTCTGTGCTGCTGATGTGCCTAAATCCCAGCGGTGACAAGGGCTTGTCAGAGTGCCCTGGGCTCCAAGGGGAGTCCCTGAACCCTCCAACCTGTGAGAAAATCCAAGGGAAAGCCCAGAGCTGGGGAGGAGGGCTGAGAGAAAAGCAAGGAGAGTTCTGGCAGCCTGTGTGCAGATAAAAAAGGTGTGAGACATCAGAGATATCAGAGCTGCCTCTGCCCTGACCCTCCTGGCCAGGCAGCACCTTCCTGGCTCCCAGACGAGCAGATCCAGGGGATAAATCCATCCTGAGGACGTCGTTCAGATCTAATCAGTGCCCGGGCAGCAAATTTGAACACACATCACATCCCTGCTGCACGGAGCCTGCCCTCACCCTGGCTGCAGGTCGTGCCTGGAATATCCTGCTCTCCATCCTGGAATATCCTGCTCTCCATCCTGGAATATCCTGCTCTCCATTCTGGAATATTCTCTGCTCCATCCTGGAATATCCTGCTCTCCATCCTGGAATATCCTGCTCTCCATTCTGGAATATTCTCCGCTCCATCCTGGAGTATCCTCCTCTCCATCCTGGAGCAGGGCCAGAGCTTCAGAGTGCAGAGCCTGGGCCACTGGGTCAGGGCATCTCCGGGACCGAGTCCTCGCTGGGCTCAGGGCACCAAAACCAGCCGGAATTCAGGAAAAGTGCTTCGGGATCCCAGCCCAGCTGGGCAGCAAAAAGCACCCAGTGCACACCCAGCCCGGCTGTTTGTTTGGTGCCCCAGCCAGACCCATTATCCAGAGGAATCCCGGGTGTTTTATCCAAAGAAATCCCGCATGTTTTATCCCAGTCCCGGGTGTTTACCCAAAGGAATCCTGGGTATTTTACCCAAAGGAATCCCGGGTGTTTTACCCAAAAGAATTCTGGGTGTTTTATCCCAATCCCGGGTGTTTTATCCAAAGGAATCCCAGGTGTTTTACCCAAAGAAATCCCGCATGTTTTATCCCAACCCCGGGTGTTTTACCCAAAGGAATCCTGGGTTTTTTATTCCAATCCCAGGTGTTTTATCCAAAGGAATCCTGCATGTTTTATCCCAGTCCCGGGTGTTTACCCAAAGGAATCCCAGGTGTTTTACCCAAAGAAATCCCGCATGTTTTATCCCAACCCCGGGTGTTTTACCCAAAGGAATCCTGGGTTTTTTATTCCAATCCCAGGTGTTTTATCCAAAGGAATCCTGCATGTTTTATCCCAGTCCCGGGTGTTTACCCAAAGGAATCCCAGGTGTTTTACCCAAAGAAATTGGGTGTTTTATCCCAATCCTGGGATCCCGGTGGGGTGGGAGCAGCTGCTGCCATGCCAGCCCCGCGGTTACAGCTCTGGCACAGCCGCTGCCATCCCATCGTTCACACGGCTGTACCTCGGAGCGGGGATGCTGCTGCTGAGTTCGCTCCATGCGGGAATTCTCAGGCCCAGAGGAAATCCAGGGATTCCGTGGGCTGTGTTTGTCCTGCAGGAATGGGGGTGGGCTGGCCCGGAGCTCTGGGCAGCAGCAGTGTCGGGGTCGGTGACAAACACCCTGTGCAGGTGGCTCTGGGTGCCACTGCCCCGCCTGCCACTCCCCACCCCTGGATGCACAATTCCAGGATTTCTGTTGTTGGATAGGGCTGCCTTTGGGAGGCAGAGCTGACAGGGGAGAGGTGAGGGTGGGAGCAGCTCCTGCCCCAGAGCTGGGGAGCTCCAGTCTCCCAAAAACTGAGAATTGTTCCGGCCTGGGATGGCTTCGTGCCCTGGGGTGGAATTCTGGAGGTGAAAAGGCAGTGGGGCACTTTCAGGTTTTAAAGGAGTAAAGGCCCAAATTCTCCGTCAGGCACAACACACTCAACTTTTGGAGTCACCTTTTTGGGGACTTCCTGTGTTCAGGAATTCAACAGCAGAAGGGATCCATGAGAAATGAACAGGTTGGAGTGTAGTAGTGAACACATTCTAATTTTTCCTCTTTATTTCCCTTTTGTGGTGGGTGAAAAGGAAATGAGGGTCAAATTCCAGTTCCTAAATTCCCAAAATGTTTTGGTTTGGATCAGAACCTGAGAGCTCCGTTTATCCCTGAGCCTGGCTGCTCCACAGGTTTATCAGGAGGCTGCTGCTTTCCCCCTGTATAAACATGGAATTCCTTTTGGAATTGCTTTTGCAGCTCACAAGTGGAGTTGTGCATAAAAATACTGTGGAAAAGAAGTTGCTGTAAATATTTACTTATTCAATGTAAAAATTTCTTTTTTGGAGCAGGTCTAAAAGGTCTTTGGGAAAAAGTGATTTATCCATTTAATATGTGAGCAGCAGGGATGTGCTCTGGGAATGCTCTGCCACAATCCAGAAGTTCATTATTAATTAGTTGTTTATTAATAATTTTCAAACATCCTGGGAGTCCAGATCCACCCCCAGTGGCTGTTGGAAATCACCCATTTTATCCAGAAATACTGTTTTGTCAGGAAATTTGTCCCTTGCTGTGAGATCCTTCAGATTTTTAGCATTGCTGCTATTTCTAAGCTGTATTTTTTAAAAATATGGGAAATATGAGTGTACCACAAGGTTCAAGGAATGGCAGAGTCAGGAGATTCCATGGCTGCACTTCCCTGGTCGAGGCCCCAGCTCATCTCCAGGAGCTACACCCGCTCCTCTTCACCCAAACCCTCCCAAATGTGCTTTGTTTCTGTTGCAAAAACATTATTTATCCTGCTGCCACACTTCATTTTGCCAACTTTTTCAAAAACCCGTGATTAAAAAAACCCTCCCAGCCAGCACAGGTAGGGGAGGAGGGAGAGCTTAAAAATTCTGCTCGTTTGGAGTAATTTTTAATCTCTCCCCTAATTATTTAATCACTGCAGGAGCGCTGAGGACGCGGCATCAATAACGCTGTGGCTGAGGCACGGCCCAGCCGGGCTCGGCTCCTTCATCTTTTATTCGGATTGATGTGCGCTGCCGTTCCCCGGGAGCCCGGAGGAGCCTGGCAAGGAGCCCAAAAGCCGCTTTTGATTTTCGCTTGTGTTACCGAGAGGGTTTTAGGGAGCCGCTGCACGGGGCTCCCACCCGGCTGCGGCCGCACCCTGCAGGAGCCTCCTGCGGGAGGGGCGCTCCGCTGGAAATCGGGATTTGGGGCTCAAATCCGAGCGGGTGCGGCAGGGTTACACCGGGGTGTAAAGTCTGGGGTGGGAAGCTGCTCCCCTCCGCGCTCTGGGGATGCCCTGCTTCTCCCCAGCGCCCCTGGAAAAGGGATGAGCCCTGGCGGTGCCAGCTCCAGGGGAGGCTGGAGAGGGAGAGGTGAAAACGGGCAGTGCTGGACCAGGAACCCTGCCCAATTCCCTCTGGGATCGCTGCAGGCCGTGATCCGGAGATTCCAAACCCCTCCTGGGATGATCCCGGCTGAGCACAGCATTCCCGACCCGGCAGGGATGGGATCCGGCTGCTCCCAGGGGAATTCTGTGAGGGGCTGAGCCTGGGGGTGTCACAGCATTCCCAGCCCGGCAGGGATGGGATCTCGCTCCTCCCAGGGGAATTCTGTGAGAGGCTGAGCCTGGGGGTGTCACAGCATTCCCAGCCCGGCAGGGATGGGATCCCGCTGCTCCCAGGGGAATTCTGTGAGAGGCTGAGCCTGGGGGTGTCACAGCATTCCCAGCCCGGCAGGGATGGGATCTCGCTGCTCCCAGGGGAATTCTGTGAGAGGCTGAGCCTGGGGGTGTCACAGCATTCCCGACCCGGCAGGGATGGGATCCCGCTGCTCCCAGGGGAATTCTGCGACGGGCTGAGCCTGGGGGTGTCACAGCATCCCAGACCCGGCAGGGATGGGATCCCGCTGCTCCCAGGGGAATTCTGAGGGTCTGAGCCTGGGGATGTCACAGCATACCCGACCCGGCAGGGATGGATTCCCACTGCTCCCCAGGGGAATTCTGCGAGGGGCTGAGCCTGGACCCGTGCTTGGAGCAGGTCTGGGAGCAGCTGAGCCCCAGGCTGGGAATTGCTCAGGGTCCGCGGGAGCAAACCCCCCGGGAAAGGCCAGCAGGAACCTGGAAGCTGCGGGGACGCTGGGGTGGGAGCCTGGGGAGCAGGGCTGCGTGGAGCCCGTGCTGCCCCACCGCTCTCATCCCAGGGCATTTCCGTGGATCGCTGGGACACCGAGTCTGGATCTGCCTGTCGAGCCCACGGGGCCGTGATGAGAATTCCCTGAGTCGCTCCAGAGGCACTTCTGGCACACACAGCCTGGGTTTGTCCCTGTCACACTGTGCAGGGCCGGCACGAGGCAGGCACCGAGAGCCCTGGGCAGAGACGGAGCACGTGCAGCTGCACTGCCAGGAATTAAGTCAGGAATCAATTCTTCTTGGAGCTATTCGGGAGTGCTTTAAATCTTGCGTGAAGGGCTCAGGCACCCGTGGAATCTTCATCCAAATTTTTCTTTGCATTTCTGTGGAAGATGATGCTGAAATGCAGATTAAAGTTTTGTATCAAATGTCATCACCTGGAGGGGGATAATAAATAAAAAACTGGGGCTCTGGGGAGCACTGTCCAACATCCTGGTGAAGGATTAAGGCAAAATATTGGGATTTTGACATTGTTTTGGTTTCTGTGTAGCAGAGCTGGCTGAAAAGGGCACCCCTGAGATGCCCAGGTGTCCATGGCCCTCTCCCAGGGCAGGGGGCAGGGGTGGCAGGGTCAGGGATGGTAGGATTAAGGGATGGCAGGCTGCAGGGATGGCAGGGATGGCAGGATTGAAGGATGGCAGGGTGCAGGGGTGGCAGGATGGCAGGGGGCGGGGTGGCAGGGATGGCAGGGATGGCAGGAATGGCAGGGTCAGGGATGGCAGGGATGGCAGGGTGCAGGGGTGGCAGGGATGGCAGGGATGGCAGGAATGGCAGGGATGGCAGGGATGGCAGGGTCAGGGATAGCAGGGTCAGGAATGGCAGGGTGCAGGGGTGGCAGGATTGAAGGATGGCAGGATCAGGGATGGCAGGATTGAAGGATGGCAGAGTTCAGGAATGGCAGAGTTCAGGGATGGCAGGGTGCAGGGGTGGCAGGATGGCAGGGATGGCAGGACTGAAGGATGGCAGGGGGCAGGGGTGGCAGGGTGAGGGTGCAGCTTTCCCTCCACGCCTGGCTGGCTCCAGGCTCAGGGAGGAAGCAGAGCACAATCATTTTCTCTCTGGGCTGCCCTGACACCCAGGGCTCTGCTTTCCAGGAATGCAATTTAATCCATGGCAAGGCGAGTGTGACGGATTAATGGGAAGAGTGCAGGGCTGGCATCCAATCTCTTTTATATCAGCCATAATTCTCCTCTCCAGTGCAGGGTTCCCATCCCTTTTATCCCTGCAACGTGGGGGGATTCCAGGTGTTTCTGGGCTGGGATTTGTGGCCCAGCCTGGATCTGCCTCCGGAGTCCATGTGCTCCCAGGGGAAAAGGAAGAGGCTGCTGGGAGAAGTGCCCTGCCAGAGAGGGAGACTCTGTTGTTCTTTATTAATCATTCCTTCCTGGAAATCAATTAGCTGGCACAGGCAGCCCAGCAATCTCCTGGTAGCCATGGAGACGGCCCGGGGAGCCGGGGGAGAAAAGTACAGTTTAGTCAGGAAAAGTCCAAATTTTGTTCTCCAGCATTTTTAACCTTTTAGAGACAATTATAAACTATTTTAATTAGCAATGTTTATCACCTGCTGCAGAACAGGAGGAGCTGCACAGGCCCCCACAGACCTCACTCATCCCGCTTTGGTGCAAAACAGTCTGGGATTTATGTTTGGAATGTGCTGAGCACCTCCAGTTCCCATTAAAACAACAATATCTCTGGAAGCCAGAGGAGCAAAGCTGATGATTTAAGCATGGAGGATGATAATTAGTGCCAGGCTGGTGCTGGGCTCTCTGCATTCCCAAAGTCTGGAACCAGCCCTGGGGATCTGTGGGGTTTGCAGGAGGTACTGCTTTTATTTCAGGCTGAAGGATTCTTCCCATTTTCCATCTGCTGGGCTGGGAGTAAAACCTGCACTGTGCCAATGCCTCAGCCCAGGGCCAGCTGGGGCTGGTTTGGTCAGGTTATCCATGACAAAAGTGGATGTGGCATTCCCCAGGGAGGTGCTGGGACACTTCTGGAGTGGGGAAGTGGCACAAAGCCCCAGTTGTACCCCAAATGTGCCCCTGCTGTGGGCACAGGCTTGGGAATGTTAGAGAGGGGCATGAATTTGCTTCCTGAGGTGGGACACTGGGAGTTCCTCTGGGAAAACGTGGATCCAGCACTGAGGGATCCATATCTGCTCTCCTGGGGGCTCTCCTGGAGCATCCTGGCCAGAAGAGACCTCACCTCCTTCAGCCAGGGTCTGGTTTGAACATGGCCATTTTTCTAGGACTTCCCAAAAGGAAACTTAATGGCCCAAAACCTATTTTCCACACAAAAGGAATTTGAAGGGAAGAGGCTTCACTTTGAAAACTCCCCTGTAGAGAACTTCAGAATTTTGCCTTTAAAGGACTGGATTTTATCCTCTTTGATAATTTCATTGGAGCACATCCCATGGGAGTTGGGTTTGGCAGAGCTGTGAACCTCATCCTCAGCATCCATGAGGACAGGGGTGTGTGGGATGCTGGGAAAAGGAGGGAAGGGGTGGTGGCCCTGGCCAAGGGGCCCAGGAGGTGGCATTTTTGGGGAGGTATCAGTTTTATCAAGAAATTTGTCTCTTGTTGTGAGGTCCTCCGTGTGTTTGGCATTGCTGGTATTTCTAAGCTGTATTTTAAAATGATGGGGACTATTAATGTACCAAATTAAGGAATGGCAGAGCCAGGGGATGTGGTTTGCATGGGGAAAGGCCCCTGGGAGGAGCTGGTGCTGGAAGGGGTGGTTGGATTGCAGGGGCTGTGGCTCCTGGATGTGAATCCATGGGGGACCCTGGGAGGGTGTCCTGGCCTGTCCCCACGGCTCAGAGCCCGACCTGCAGGTCCCAAACCAGCAGCAGATCCACAGATGAAGGTGCTGGAACGTTCTCAATTCCCTGTGCAATCCAGGCCCTCGGTGCTGGGGAGGGAGGAAGGAGTGGGATGTCTTCCCTGGCTGGGGGGACACAGCAGGTGGAGCCCCCAGTGCCACAAATGCAGCTCAGATCCATAAATGCCAGGAAATTCCAGCTGCAGCTGGACGCAGAGTGGTGGCAGAGGTGACACCCCGGGGTGCTGTGCTCACCCCTCGCTGATTCCACACCCCATCCCAGCGCTTTGGGAGCACAGCCTGTTTTCCTGGCAGCTCAGCTGAAAACCCAAGATTTCTCTTCACACTTCCACCTCTTCACCAGCCCCATCGGTGGCAGGGGTGGCATGGGTGACAGCTTTGTTGGAAGCGCAGGAAAGCCCCAGCAGGGAGTTCAGCGTGCAGCTCCAGGTCCTGCAGCTATTCCTGGCTGAGGAGCAGTGTCACTCCGAAATAACAGCCCGGCAGGAATAGCAGCCTCAGGCACCGGAGCACAGCCCCCGGAGAGCTTCTGCACAGCAAGCAAGGTCAGAGCCTAAACCCAGATCTGTTTCTCAGAGGCTAAAAGTGGCAGGTTTTTCTTGGGAAAAGAAGCAATCCGGATTGAGCATTGTGTGTCCAAGAGAACAGGCAGAGCTGGGGTTTTATTGGGGAATTGTCCCAGTTTCCTCCTGAAAATATTCATTCCACTGCAATGTGTTGCCGTGGGAGAAACTTCTCATTTTAATCAGAAGGAAATAAAAAAGGGGCAAAGATCCACTTGCCCCATGGGGACTTTGGGCGATTTGGAGGAAAATCTGTTGAGTTGCTCAGCTCCAGACATCTCCCATGGACAGGTGTTCAGAGGAAATTTTGATTTTCTTTAGTTTTGAACAGATTCCTTTGTTCTTTCTGTAGTGATTTGTGCCAAACTTTGGACAAGGGATGGAGGAACAGGACACAGGGAATGGCTCCCAGTGCCAGAGGGCAGGGATGGATGGGAGATTGGGAATTAGGAATTGTTCCTGGCAGGGTGGGCAGGGGCTGGGATGGAATTCCCAGGGCAGCTGTGGCTGCCCCTGGATCCCTGGCAGTGCCCAAGGCCAGGCTGGACACTGGGGCTGGAGCACCTGGGACAGTGGCAGTGTCCCTGCCATGGAATGGAATGAGCTTTAAGCACGCTTCCAAACCCAAAGCAGTCTGGGATTCTGGGACTCCATGGTTGGGGTTAGGTGGTCCACAAACTGATGATTGCCTTTGAGCTCTCGGAGCTGCCTGCATGGTGAAATCCCTGCAAACACCAGCCCTGGTGTAGAGAGTTTTGATTGTAGCTTTAGACCAAAGGGAAGCCTCACCTGGATTTTAGATTCCTTCCAGCTCTACCAAGGCTTTCATTTTCCTCCCCAGTATATAAAAATAAAAGTCTGTGGGCTTCTGGCTGGCTGGCAGGGATTATGCATGGCTTTTCTCACAGGAAGCATCCCTCTCCCTTCCAGGGATTGTGCTGAGGGATGCAGAGCACGTTTGGCTGCTTTCACTTGGATGCACAAATTCCATCACCTCTGTTGGCTGCTCAGACTGTGAGGGGGGATAATTCCCAGCTCAAGGTCAGAATCAGGCTCTGCCCTCTTGGAAAACGTGGCTCTTGGAAGAGCCTGAGCTGCTGTGTTTGCTGAATTCCAGGTGTTCCTGCTGTCCAGCAGAGGAGTTCTGTGAGGAATGTGTGAGGTCTGTCTGTGCTGAGGGGCAGCAGGAGGCAGGGTGAGGATTCCTGACTCCATCCAGGGCTTTCCTGGGACACCACTCCCAGACTCTCAGCCCCATCCAGACCCAGGGTTGTGCTGCCCTCTCCTCCCAGGATATTGAGAAGCCCTGACCCAGCAGGGTTCATCCACTCCGTTTGGTTTGGGAGCAAGGACAGGTCAGGCATCCTCCTCCAGCCTTCCAGCTGACCTGGTTTGGAATTCCATCCCATCACGAATTTATAAGCAAACAGGATTTTATTCTCAGAAACTCCAAGTGGAGAGGATCTGACAGCATCACAGGAAATATTTTCCCAAATCCGTGTAGTCCTGCAAAATTAATGCAGCAGGGACACCGAGGAGAGCTCGCTGTCGGATCATGGGCAGCACTGGGAGTCACAGCCCGTGTGGAACTCCTCATATGGGTCTTGCTGGTGAATTTGGGAAACTTTAGGGACATTTCCTTGCCTGAGCAGCCCCTGCACCATTCCCCATGCAGCAGCTGGCTGCAGAGCCACGTGTGCCCAAGTGCCACTGCCGGGGACAGCACTGGGACCAGCTTTTTGTCCCGTGAGGTCGAGGTCTCTCCCTTCCAGCTCCTGGTTTTGCAGCTTGGTATCAGCCCTGGCCTCTCTCCCTCTTGGATTGTCCTAGCTCTAAAAAGATGTGAGAAATGCCACTCACTTCTAAAAAAATTTAAAAGGTTTATTAAACCCTTATCAAAAATACAATAGAAGACTGAATAGAGAAAATATTAGAGCAGAGGATTTTTCTCACCATGTACTCACCCACACAATGGAGGTTCCACCTTTTAACCCTTTAGCTTCTCTCAAAGTTCTGTCCATCGACTCCTTCTTCGCTGTCCAGTGGTGGAGTTTACTTCCTTCAATCTAAAACTTCTCTTAACATGCAGACACGATTATTTGCCTTTTAATTGTGAGAGTCAACCATCCCATTACTCACCTATCACAAAGGCTTTGTTTGTGCAGGGTGGAGAATGTTTTTATTGTTTTACGTTTTACTGTGGCTCTGGTGCTCTTTCCTTGGCCCCTTTCCCCATCACCTTGTTCTAAGGGTGGTGCTGGGCTGCTCCCAGACTCCTGGGAGTGCTGCTCAGCTGGGCTTGGCTTTGGCCTGGGCTCCCAAATTCCCAGCAGTGGGTGTGGGCTCCCTGTGCTCCCCTGGAGCACTGCAGGGCAGGAATTCCCCCAGCCCCTCTTCCCCTGACCCCAGGGCTGGCACAGTGAGCTGTGCAGGAGTGTCCTGGGAGTTCCATGGTGGAAATCCAGTGGAAGAGTGGGGTGTTGTTTGTATCCAGGGGGTCTGTCCTTTATCCAGATGCAAATCTGCTCTTCATGGAGCACCCGGATTTACAGGGGGCTGCGTCTCCTTTGTGCCTTAAGCCGGGCCTTTTGTGGCCTCCTCCTCCATCCCCACCAAAGAGGCCCCGAGCCACTCGGGGAGATTAAAAGGATGATTAAAAACCAAGAGCAAGACCAGATCCATCAGTCTTTTAAAAGGGGATTTATTTGTAATCAGGGAAGGAGGAAAATGAGGTCCCGGCCTGCCAAGCGGGAGCGAGGCCCAGTCAGGCCTGGGGCTGGGCCTGCCTCGCTCCTGCCGCTGCCCTTCTGTAATTAAACATAAACCATGGCAGCAGGGATCTGCCGCTGCCCTTCTGTAATTAAACATAAACCATGGCAGCAGGGATCTGCTCCCACTCCACACTGCCGTGTGCTCCTGTGCTTTGTCACTCCTGGGGTCTGTGGCATTCCCAACTGCGTGAGCGTGCCGGGGTCTCCAGGCACACCAGGAGCAGGCACTGAGCTCCCTGCATGGGGTCAAGCTCTGGGATAAAACTTATACAACAGCTCTAACGTGAAAGACTTGCCTTTTGTTAAAAAAAAATAAAAATTCTCCATTAAAATTGTGACCTCTTTTAATAAAAAAGTTGAAAAGAACAGAAAACTTGCATTAGGAACATGGAAATGTTTTTTCTCTCTGTACCAGGCTGGTTCAGGTTTGTCCTTCTTGTCTTTGTACAAGAGAAGCACCTTTTTAATCTATTTTTGATGTTTTGGCTGGAAAATTACTTTTAAAGGGAATAACCATGTAACACGTTTCTTGTTTTCCTCAAAAATCTTTGAAGCAAATGAAGGCAGAATATTTTTTTCTTCTCAATGTATTCTGGTCCTAATTGAAGCCTGAACCCCTCCCCTGTCCCTGAGGGGAGACCTTCACTTGTAATTAATTTTATATAGAATATTTATGTTAATCAGGTGGAATTACAGCACCCAAGTCCATACTTCGGGATCGAGTGCCAGAATTATGAACAGGTCCTTGCAGCCCTTCCTGAGCCCAGATGTTTGTCCCAAATTTGAGGGGTGCTGTCGATTGGAAGGGCCTGGGCTGGGATTTACTGGGATGCAGCTTCCGTGCAGGGGGTTTGTGTCCCCTCTGCAAGGACAGGGGATTTGTGTCCCCTCTGCAGGGCCATGGCTCCCTCCCCCTTGGCGCTCCCTCCCCAGCACCACACGGATCCCTTTGCTAATGCAGCGCTGTAAGAGCAGCCAAGGATGTAATTCCTAATTGTTACAAGTGCCAAGAATCAAATTCAGTGCATTTCCAATGCAGTTGTAGTCTCTAACTGGAGTTTTTTGGGAAAGCCACTTGAAACATTCAAAACCGCCTCTGTTTGATGGCGTGGTACATTCTCTTCTCTTTCTTGCTCACATTTCTACACAAAGATGTTCAAGAGTTTTGTGTGCCCAGATTACTTCTGGGTTTGTTTCTTTTGTGTTGGGGGTGCTGGAGTTGGGCTCTGGTGATCCTTGTGGATCCCTTTCCACTGGGGATATTCTGTGGCTCTGTGCTGTGGGGATGGAGGGAGCAGCCTTTTCCCTGGAAAAGAAGCTCATTGATCCTTGTGGATCCCTTTCCAGTGGGGATATTCTGTGGCTCTGTGCTGTGGGGATGGAGGGAGCAGCCTTTTCCCTGGAAAAGAAGCTCATTGATCCTTGTGGATCCCTTTCCAGTGGGGATATTCTGTGGCTCTGTGCTGTGGGGATGGAGGGAGCAGCCTTTTCCCTGGAAAACAGCTCGCTGGGGCTGCAGGACTGAGCTCTGAGCAGCAGGGTGGATGAGAGTAAATCACTTAAGAGAGCCTTGCTAATATCCATAAATCATGTGGAGAGTCCCGGAATTTCACTGATCTCATCCATTGTAGCTTGTCACAGATGCTGTAATACATCCCTGAATAGCAGGAAATAACTCCAGGAACCAGAGGCAGGACACATCTGGCATGTCTAGACTCAAAAATAGGTTAGGCTGGGAGATGTCAGCTCTTCCCCAGAGTCACTCACCAGCAGTTAACAGATTTCTGAAAGGATTTGATTTCATTTGCACCAGGAGCAAGGTCATGTTTAAATTGCTGTTAACTAAGTGTGGCCTATTTTTGCTCCTCCAGAAGTGGCTGCTCTGAGCTGAGCTGTCACCAGCAGGAGAGGGCACATGGGACATGTGGAGAGTGAGAAAAAGTTAAAGGAGGATTTTATTTTTTTCCTTATCCCCAGGATTTAGTTGGGGTTTGTTTCAACTTGAGGTTCCTGTAACTCATTTTTTC
Source organism: Pyrgilauda ruficollis (assembly GCF_017590135.1). Taxonomy (NCBI): domain Eukaryota; kingdom Metazoa; phylum Chordata; class Aves; order Passeriformes; family Passeridae; genus Pyrgilauda; species Pyrgilauda ruficollis. Next base: position 102,619 of record NW_024523778.1, read on the forward strand.
TGAAAGCTTCCAAATCCTCTGTGTGGCATCAGCAGTGGCCAAGGCTCATCCCCTGTTAGGGGAGGGTTCCAGCGCTGCTGGACGCCCTGAGGAAGGGATCTTGGGGGTGTTTAAAGATCCCTGGGGTGGGTGCCTGGGGCTGCTGCAGTCTGTGGCTGGGCTCAGGAGTGAGGGAGAAGTGGCAGCAGCTTCTGCAGCCCTGCTGGGAGGAGTGTCTGGGTCACAACCGGTGGCAGGGACAGCCCCTGGTGCTCACAGCTCCCTCCTCCTCCTCCAGCTGTGCCGGGGACATCCCACCCCAGCAGGTGCTGGAGCCCTGGGTACTGAGAATTTCAGACTTGCTGTGCTGACAGGCACTGACCCCCAAGAGAACACTGCATTGACCTAAAGCCGTAGAGAAAACTTCCAAAATTGAACAATAGAACTAAGATTATAAGTGTGTAGTTTAAATAGAAGTATGTAATATCACATAGTAGAAAAATTAAGAGTTTAAAATTTTATAATAAAAAAACCCAAAAACCCAAAGGAAAATGTAGTAATACATATAAAAAAAATAGCAATTTTAGAACAAAAGCTGATCCTTCTTCTTCACCTTCTTCTTCATACATTGAAGTAGTATTGTGTAATTAGATAAAAAAGTCCACATTACAAACCATGAGTGGTTAGTCATTAAGTTAAAAATAAAAATAGTTTAAGTATCATTTCTTAATTAGACAGTTTATCCTTAACAAACCCTATAAAGAGATAAATAAAACCTTATTTTTTAGTTTGTGTGAAGTGCTGTAAAACTCACAGTTTGTAAGACTGTAATATAAATAAAAGCTAACAAACATCTAAGTCCAAACAAAAAATACCACCTCGCACGTTTAATCCCAACCTTAAAAAATTTTTAAAAAACTAAATAAAAATCCACAAACAGAGATTTTCTCTCCAGCCCTGCTCCACAGGCAGGGACCTGCCGAGTGTGCAGGACACAGCTGCTGGGAGCAGCAGGGGAAGCCTTTGCTCTGGGTTTTGACACAAACATCAGCAAATCCAGCTGGAATCGGTGGTCTTGGAGCCCTTTTCCCACCTCGGTGACTCTGTGGTTCCATGGGATGTACTCCTGGAATGCTGCAGCCTCCCGGGGCAGGCAGGGCACAGCCTGTGGGGATGCACCCAGTGATCCCAGCGCTCCCCAGTCCTGCCCTTACCTGACCCTGCTTCTCCAGGGAAAACAGCAGAAACATCCCTGCATGTCCAGACTGGCGACCTTCAAGCCTTCAGAATCCAATAACTATGGGTTTGCCCCCTCCTCCCTGAAATGCCACTTTCCCAGGTCCCAGGCAGTCGATTAATTTTAACTGGATTTGATTCCTTTTGCTATTGATTCGATTCTTTCCGATCGATAGGCCGAGAAGGCAAATAAATATTTTCGCGACACGAATATGAACTTGTGAGGCAGGATGGCAGTGAAGTCATCCCCAGCTCCCTTTTTAGCTCCTTTATTCCCTGTTCCATGTTGTGACAGCGCCGTTCCTTCCCTGGGCTAAGAATAGCCCCGAGTCTCCCAGGAGCAGCCTGGGCTTCGCGGGAAGAGCCAGCTCTGCAGGAGTGTGGGGAGGGCAAAAGCACCTCCAGCACCTTGGCCTTCTGTCCAAACTGCCCAGGAGGCAATTTTGTCCGCTGCCCTCTCTGCTGGAATAAAATTGTGGAATTCAGCTGCAGTGAGGGGAGGAATTGAGGCTAAACCCGAAGGTTTCTGTGCCTGCTGCAGAGATGCCTTGCACCAGTCTGGATGGCTTTAATGCAGGAATGGACAAGTGCTGTGCCCAGGGCAGCTTTCCTGGTGTTCCCTTCTCCCTGCACGCTCCTGGGAGCAGAGGGGCGGGTGGAGGGGTCCCTGTCCCTGTCCCTGGCTCAGGGGCAGGGCTGCCTGCAGGCTGGAGCCTGTTTTTCCAAGGAAAAGTCATGGATTCGCAGCATAACCCATAGCTGGTGGCAGGGGAAGCAGTGGCACGGATGGGGACATCTGTGCAACATCCCAGTCACAGAATCCCAGATCACTGAGGTTGGAAAAGATCTCCAGGATCAGCGAGGCCAAGCTGTGCCTGATCCCCAGCCCAGAGCACTGAGTGCCACCTCCAGGCCTTGCTTGGACACCTCCAGGGATGGAAATTCCCCCCACCCCCTGCCTTCCCAATACCTGAGCACCCTTTCCACGAAGAAATTCTCCCTGAGACATGTCCCAGGTGGAGGTTGAGCCACACCTCGCCCCAGGTGGGAGTTGAGTCCCTGGTGAATGTCCCACCAACCAAACCATGCCAGTTCCCCACCCCTGTGTTGTATGCCAGAGCTCATCCCTGGATTTGGGACCCAGGGAGCTGCTCCTGTCCCCTTGACCCCAGATCAGAAAATTCCTCTTTTTCTTTTATCTGTATCCAGCCCTCCCCTGGGCAAGGATTTGCATTTCCTTGTCACAACTCCTCCTGAGGGCTTTGCCACCACCAGCAGCATCTGCACCCCACACATTCCAGAGAGCTTGGAAAAGCAGCTATTTCTTTCCAGGGAATCCAAGTCCTCCTTGACACAGCCATTCTCTCGATGAGCTGCAGTGGTTTTGCAGGAGTGTGGTGGCAGCAAATGGCATCTCACGCCAGAGAGGTTAAAATAATGGAATGGGTTTATTGCCAACACTTTATTTCGGATGGAATTTGCAAAGGTGCCACCCTGTGCTCACACCAGCCCTGCATTTCACCACGGAGCTCTCCACTTGGGAATTAATTAACCCTGCGTGCCCAGCCATGGGAAACAATGGATAGCAGCAGCTGCAAACCCAGTTTTATGCCTTTGTGAGTACTTGTGAACCAAAGTGCAGAAAAGTCTTCCTACCAATTTTCTGGCAGCTTTTAGAGCTTAGAATTATCTCATTAAGCACTGAAGGAGAGATGAACTCACAGTGAGAAACCTCAGTTCTAAACTTGCAAATAATTGCTGAGAGCAAGGTGAATATTCCTGATGTTTTCCAAGGGCTTAATGTGCACGACTTGGTTCCAAAGGCATTTTCCCCCTGAGCTGTTTTTATTGTAACTTGTCCTGGCTCAGGTTTTTGTTCTTTTCTTTTCTTTTTTTTTAGAATGTCAGCTTTTCTTTCAAGCCTTTGCATTTTAATAATTGGTTTTGTGCCTTTGAATATCTTTTGCTCCTGGCCACTGCTGCCAGTGCTCCTCCAGCTGCCTGGCTCCAGGCTGGGATGCATCCAGCTGTTCCATGCATCCTGGCATTCCCTGTCTAACGGGCAGGAGGAATTGCAATCCTTCCCATTCCCCAAGTCATTCCACCAGGAGCTGGAGCTCTTCCACCAGGAGCTCGTTCTGCTGCCGCCGCTCCACGATCCCTCGTTAAATCCGGGAACACTTGACATAATTGGATCCCAGTCCGGAGCTGGAGCTTGGAGTGCCACAGCAGCACAAATAAACATCTTCACCACAGCTGTGGCGATAAAAATGCGCTCAGCTCCTGAGAAAAACACAAAGTCACGGAATCATGAGTTTGGAAAAGCCCTCGAAGGCCATCCAGCCATTCCCACAGCACTGCCAGCTCCTCCAGGTGGTCAGCAAGGGTTGGAGTCGGTGGTGTGGAAGATCTTTCCCAACCTTCCATGGGTCTCTGGAAGTGGGAAAGAAAGCTGGAATGTGTTAACGAGCTCAGAAAGCTCAGGTTTCAGACACGCTGCTCCTCACATTAACCCTGACACAGCTGCCTGAGGATTATTGGGAGCAGGGGATCTGTGATTCTCCTGAAATCAGGTTTTGTGGTTCATCGTTCCTTCAGAGTCTGCTAGTGCAATTACCATTTACCTAATGAACTCTTCAATTAAATTAGCATAAATGGGGCCGATTTTGTGCCCTAGCATCCATCCTGCTGCAAGGAAGTTCCTCTGGAATTCACCCATCCCTGCAGTGGCCTGGGCTGGCAAATCCTCCTGGGAATGCTCCCCAGAGCCAGGGGATACTTCTGCACTGGCTTCTCCCTTCCCATCTCCCGTGGTTTGCTGGGATAACAATCCAGGACTGGGGGAGCTCCAGCCAATCCAGACACGGGGTCCAGCCCAGCTAAGTCCAGCCCAGCTAAGTCCAGCTCTAAGCATTGAGTTGGTGTGGTCAGTGGCACTGCAAATATGGGTGAGAAGAGGTTGGGAACAGAAACATCCATGTGGAGAGAGGCCTGGATCAGCCAAGAGCTCACATCCATCCCTGTGTGAAGGATGGGAAAGGGGCAGCATCTGATCCTGCTCAAAGTCAGTCTGGAATGCAAAAACTCTTCTTTCCAGCCCTGTCCTGCCCACAGGATTCATCCTCCATTTGGCCACTGGGGGGATTTACAGTAATTTAGAATTTAAGGCCTTTCCAAAAGCTGTGGAATGCCACAGAATCATTAAAGTTGGAAAATTTCTCCAAGATAACCATGTGCAACCTTCAACCAAACCCACTAAAATATATCCCAAAGAGCCACACCCAGCTTGTTTTTTGAACACTTCCAAGGATGGTGATTCGGGAACAGAAACACCCATGTGGAGAGAGGCCTGGATCAGCCAAGAGCTCACATCCATCCCTGTGTGAAGGATGGGAAAGGGGCAGCATCTGATCCTGCTCAAAGTCAGTCTGGAATGCAAAAACTCTTCTTTCCAGCCCTGTCCTGCCCACAGGATTCATCCTCCATTTGGCCACTGGGGGGATTTACAGTAATTTAGAATTTAAGGCCTTTCCAAAAGCTGTGGAATGCCACAGAATCATTAAAGTTGGAAAATTTCTCCAAGATAACCATGTGCAATCTTCAACCAAACCCCCCCATACCCACTAAAATATATCCCAGCTTGTTTTTTGGACACTTCCAAGGATGGTGATTCCAGCACCTCCCTGAGCAGCCCTTCCAAGGCTGAATCACTCAGGGAAGAAATTTATCCCAATATCCCACTGATATCTGTTCATAAAAATCTGGAGGTTCTGGCCAACATCCAGAGGGAGAAATTTGCTGTGTGACAAACATCCTTTATATCTGGCACAGGACAGCTGTCAAGGATTTCCAGCTGGATTGGACAGAAAAGCTGGAAAAGCTGCTGGGTGAGGGGCTGCTGAGCAGGAGCAGTGGCAGCAGCAAGGTCGGGTTTTGGAGAATCCCAGAATGCCCAACTGGTTTGGCTTGGGAAGGGCCTAAAGGCCATCTTGTTCCATGGGCAGGGATATCTTCCATAGACCAGATCTTTTCCAGCAGGAACCTGGGATGCAAAGCTGCCTCCTTGGATCCTCCCAGGCACCAAAATGGATTTATCCATGTTTTCTCCCCCCAGCTGTTTTCCCCAGCAGTACCCAGGGTTGGGGCAGTTCTGCTGGAGCAGATTCCCGCCCACAGCGATCCCATTTTAATGGGAAAAGCTGATCCACAGCCAAATCCTCAGGACAAAGCGCCAGTATTCCTGATTATTCCTCCTAAATGAACCTGACTTTGTTAATTCCCAGATACAAGAAATGCAGAGGAACATATGTTCTGCCAAACAAGCTCTGTCCCTCAGGGCTCCCGTCGGAGCCGCGCCGCTCCACGCTCCAGCACGGCACAGGAGCCCTTCCTTGGATAAATCCTGGCTGGAATTGGCTCCAGCAGTCACAGTTGTGCTGAAGAAATCATTGGTTCCATGGGATTGGGGAGGGCTGGCCATGGAAGCTGGGGGAGCTGTGGGAGAGTCAGGCCATGATTTATTCCATGTGGGAATTGCGAGGATCCGTTGGGCCGGGTCTGTTTGTCTGCTCCCTTCCCAGCTGAAGTGATGGCTTGGAGAGTGGTTTAAAAGTGGAACTGAATTTAAAATTGGGGTTTATTGGCTGTAGCTCCACATCTTCTGTCATTCCTGTGGGCCCTCCTGAGCTGCTTGGCCTCTCCTCACATCCCTGCACCAGGGGTTGGATTTATGTGAAGCAGAGCAGGGAAATGGGAGATTGCAGACTGGTCCCAGTCCTGTTCATCCAGCAGGAGGGCTGACACCCTCACACTGCTCCAGGAACAGCTGGGAATTCATCAGCCTCTTCCCTTGGGAGCCACCACTGCAGAAGTGCCTTTCCTGAAGGATTGGATGCCCAAGGGCTCCTTCTGGAATGGTTTCACTGTCCCTCCCCTGCAGTGCCACCCCTGCCTCATTCCTGGCTCCTGTGGGATCCACCCCCTCTCCTTGGTGACCACAGCAGCCTGGTTTTCCAGGGAAAAGGGCTCCTTCCTGCTGATCCATGTGGATTCCCCAAATTCTCCAGCATCCCACGACGCTGCAGCTCCTGCATGGCTCGAGGAGAGGGTGGCAGGAGGAAAAGCAGCAGGGAATGTCCTTGGAGCTGCAGATCTTGGTCTGCCCAGTCCCAGCCCAGGAGCTGCGGCTGCTGCTCAGCTTCCTGGCATTGGGATGTGTGGAAATAATCATGGAAGGCAGAAGAGCAGGAGTGTTAAACGTGCAGGGAGCGAGCTGCTGACACAGCTGCAGCCCACAGGTAGCAGCCTTTGTTAGCCCAGAGCTGCTGGAGCTGCAATCCCTGTGCTTAACCGCACAGGAAGAACATTCCAGACTTTTTTTCCAGCGCAGGTAATGTTGAATTTGCCCTCTTTGTCTCCCTGATGAGGTTTTCTTTGTGTTTCTGGGTATCAGAGGTGAGGGGAGGCTGCTCTGGGCACAGCAGCAGCTCCGAGGTCGTGCCTGTGCTGGGAGAATCCCACCTCCAGTGCCTCCAGTTTCTGTGGAAACAGCACGTCTCCACGGCTCCCACTTCCACACGCTCCAGAAGTTATTAATAACACTGGAATTGCTTCCCTGGGAGCTCTCACTCCAGGGGTACCAGGCTGGAGGCCGTGCCCAGGTGTGTGGCCTGCCCTGGATCCCAGCTGGAGCTCGGGCTGGATGAGGCTGGCAATGGGAAGCACTCCCAGAGCAGCTCCCAGGCTCTGCAGCCCGGCCACGGGGCTCTGATTCCCGGTGTTGGGAATTGCAGCCATGGGTCAGTGTCTCGGGCTGCCCAGAGGGTGTTTCATGGGAATGCTGGGGAGTTTGGGGACTCTCCTGGATTTCTGTCTCTGCCTGCAGAGCCAGGGCTGTCTGTGCCAACCTCAGATCCCGCTCTCCACATCCCAAGCTGGAAAGAAAAACAGTAAAATCATTCATCTCTCCCAATATCCTTAATTGCGTGGCCTGGGTAGAGGCAGAAAAGTGGAATTTTCCTTCTGCGATCTGATTTTTCCATGATTAATTTTATTTCTGCTGGTTTGAACCGGTTAATGAGCAGCTTTGCTTTGCCCAGCACGTGTGGATGGAGAGTTCTGGGGGGCATTTGCTGCTCCACTCGCTCCACTTGTCCCACGTGAAGGAGAAAAATCCATCCCTGGAGCGGGGAATTCCCGAGGGCTGGGTCAGCTGGGGAGGGAACGCAGCGGTCACACTCCAGCTCCTGGTCTGGAGCATCCCCAGCTCTGCTCAGCCACTCGTTCCGTGGAGATGCTTTATTGGGCTTGCAGGGAAAACCCTGAGAAGCTTCGCTGCCCAAGGGGGTGATGGTGATGGAATGTTGGGAGCAGGAGCCTGGGAAAGGAGGGATGGAGCTGGAGCTCACCAGGAGCTGCCACTGCTCAGGAAGTGGGCTACCCCAGGGTGAGGGGGAAAGGGAAGGGGAATTTTTCCCTGGAGCAATAACTCCTTTAAGATTCCTGCAGTATTTCTGGGGTGCCTGTGTCCCACGAGCAGCTGGCTCACGTTCCTGGCTTTTTGTGCGTTTGCTCCTTTGCTCCTTTGCTCCTGATCTCAGGGTGCAAATGCCCTGAGCTCACCCTGAACATTCCCATGGCTTCAGGCTGGACCTGGATCCAGGTTGTCTTGTCCATGGGATGCTCAGCTTCCAACAGGAATTTCAGATTTTCGGGATCCTGCTGGCTTTAGCCATGGGAGAGCACAGGGCAGAAGGATGAGGTGCTCAGTTTAGGTGATCCTTGAATTTGGAGAGATACCAATACAATTTTTAGGATCACAGACCTTTCTAGGATGGATCCATAAAGGGTTTTGCTGCAGCCTCGTCTGTTCCAATTGATTTCAAGTGAAACTCACATAATTCGGTTTCGGCTTAATGAAGTTATGAAGCCTTATTGCAAATTAGTTAAAAAACACATTTATTCTACTTTGGAGTCTGCCAGGAAGCAGCAGCTGCAGTGGAAGGGGCAGCAGGACTGAGGGACCAAGCAGAATTTCCAGGGCATCCCAGGGAAAGCACAAGAATTATTTTAAAAGTGAAAATAACTTAGAATGTCCATTGTTGCAGCCTTGTAACTTGGAAGATCTCGTTTAAAATGCAAGAGTTTTAGGCAATAAAATTTAAAATTCCCTTCTTCTTCTTTTACTTTTTTTTTTTAATAAGGAAAATATGGTTAGCTCAAAGTTTGTGTTTTCTGCTGTTCAAAAATGTGTTAAAAATAAGGAGTAAACCTGCCAGTGGCCTTTAGAAGGTGCTAAATTTGCTCCTGAGAGAAAGCCAGGAGTGTTTCCCACCTCCAGAGGCTTTTTGGGATACTTCCATATCCCGATTATGGGAGAGAGGCCAAAGTCTGTCTCTATAAATGTCATCCAAAGGCTGCCTAATGGAATTAGCAGGAATGAGGCACTGGAACTCCACTGGAGTCAATTGAGTTGCTCCCACTTAATTGGTGAATTTGTCATCAAATTCTTCATTTGCTCTCGGAGGGATGGAAAGATGCCATAAATTCTGGATGCTAAAACAGTCCCCACGTTGGGCTTGATGAATAAAACCCAAACAAGGAATTGTGTGTGGCAGGAAAGAGCCAGGAGAGTTAATGAGCATTAATTGGTGACGAAGTTTGGTTCTGAGGGAGGCTGGGGACCTGCAGGTGGCTCCAGGGAAAACAGGTGTGCCTCATTCCCTCTGCCTGGAGAGTTTCTTCCTTTATTTATTTGGATTTGTGGTTTTACTCTTGGAAACACCAGTGATGGGAACAAACTGGGGCCAGTTTGATGCTGAGATTTTTTTTTTTTTTTTCCTTTTTGCAGATTCCAAATACTGGCAACATCAGAAATGTTGAGGATGTCAAGCTGAGGGGATTGAGGTGGTGTGGACACGTTGGAGAGACCTGATTTTTGTGTGAGGAGCTCCTTCTGTTCCCACATCCAGGGAAAAGGCTGGAGGCTGAGGAGAGGGCAAGATCCAAAGGAGGAGCTGGAAGGTGCTGGGAGCAGAGCTGACCCCTGGAGCCCCAGCCCTGCTGAGGCCACCCAGACACTCTGAGCAAGGAGGAAATCAGGGCAAAAAACCTGAGACATAATTAAAAATTAGGAGCTGGCCCTCAGAAAAGCAGATTAAGGAATTAGACTGAGACAAAGCCCCAGGGACTGCAGGTCAGGCTTAATTTCCTCTCCAGGGCAGGCTGAACTCCTGGCTGGTGGCTGTTGTGGTTTGGTGGTTTTGAGGAGGTTGAGTTTGCTGCAAAGCTCTGCTCCCATCCCCTTGGAACACCCTCCCAGTAATCACATGTCCCCAGCAGACACAGTAAAGACGTGGGGTTTTTACAAACATCAATATTTCCATGGGTTAAACTGGCAGCTCCCTTCTCCTGGAGGGAGAACATCGATGTTTCTGAGCCTGACATCCCCCTTCCCCCTGGATGGTAGAGAATGGAGGTTTTGATCGTTCCTGAGAAAAACGGAGTGAAGGAACTGTGTCTTTCCTTGGAAAGCTGGAGATTGAGCTGATGGGTTGTGAGGAGAAGGCTCCACTTGGGTAATGAACTTAAGGCATCCAAGGGAAGGGCTGAGTCTGTGGCTGAGGGACACAGAGCTTCTCTGGGCTGGGTGCTGTGGGTCTCCATCATCCATCCATCCATCCATCCATCCATCCTCCATCATCCATCATCCATCCATCATCCATCCATCCATCCATCATCCATCCAGGAGGGACTGGAGCTCCTCCCAGACACACAGCTGCTGGTGAGTCACTGCTCTTAGGAGCTCCCTGCACGTTTTGAGTGCTTTGAGCTCTTTCTAACGAGAGCTGGCAGCAGCCCCTGGCAGTTCTGCTGTCTGCAGCTGTTCCCTGACGTGCTCTGAGCGCAGAGCAGGCTCTGCAGGACAGCACTGCAGGGCCACGTTTGTCCCACAGAGCTGCAGCCCACGTTTGGTGGTTCCTCGGTGCAGAAAGCTCTAATTCCTGCTGCCAGCCATGGAAACTCCCGTGGCAGCCTGGAAAATGCCAGCTGACTCACGCAGCGTGGCAGGCGCTGCCTCATTCCTGCTTTTCCAGCCCCCTGCCCCCAGCCTGTGCCAGGCTGTGCTGCCTGTGGGGCAGGGGACAGCCCTGGCAGCCCTGGCCAAGGTGTGAACCACGGCAGGTTTGCCCAGCCCCGGTGCCAGAGCCGTGTCCTCCAGCCCCGAGCTCGGGTGATGGGGTTGGACGTTGGCTGATGGTGGGACCTGATGATCTTAAAGATCTTTCCCAACCCTCTGTGGTGCTCCAGTCCATGAGCTCAAAGCTGTCACTTGGGCTTTGGAATTTTGTTGGTGCTATGAAATCCCAAAGTTACAGTCAGGAATGGTGACAGCAAGGGGAGCTGGATGTTCCCATCCTTGGGAGAGACAAGAGCCCTCGGAGCTCCCAGTGACTCCAAAACTTGTGGAAGTGCCAGCAGCTTGTGCTTCTTCATCCTCTCCTTCCTGTCCCTGCTACCAACACAAAACACTTGGAGATTTTGTCTGTTGATCACCCCTCTGTCCCATGTCCCCAAGCCCTCTGCCCAGGGGCTGTTTTCAACATTGTCTGGAGGTTTTAGAGCCAGATCCAGTGACTGAAGTGTGGCTTTGTCTGGTTTGGTTTATTTATGAAGTTGGGAAGAGGAATTTAAAAGCCCTGTGGATGTGGCACCTGGGGACACAGTCAGGGTGGCCTTGGCAGTGCTGGGCATGGTTGGACCCACTCCTTGAGCTGTTTCCCTCAACCCCAGCTGGTTTTTCCCAGCAGGGCTGGTGACCAAAGCTGCTAAAGGGCACTGACAATTTGGGTTTGCAGCATCTGCTGTTTCTCACTCGCTCCAACCTCTGCTTTTCCCAAATTGGCTGCAAAGATTTCCTGACATGTTTTCAGCCCGTGTGAATTGCTGCAGCTCCCCTGAAGCCTGGTGAGGTTTCTGACCCTGTGGCAGCTAATAATTGGGCCCCTGGTTGTCAAAGAATACTCAAGGCTCATGTCCACGACGGGGAAAAGTTATTAGGAGGTGAAAATTGCTTCCTTGACTTTTCCTGCTTCTCCTAGTGACAGTAAATAGCACAGGAGCCCTCTGGTAACAGCACAGAAAAGCTCTGGTAAAAGCACAGAAAGAAACAGCCAAAAATCCAGCTGCAAGGGGGGGGCCCCAGGGTGGGTCAGGGGTTCCCCTCCCTCTGCCAGGGACGTGGCCCTGGGTGCCAGGGGGCTGCAGGGGTGGGACCCATCTGGAGGAAAGGAAAATGGAATTGCAGCCGCTCAGACCCTGCCCCAGAGCTCCAGGGTGGAGCTTTCCTTTGGCAGCTTGGCTCTCAGGATCTTCCCCTGGGCTTATCCAGGGACTCTGAGAGAAACCAGAACTGTGCTGGGACACACCTGGGGTTCCCCTCTGCTGAGTCTGATCTTGGCTTCCATCCCGAGGCATGGATCAGCGGCTGGAGGAGGAGAAGTCTGGATGGAAATCCCAGAGGGACCCCTCGGGTGGCAGTGGCTGCTGCCAAGGCCCCACCACCCTGGCACCAACTGAGCCCTGAGCTCCCCAAGGTGCTCAGAGATTCTGTGGGATGCTCTGGTTCCAGGGATAACTGGAGCTGGCAGTGCCGGGTGCTTCCATCTCTGGAATCGCATGGGTGGGCTCAGGCTGGATCCCTGGAAGTGTCCAAGGACAGGGCTTGGAGCAGGCTGGGGTAGGGGAAGCTGTCCCTGCCCACCCAAACCATTCCAGGATCCTCCCCCGAACCTTGGGATTCTCCTGGCAGCCAGGGAACCCTCTGCAGGTGGGGCTGTGCAGTCCGAAATCCAGCCGGATCTCACTTCCAGGAGCCCTCGGGAGGAGCAGAGCTGTGCGGGGTGCCCTGAGCCCATCCCACTGCCCCTGCAGGCTCTGATCCGTGTCCAGGGATGGGCAGGGCCTTCCTGCTGCTCCTGCGGGGCTGAAGGACAGCAAAGGCTCTGGCCAGCGTCAGTGTGATGAGATGGAACCCCTGGAAAGGAGCCGGGGGAAAGGCAGGGAATGTTTCCCCAGCAGTAATTTCTGCAGGAAATGGGGCTTCTTTCCCTGCTCCAGGCTCGCCTGGCAAATGGAAAAGATGACTCGAGCTGGATTCTTGTTTGGATTGGTTCAATTAAGCTGAGTGAGGCTTTGAAGCTCAGGTTTATTTGATGGAATTATTGCATGGGATTTATAAATGTGATACTTTAACCCCCAGAGAGCCTCTCCTGCTCGGGTGAGGGCTGGAGAAGCTGAACTGTGCCCTGTTCCCTGGGCTCTGATGGAATGAGTGTAATTCTTGCAGGCCTTGACCCAAATCTCTTTTTCATCTCTTGCTCCTGGATTAAGCCCCTGATGGAGGAGAGGCTTGAAGAAATTCTTGTCAGAGATGCTTAAGTCGCTCAAGAAAAGGATGAGACAAAAAGAGCTGGGAGATTTTAGTAAACACTGAGTGGTTTTTGCATCATTTCAGAGGCATTTGAGAACCCCACGGGTAAAACAGCAATGGGGTCTGGGAGGGAGGGGAGTTTCAGGGGATGAAAAACCAGTGAGAGCCTCCACAATCTGAGGGCAGCCTTGCACCTGTAGTAAAGTCTTGCTAATTTTGGGTAGGCAATAAATAAAGAGTCTGGGTCTGTTGGGACAGCTCAGCATCCTCAAAGCAGGGCACGGGACACCCTGAGGAACGGGGAGTTAGTTAAAGCAGGCCAGGAGTAATTACAGACGGGAGACTGGAATAATTAGAGATGGGAGGCTTGAAACCACTCTGAAGAAATTATAATTATTCTTGATACATTTTAATAAATGGGTTATTTAAAAATAAAAGAGAGAAAACTCGCTTGGAGTAAGAAAAAGTCGCTTATTCAGGGAGCAGCCTCGCTGCACAAGGGGAGGGAAGGAGCTGGGACTGCTCCTGGTGGGCAGGGGACAATTATTACTCCAGCCAGAGTGGGAAACAGCAGCTGGGATCCTCCACAGGACCCTCTTCTCTCCAGGGAATTTCTCCCTTTTTTTGGTGTTTCAGGATCGTGGCAGATTGAAAAACTCCCCCCTGGCAACATCTGCGGGTCCCTGAGAAGGGATTCCTGGGAAAGGGAGATTTCTTTGGGACATTCCTGTTTTATTCATTTTGGCCCATGCAGGAAGGAATGAGGAGCTGATGTTTGGGGCAGCGCTGGTGCTGACCCCCCCACATTCCTCCCAAATTCAGGAGTGCCACATTCCAGCTGGGAATGAGGCTCGGGACACCCGGGACTGGAACAGGAATAACCCCAAGGACAAAGTGGCTCCCCGTTGTTATTTTTCCAATCCGTGTTTTCGTCTGTAAATTCGTGAGCACTCTCCAACTGGAAAAAAAAAAAAAAAAAAAGGAAAAAAAAAAAAAAAAATATTTCTAAAGATTCCTATCAAAGAGTGCTCCCTGGTAGTTTTTTAAATGGAAATGTTTGCAGAGCGTTCAATATTTCACAGAAATTAAAGAAAATCCATCTTGTTCCCAGAATGCTCCGTAGCATCCCAAGGAGGGAGGCAGGGGAAAATATTGCCTGGGAAGTGCTAATATATCAAGGTTTCCGTGCTCATTATCAGCACAAGAAGACATCATATACATAAAATGTAGGTCAGAGCATCGCATTTGCCACCGGATTTATCCCTGGCGGGAGGCACTGCGCTCCTGCAGAACAACACATGCTCCGATAAGGAATTCCGGCGGCAAACAGCCTCCTTATCTCGGAGATAAGCAAATGTGCTGGCTGTGCCCGGGGATGCTCCTACAGCCTGTCAGCTCCTCCCCTGCTGCCGGCACCGAGCGGGGATGTCCCGGGACAAGGAATGTCCCGGAACAGGGATGTCCCGCAGCAAGGAATGTCCCGGAACAGGGATGTCCCGGGACAAGGAATGTCCCGGAACAGGGAATGTCCCGGAGCGGGAATGTCCTGGAGCAGGGATGTCCCGGAACAGGGAATGTCCCGGAACAGGGAATGTCCCGGAGCAGGGAATGTCCCGGAACAGGGAATGTCACGGAACAGGGAATGTCCTGGAGCAGGAATGTCCCGCTGGAAGGTTTGGGAGCGGAGGCGCTGAGGGAGCGCGGGGCATGCCCGGGGACAGCTGGGCAGGAGCGGGGAGCGGCCCTGGGGAGGAGCCCGGTGTGCCCCTCCCAGGCAGGAATGTGGGATGGAGCAGCCAGGGAGTCACCCTGGAATCCCAGAGCTGGGAGGGACCTCAAATCCCACCCAGTGCCACCCTGCCCTGGCAGGGACACTGCCACTGTGCCAGGTGCTCCAGCCCCAGTGTCCAGCCTGGCCTTGGGCACTGCCAGGGATCCAGGGGCAGCCACAGCTGCTCTGGGAATTCCATCCCAGCGCCTTCCCACCCTGCCAGGAACATTCCCAATTCCCAGTATCCCATCCATCCCTGCCCTCTGGCACTGGGAGCCATTCTCTGTGTCCTGTCCCTCCATCCTTGTCCCCAGTCCCTCTCCAGCTCTCCTGGAGCCCCTCCAGGCCCTGCCAGGGGCTCTGAGCTCTCCCTGGATCCTTCTCCTCTCCAGGCTGGGCATTCCCAGCTCTCCCAGCCTGGCTCCAGCCCTGCAGCAGCTCCGTGGATTCCTCTGGATCTCTGCAGCAGCTCCAGTTCTCTCCTGTGCTGGGATCCTGGGGCTGGGGCAGCTCTGCAGGGGGGGGCTCACCTGGGGGGGCACAGGGACAGAATTCCCCTCTCCAGCTGCCCTGGGATGTCTCCCTTCCCTCCAGTTCTGGGAATCCTTAGCGGGACACAGGATCTAAGGAAAGACACCCCTTTGGGGATGACAGGCTCAGCACCAGCCAGCTCCAGCTCAGGGGGGCAGAAAGAACCCAAAATACCAATTATTGAGAGGAGAGCACCTTAGAGCTGGATTAAAACCAGGACACAGATTGTGTGTGTAGCAAATTCCCAGACAAACTCATGAAATTCCCAATCCTTGCATGGATCACATGCAGCCCGTGCAGGGAATATTCCTGCAGAAACTCTCTGGACTGTTCATAAAAATTGAAATATCTGCTCAGTTTTACACCAGCAGAACCTCAGCCACGTGTTTGCACCACTCGTGGCTGTATAAATATAGAAGCTGCTCTCCTCCAAATTTTTTCCAGCTTAATTTAAGTTTCCTTGGATCGAGTAAGGAACTAGGTTCATTCCCTGTCATGGGGAATGTGGTTCATGGAATGAGTTCAAGGGGGGCTTTCCAGATGGAAAGGGGGAAAAATATATGAATATATGTATATATAAAAATATGTGTATATAAATATATTTATATATTTTATAAATATCTATTTAATATATAATTCTATATATAAATAAAACATTAAAATATCATTTTTATATGTACATATATATTTAAATTCTTTTTAAATTCAGGTTATGTGGGTTCCACAGGTTTAAAAATAAAGCCTGGCAAATAATTTAGTGTAAAAAAAAAAAAAAAAAAGGAGAGAAAAATCAGAATCTGTCAATGAAAATGATCTCTAACAGGAGGGGCTCAGGGCTGGGATGTATTTTTGCAGTGCTGCACCCAAGCCTGGTTGGTTCCCTGCTCCAGGAAAAAGCAGGAAGAGCGTGGCAGAGGATGGGCAGCTGGAGCAGGGCCCTTCCCTTTGGCATCAGCTCCCGGGGCTGCCCTGCTCTCCTGAGCTCCCAGGCTCTGCCCTGCCCGGCTGATTTTTGGGAATGATCCTCTGGAACGACTTCCCTGCCTCCTCGGGGGCAGCTTCATCCTTCCCAGCTCAGCGTCCCCTGGAAATGCTGAGTCTGGCTCCTGCAGCCAGTTTTGGGCAGGAGGAGCCTGCCCAGCTGTGCAGCTCCAGGCAGCCCTTCCTCACGCCCGACAAACCTGGGATTTACCCCCTTCAGCTGATTGCCACTGCTTGGGGAAGTTGGGACTTTGCTCCTTTTCCAGCAGCCGGGGCTGGGCCGGGCCGTGGCTCACCTGGGCACGGCTTCATTTGATGCCTTGCCCTACTTTCCACAACTTCCACACATCTAAAGTTCAGCCAAAGCACCCGAAACTTCCAGATCCCTCCTTCCCTCCCTCCCTTTGCTCTTGGGTCACCCTGGATTTGTCCCCAGGGGGGTTGGTGACACGGTGGCCTTTGCTCACTTTTACTCTCCTTTTGCTCTGCTTTACTCACTCCCAGTTTTTATACTTCCCGTGCTCTATAAAGTTATTTTTTCCCTCTAAATTCTTTCCCTGCTTCTGTCCTTAACCTCACGTTTTGATCCAGGTCCCTGCTCCCGTTTTACACCATTCACAGATTTTTTTAAATAACTTTTTTCCTGACCTCTGCCACCACTGCTGCTCTTCCCGAGGCAGGATTTAATTCCCCAGCTCCTCGTGCCCATGGGGCAGAAATGCAGATTTGTTGGAATGCTTGGCTCTAAGTCCCGTTTGGGTTCCTAAAAAAAAAAAAAAAAAAAAAAAGAGAGAAAAATCAGAAAATTCATCTGTCAATGAAAATGATCTCTAACAGGAGGGGCTCAGGGCTGGGATGTATTTTTGCAGTGCTGCACCCAAGCCTGGTTGGTTCCCTGCTCCAGGAAAAAGCAGGAAGAGCGTGGCAGAGGATGGGCAGCTGGAGCAGGGCCCTTCCCTTTGGCATCAGCTCCCGGGGCTGCCCTGCTCTCCTGAGCTCCCAGGCTCTGCCCTGCCCGGCTGATTTTTGGGAATGATCCTCTGGAACGACTTCCCTGCCTCCTCGGGGGCAGCTTCATCCTTCCCAGCTCAGCGTCCCCTGGAAATGCTGAGTCTGGCTCCTGCAGCCAGTTTTGGGCAGGAGGAGCCTGCCCAGCTGTGCAGCTCCAGGCAGCCCTTCCTCACGCCCGACAAACCTGGGATTTACCCCCTTCAGCTGATTGCCACTGCTTGGGGAAGTTCGGACTTTGCTCCTTTTCCAGCAGCCGGGGCTGGGCCGGGCCGTGGCTCACCTGGGCACGGCTTCATTTGATGCCTTGCCCTACTTTCCACAACTTCCACACATCTAAAGTTCAGCCAAAGCACCCGAAACTTCCAGATCCCTCCTTCCCTCCCTCCCTTTGCTCTTGGGTCACCCTGGATTTGTCCCCAGGGGGGTTGGTGACACGGTGGCCTTTGCTCACTTTTACTCTCCTTTTGCTCTGCTTTACTCACTCCCAGTTTTTATACTTCCCGTGCTCTATAAAGTTATTTTTTCCCTCTGAATTCTTTCCCTGCTTCTGTCCTTAACCTCACGTTTTGATCCAGGTCCCTGCTCCCGTTTTACACCATTCACAGATTTTTTTAAATAACTTTTTTCCTGACCTCTGCCACCACTGCTGCTCTTCCCGAGGCAGGATTTAATTCCCCAGCTCCTCGTGCCCATGGGGCAGAAATGCAGATTTGTTGGAATGCTTGGCTCTAAGTCCCGTTTGGGTTCCAAGCAGTTGGATGAGCCCAAGGGGAAGGGCAGGAGGTGCTTTCCCGGTGTCCAGAGGGCTGCAGGGGAGGATGGAGGCACTGGAGCAGGATGCCAGGGAATCTGGACACCCGGGAAGGTCCCTGCCCACGGAGAGAGGAGCTGGAAGGGCTCCGAGCCAATGCATTCCAGGATTCCCTGGAGCTGTGGATGGGGCTCCCCAGCTGTGACAGCTCTGCCACCAGCCCCTGACTGCGGCTGCCCGGGCTCTGGAGCTCCCTGTGGATTGTTTTAGGGATGGGGAGGTTGTTCCAGGATCCGGTCCTCCTGCTGAAACAGCCAGGATTTTGCGTTATTCCCATTTTCTGAGTTACGTCGATCCTCACCCGCCCCGTGGCATCCCAGCACTTGTGTGACTCAGACACATTCCAGCCTCTCCTGACCCACGGCTGCACTCCCGACATCCATCCCACAGCTCCTAATCCCCCGGGGCAGGGGAGGGCGAGCAGCACCTTCCTTGCCTGATTACTTCATCCTTCCAACGGTTTTTCCCCCTCCTCCCCCTCCTCCTCCTCCTCCTCGCATTCCCCAGTTTGTCATTTCTGGTGATGCTTCACCTGCAGCGATTCCCGAGGAGGATCAGCAGCTCCTGCCCACCCTGAGCTGCTCCCCACCCTGAATTATTGCTGCGATCCCTCCCGGTGGCAGCCCTTGTCTCTGATTTTCCCACTGTTATGCAGAATTCCCGAGCCAGCTCATCCCAGAAATGCCAGAAGGGCTGGGCAGGGCTGGGATTGCTTCTTTGTGCTCCTGCTCCTCTGCTTCCCAGGGAGTCACTGCCAGTATCCATGCCCAGAAGGTCCCAGAGCTGTTCCCAGGGAATGGGTGGGACGGGCTCTGCTCCCTGGGAATGGGTCATGGGAGAAGAGGGAAAAGCCTCGGGAGGTTTAGGTTGGATCTTTGGGAAAAGGTGAAGTCATCAAAGCATCAGAGGCTTCCTTATCAGCATGTGGAATGTTGTCCACACCTTTTTTCCTCCCTGCCATCCCAGCATGGCTCCTGAAACTCCCTGGGTTTCTCCTGCTGCTCCCTCCATCCCTCAGATCGCTGGAGCTGCAGCTCTTTGGGTCCTGCTGGTGGGAAAAGCTTCCAGGGAGAGCTCAGAGCCCCTGGCAGGGCCTGGAGGGGCTCCAGGAGAGCTGGAGAGGGACTGGGGACAAGGCCTGGAGGGACAGGACACAGGGAATGGCTCCCACTGCCAGAGGGCAGGGATGGATGGGACACTGGGAATTGGGAATTGTTCCCTGCGAACTCAGCCTGTCCAGTGAAGGTGTCCCTGCCCATGGTATGGAGCAGGAATGACTCCAAGGGACTCAAGGTGTCCTCCAAGCCAACCCAGGCCAGAGCTCTTTGGCAGAGCAGGCTGTGTTCCTGCAGCCCCTCTGGAGCAGGGTTTTCCAGGAGGAGGGAGCCCAGCTCCCTCTGCTGAATGGATTCCCACGCCTTTATTCCAAGGGCTGGCAGGAAAGTAAACACAACAGGCGTGCTCACATGAACAGTCCAGTTTCATTTTAATGCAATGTTTATTCACAGACGGTTTAATATTAATGGTAAATTCATCTCTGGAATTTTTTCCCCATCAAAAATTAATGCGATGCACTCTTTGGTTTTGTGCACGGAAAGCATCTCCCAATTAATTGGGAGATAACCACTAGAAATCCAACACTGCCACTCAGCCAGTCCCAGGCCATTCATTTCCTTAAGTGCACAAGCACTCCATGAATAATTAATAATGATTAATAGTGGTATTAAACTATTACTGGTGGATCAGGAGAGTGGAGCAGGTACCAATTTGTGATTTATAGCCGGGAAACAGTGAGGAATTTGGGAAGGAATGAGTCCCTGTTTGAGCTGGTACTGCACACCCTGGGGGTGGGTGCGTCACAAATGTCACTTCACACCTACGTGGCCACGCAGGTGCCACCTCTGGGGCTTGGGGGATTCCCAGACTTTTCCAGGGATTTGAACAAACTCTTCCCAACTCGGTCTAAGGTGGGAGTGGGACACTCCGGATTCTCTGCCATGAGGGAGGGGGGAGAGGTGTCCCAGGGCCGGGTGTGACACAATTATTGTGGGGAAGAGCCAAGGGAAGGGGGAAAGGAGCTTTTCCCAGGGCAGTGAGGCCAGGAGCAGCCCCCAGCCTCCCTCCAGGGCAGGATCCACGCCTTCCCTGGAGAACAGCTCCGTGCTGGGCTGCTCTGCACCAGGCAGGAACGTGCCTGGGCTGACAACATTAATATTGATTAAAGGCTTTATGACTAAGTGTGAGGAGGAAGCAGAAGCCTGTGCAGAGCTCGGAATAATTTGGAGTGGTTATTTTTGGGCCAGGATGAGATAATGGATTTACTCCGAGCCAAGGGCCGGCTGCTTCATCCCATTCCCAGCTTCATCCCATTCCCTTCGGGTTCCAGAGTATCCCTGGGCACACCACCCCGGGCCACCCTCCATCCTCCTTCCCCCAGGAACAAACAGCACCTTGTGCAAATTCCAGCTCCTTTCCTGCTGCTTTCTGCCTCATCAGCACCTCTTGAATCCGTAAGGAAACCAGAGAACCTGGAAAGAAATTAGTGAATGTAATTAATCAGGAAAAATCTTCTCCAAACCCTTCTTTCCATATGTTTGTTTGCTAAGCCATGGATTTTCCTTGGGTGTTCTCACACAACCAGCCCACTGAGATTAAAGAATTGTTCAAATACTCAACATGGAAAATGTGAAACATTCCAGCCTTCACAATAAATGTCTTGGGAAGCACCATTTGCACTGCTGGGATCCTAGAATGGGTTGGAACTGGGAAGGACCTCAAAGCTCGTCTTGTCCCACCCCTGCCACGGCAGGGACACCTTCCTGACTCTGTCCCAGGCTGCTCCGAGATCCATCCTAGGTGGCCTTGGACATTCCAGGGATGTGGAGTCGGAGCAGAGCCACACCTTTATCCCAGTGCATTCCATCCTTCCCACCGTGGACCATCCCACCCATCCCATCCGTGGTCTCCTGGAGGGAATTGCTGTTCCAATTCCTTCTGCGGGGTTTGGAGCCAAACCCCTGCCCTTGGCCTCTCCAAGCAGGGATGGGAGGAATTCCACGCAGCCTTCAGTGGGATGCGGAGGGAGAAGGCAGGAATTCACACCTTCCCCTGCTCTGACATTCACCAGAGGAGCCGCTGTGACTTTCCCTGTCCCTCTCCTGCTGCTCCAGGGGAAGGAGTCTCTCCTGCGGGAGAGCCGGATGATTCAGCGGCGTGGAGCTCGCCCAGCCTCCCCTGTCTCCTCGCTTGTCAGGGAGGATGGGCTGAGCTGAATTTTAACAAACCCACTTCCCTGCAGCTCCTCCAGCACCCGCGGCGAGGAACAGGCGGAGGCTGGGAGGCATCCTGGGCACGGATCACATCCCACTGCAGGAGCCGTGTCCTGGGCAGGTCCTGCTGGGAATCTCCTGCTCTTCAGCCCCCAGGGATCCTCTGCACTGGGCAGCTCCTGCTCCCTCAAAAAGACGGGGATATACGAAAAGAAAAGGGATATAAAAGGCATTTCATGCACTTTCATGTGTTTGGAAACAAATCCTCCTCCTGCAAATGTGTCCTGGATCCCTTTGCTTTGGAGTGTTTGAGATTCAGCCCCTGAAGGGGCTCCAGGAGAGCTGGAGAGGGACTGGGGACAAGGGATGGAGGAACAGGACACAGGGAATGGCTCCCAGTGCCAGAGGGCAGGGATGGGTGGGATACTGGGAATTGGGAATTGTTCCCTGGCAGGGTGGGCAGGGACTGGGCTGGAATTCCCAGAGCAGCTGTGGCTGCCCCTGGATCCCTGGCAGTGCCCAAGGCCAGGCTGGGCACTGGGAGGTGTCCCTGCCATGGCAGGGGTGGGCTGGGATGTCCCACCAGAAATCCACCCAGGATAGAATTTTGGGAAATCCCCCGGGAAGGTTGTGCCCTGCCCACGCTGGATCCCCCTCATTGCCAGCAGGATGGGGGAGCCTCGCTGGAGCCCCACGGGATCCACCCCCTAACTGAGGGATTCCCTCCCTAAGAGAGGTTGGGATGGAATCCTGTGGAAGGGCTGGATAAACAGAAAAGGAGGTGGAAGTGGAGGCTCCCACTCCTCGTGTTCCACAGCCCCATCCTCTGCCTTGGCTCGGAGCATCCCCCGTGCCAGCCTGGGAACAGGGAGCAGCTCGTGCAGGCACCAGCTCCTTCCACAGCCACTTGCTATTTTTTCCTGCAGAAAATAAATTTTTTAGGTTTATTTTTGCAGTGTCTGTCCTAGAGCATGGACAAGAAAGGTTGGCAATAAATTATGGAGGGCCGAGTCCTCTGTGGAGGGGGAAGGAAAATCCAGGGAGCTGCAGGAAGGGGAGCACAGCAGCACCCTGGATGGTTGGGGATGAGCCAAGGGAGGTGGGGATCCCACCAAAACCTTCTCCTGACCGTGGGAAGAGCTCCTGGGGCTCTCTGGCCGGGCAGGGAGCAGCCACATTCCATAACCCAACCCCAGCCCTGCCAGCAGCTCCGGAGCCTTGCCAGGGCAATGAAAAATTCAGCAAAGGCAGTCGGAGGGAAAGGCAGGATCAGGGAGTTCTTTGGGGTGGAAAAGACCTCCAGGATCACCGAGTTCAAGCCTTGAAGCAGCATCTGAGCACAGAAACTTTCACTGGGCTCTGCTCGGGGAGGAGGAGGCAGGGTCCTCCTCCCAGCCCCTCCATCAGCTCCGCTGCTGGATTTGGGATGGAAGAATTGGGAGCATTGATGGAGGAAAATGTGTTTGAGTCACTTTGTGGGAGAATTAAGCAGGTTTTGCTCTGGCCAAAGAGGGAAAGAGCGGGGCTGGGCAGAATCCATAGCTCAGAGCAGCCCTGAACCCCGGAGGAGAGGGAGCTCCTGGCTGCAGGATTGAAGGGAATGTGGGGACACATCCGTGTTTGGGACAGAGCAGGATTCCAGCCCTGGCACACATGGACCCTGGGCTGGCCAGGGGGAAGCTGTGCTGTGTGAAAGTGAAATCCAGCGTGGGCTGGCAGGTCCAGCAAACTTCCATGGGACCTGGAATATTTTCCTTGCTGTTTTCCCACTTCCCCTGTGAGGAGCAGCCCCACCCCTGCTTTTCCAGCCACAAAGCCCCCCTGGCTCCTGTTCCACCCTCGGGCTCTGGCCCATCCCTCAGCAGTTTCTTGGACAAAGAGCTCACCCCTTCCACGTCCTCCTGCCATTCCCTATTCCCAAATTTTGGAGCCAACAGAAGGGTTAAGAACATTCACCCTCCCCTCTAAGCTGCAGCCTCCAAGGTGAGCCCAGGGACTTCCCAGGAAAAAAGCCCCAACCCTGTCTGGCTGGCAAAAGGAGACGGAGGAATTGGACTGGGGAATGAGTTGCTCATCCCAGTTTTCCTCACCTTTTTCCATTTGGTAATTCTGTGGGTCCAAGGGGAGCAGCTCCTGGAGCACACGAAGCCATCACACCTCGCTGGCTTCCAGTGGCTCCCGAAGTTCCCTAATTCCAGCCTCAAATCCCAAATCCTCCATTTAACGGAGGGCCGGGGATCCTGAAATCCTGCTGCTGAAAACGGGAGGAGCCCTGGGTTCCCAAAGAGCCGTGGGGATGGGCTGAGCCTCGCCATCCCACAGGGCTGCACGTGGGGAGAGCCGAGCTCTGCCTCTCCAAGCTCTGCTGCATTCCCGATTGTTTTCACACAAAAGAGCCTGGGGTGGGGACAAATCCATCACTCCTCTGGATAATTTCAATGTGTGAGTGGGATTTTTAATACCCAGGCTTCTCCAGCTGCATCTTCCCATTTTTTATGGCGTTTTCCCCATTTTCTGGAGCAGGCCTATCAATTCTCTGCTGCTTTCTTCCTCTTGCTTAATTGAAAATGTCACTTCTTGTGTTTAATGAGAATTTCTGCCCTATTCTAACCCTGTCAGAAGAGACTTTATCCCAAATCCAGTCCTAAAACCCCCTGCAAAAATTTCTGCTGCCATAAATCCATAAGGGATTTGGGACAGCTACTGGGGCTAACAAGGATTTGAATCCCATGTAGGAAAATTACAGCTATTTTTTCAATCTCTGTCCATCTTTTTATTAATTCCATAAATTTCCCTTGTCCACCAGTGCTGCTCTTGGCCTTGTCCAGGGATATTGAGCCCCAGGAAGGAAAAGGAGCTGGAGAAGCAGTGGATGGGTGGAGCCCTCATCCCTGCAGGGATTCCAGAGCCCTGTGGATGTGGCACTTGGGGACACGGGGCAGGGCTGGCCTTGGCAGTGCTTGGACTCCTGCAGCTCCTGCCCCCGTGGCTCCCCCACCCCATGACAATATCATCCCACTTATTTTCCTTTTTTTTTCTAAAAAATCTGGAAAACCTGACCAGCAAACCAAGGCAGAGTGAAACCAAACATCTCCTGATGTTGCTGCTGCTGCTTTTGGGGGTGATGGGAGAGCAGCAGCGGGGATGGGAGGCTCTGATTCACAGCTCCTCATCCCACAGTGTTTACAGCACTTGGGCTGGGAAAAATACCTGTTCCCAGGAATGCTCCTCAATAGGCTTGGCTTTCTCCTCGCTGCCATTGCTTAGTAACAGCTCTATTTTTAAATGCTAAGAGGGTAATAGACCAAAAAATGGGAGTTTGCTCAGTTTCTGATCCCACAGGAACTAAACCCAGCGGGATGGGGCCGTGGGGATTGCAGGAGCTGGGCTGGGAGCTGTGGGATCAGGGCCAGGAGCTGCCCACACCAACCTTCAGTGCTTCCAGCGGGGAGAGGAAAACCCCAGACTGGGAAATCTGTGCAGTCTTGAGCTGGTGGGATCTCCTGGAGAGGGCATCCTGTCCCTGTGAGGGTGGGATGTTCCTGGGGCAGCCACGGCTGGGGAAGGAGGGTGTGGGTGCAGGAGCTGAGCAGCAGGAGCAGGGAATCTTCAGGGAGAACCTCCTTCCTCAGGGGTTCTGCTTCTACCCCAGCACCACTTGGGAAAGTAATCCCAAAATCCCAGACTGGTTTGGGTTGGGAGGGAGCTCAGAGCCCACCCAGTGCCACCCTGCCCTGGCAGGGACACTGCCACTGTCCCAGGTGCTCCAGCCCCAGTGTCCAGCCTGGGATCCAGGGGCAGCCACAGCTGCTCTGGGAATTCCAGCCCAGCCCCTGCCCACCATCTCAGCCAGGAATTCCTTCCCAATCTCCCACCCCTCCCTGCCCTCTTTCAGCCTGAAGCAAATCTCCAAGAGTTTCTGCTCAAATACACTTCCAGGAGTATCCAAACTTGCTAAACTCTGATTTGGGAAGAGTTTGTGCACGCCCCATGGATTGGGGATCACACCTGTTCTCCCACACGGCTGCACTGGGATGGCTGAGGCCACCTCCTGCCCCTGGGACATTCCTCGTGGAAAATACCAGGATCAAAGGGATCACTTATCCTGTGCCCATCCATGGAAAATAGCAGGATCAAAGGGATCACTTATCCTGTGCCCATCCATGGAAAATAGCAGGATCAAAGGGATCACTTATCCTCTGCCCATCCACTGAAGGTCATGGAATTTTATCCCTTTCCCTGCAGGTTTTCCATGGAATTTTATTTCCGTGGAATTTCATTCATTTCCCCAGAATTGCCTCTATCCAGGGCTAGCATTGACTATTCCTTTCATTTTCCAGGTTAAACTCCTGGGAATCCCTCGGGAGCACAAGGAGGGAACAAAGGAGAGCCCAGGGCTAACAAAGAGCTGAGGACAAGTCCCTGAAGCCTTGTGCCACCACCACCACCTGTCCTTGTGCCTTCGATCCATTCCTGTGAGGAATAAGCATCAAATTTGTGCCCAAACCCCTGGTTTGGTGAAGAGGTGCCAGAGCAAGGCTCGGGGGTTTGGGGACAGCAAACACCCCCCGGTGCCCCCGTCCCCCTCTGCTGCAAAGGGCTCATCAGAAGGAAGGCACAGAGCAGGAGGAGGTGCTGGTTTATTTTTGAGCTCTCCCAGGCTGCAGCTGCCTCTGCTCGGCTCTGCCCTGCCCCAAAACCACCCCCAGAGGGGAAACCCGCTGAGGAGCCAGCACCAGAGCGCCGGGGGGGATTGGGGGCTGTTAATGACCAGAGCACGGCAGGGAAACGATGGAAGGTGTGTTGTGGGCAGCACTGAGGTGGAAGTGGCATTTCCCAGGGTATTTAGAGGCAGAGTGCCCGTGGCAGTGAGCCCCAGGAGGAGAAGCTGGCTCAGCTGCTGCGGGTTGTGGCTGCGGGGTGAAGTTTGTCCTGGGCCTGTCCCGGAGCTGTCCTTGGTGCCATTCCTGCCCCCGCAGCTCCTCCCGCTCGCACGGGCTCCTCGCACACCAGCACGGAACCCTGGAACGCTCCGAGGGCACCTTAGAGATGTTCCAGCCCCTCAGAAACCCCCGGAGCTCCCCGGGCAGGCACGAACCCCGGCGGAGCCAGGCACGTCCCCTGCCACGGCCACAGCAGCCCACATCTGGCACGGGGGATGGTTCATCCCTGCTTTCCCCTTCCCACTGGCAGGGCTGCGGGGCTGGCAGCTGCCCGGGGAGCTCCCCCTCCCTCCATCCCACCCATCCCACCCCACGGCCCGCGTTTTCCTTCCAGAGGCAGAGACATTCCCGTCTCTCGGAGGCTGCGGAGGGGATGGAGCGAGCCGGTCCCAGCGCGGGTCCAGCCAGGCTCTGCTCCCGCTGCAGCGCCTGCAGGGTGGTTTTGCCAGACGCTGCAGCAGGGGAGGGGGGCGAGTTCCCTTCCCAGGGCTGTGCACAGGCGGGGCAGCCCCAGCGCTGCCAGCCCCGGCAGCAGGAGCGCTGCCAGGGCAGTCCTGCCTGCCCCGCTGGCACAGGGCTGGCAGCCACCTTCCGCTTCTCTCCACTCGGCAGATCCCACGGCAGAGCCCTGCCTGGGCTCGGGCGAGCTCAGAGGGAATGGTGGGGCTGGGGAAAAGGGATTTGAATACTTTTTGTGGACCTGGAGAGCTCAGCTGCTGCGGGGAGGAGCGGGAATAGGAGGGGAGGGTTCTGTGCGCCAGCTGATCGCCTGGGAACTCAAAGATGGAAATTGGATCAGGGATTCTTCTGACAACGCTCCTGGCCCCTGTGGCCAGCACTGGACAGCCCGGTGGCTCCTAGGATACTCATGGAATCACGGAATCCCAGGCTGGTTTGGTCAGAAGGACCTTAAAGCTGGTCTCACTCCAGCAGGGACAGCTCCCGCTGTCCCGGGGCACATCCCAGGGCAGGAGATCAGGATCATCCCGGCTTCTCTCCTGAATTCCTTTGTCCTTTTGATGGGAGAGGGAACAGGGAGCAGTTTAATGTCCCTGCCTGTTACATTTTATAACAGGTTTTTAAAGAGCTTCCAGATGATAGAAATGGAATGATTTCAGTGTTAAAAGAAGAAATTAGTTGTTCCAGTTTGAAGAGTTACCATTTTTGCAGGTCCAGCCTGATGATGTCATCACTCCAGAAAAAAAATGAACTTTTTCCCAAATTACCTTTACTGCAGGGATGCAAATATCCCAAGTTATTCCAGTGCCATCCTGATGGGACAGCTCCAGCAGCTCCTCATGGATAGTGACAATTATCCATCGGCTGCACACTGGGGATGAGGGGGGAGGGCAGCACCCAGCTGCTTTTTGGGTTTCCACGAAGATTTTCCTTCCTTTCCCACCCTCGTTTTTCATCTCCTAAATTCTGCCTCAGTCAGAATTCCCAAACTCGTGGACCATTTTGGGCAGAGCCTGCCAGGTCCCTCCTGCCCCAGCACTGTCACCCTCTCCCAGCTCCCAGCTGGACTCTTTGTCACCACCCACAGAAGGTGACCTGAACCCGCCGTGTCTGTGGCACCAGGGCTGTGCCTCATCCCTCCTCTCCATCCCACAGTGAAAGGCTCCAGAAATGGAGATCAGCTTTGGCTGGGAATACTTCAAGTAGTGCTTGAGAGGACTTGGTGAAACCAGAGAGGAAAAAAAATATATTGGGAATTCTAAAGGGAAAATGTTCAAAGCTGTGCAGCTCCACCATTTATTGAACAGAAGGAGCTGACTCCTCAAAACTGTTCCTTCTCTCTATAGTCCAGACTTTTAAAAAATGGGGAGTAAAAATATCTTTATTTCAAGGTGATCTATGTGCTGCTTTGATTTACCCCCCATCTTCCCAGCTGGAGTTGGCCAGACCCTTCTGAGCCCAAGCCTGCAGAACGCTTCCAGGGAACACATCCAGCTTTCCTGGAAAATTTGCTGAAAGAATTTCATTATTCTACACCTTGCCTTAGCCAGGCCCACAGCAGGAAAGGGTTTTTTTATAGGATCTTAGCAGGGAAATGCATGGGAGAGCAATGGCAAAGCCACTTAGGGACCTGTTCCACTGACCAGCTGGAGTTCTGCCTCAGCAGAGCTCAGGGGTGTGCTGGCATCCACATTTCTCATATTCTGGCCTGCTCTTTGCTGACCTTGCTTGTCCTGTCTCCGTTGGAGTCGGTGGAACCACTGTGGAACTGCTGTGAGATGATGGGAATGGAGGATTTCAGTTCCACAGCTCCAGCCTTGCCCTTCCCAGCTCCTGGCTTGGGGAATTGGTTCCCACCTCCCCCTGGCACACCCCTGTGTCCCTCCCTCTCCACACTTGCCTTTTCAGGGAAGAGAAGTGTATTTTCTCATTAAGGACTCAGCTCTTCCAGGGATTTTCCAGTTCCTTCATGCTCTTCAGAATCTTCATGTTTTTCAGGAACATCAGGAAAGGAACTCTCAGCTGTAACAAAAAATTCCTCCCTCGTGCTACTGTGGATCTCCTGGAGACAAATTTCCATCTCCTGCCTCCCAGAAGCTGTCCCTGTCCCAGCTGACACTGGACACCCCCCATGTCACCCCTGAGATCAGAATCACTGCGTTGGGTGGGAAGGGACCTCAAATCTCATCCCACCCCAGCCCTGCCATGGCAGAGACACCTCTCACTGTCCCAGGTGCTCCCAGCCCCAGTGTCCAGCCTGGCCTGGGACACTGCCAGGGATCCAGGGGCAGCCACAGCAGCTCTGGGCAACATCAAACCAGGGGATGTGTGCTTTGAGCACTGCAAAAATGTTGGTGGAAACTTTTCCAGGCCTAATTTGACTTCCCACACAGAGATGGAGAGAGTGGGAGAGACTGGGAGCATCCCCAGTGCAGGAATTCCTCCACCAGCACCAGGCAGAGGAGAGGCCATCAGTGCCAGGGATGATCCCCGTGGAACAGGGCTGGGGAGCTCGCTGCTGGGTGAACCCTCCTGTGATGCTGCTCCAGCTCCCTGCTGCCAGGCAGACTCCACGGAGAGGTGCTGACCTCACCCAGCACAGAGCTGCGAAGCCACCGTGTCACCGCGGCCATCCGTGTCACTGCCAGCCCTGCCAGCACCCCCGGGTGGCAGCGGCTGCCCCAGAGCCCCGGAACGGGACACGGCCGGAGCAGGGCTGGCTTGGCTGCCTTTGGGAACAAAGAGTGGAGCTGCCACAGCTGCTCTGAGGAGCCAGGAGAGGCTGCAGGAGCCCAGCCCGGGGGCAGCGGTGTGGCGGCAGGTGTCCCTGCCACGGCAGGGGTGGAACGAGGTGAGCTTTAGAGTCCCTCCAACCCAAAGCATTCTGTGTTTCCATGAGCCCCGGGGGGTTCCCAGGATCACACACAGCCACCGGGCAGGGCGGGACAGGCTGGGACAGCACGGGGGGTGATGCTCCCGGGGACGGAGGGCAGCCGGGGCAGCCTCACCCCGGGCACGGTGCCCCCGCCGGCTGCTCCCCGTGACCCCCGCGGCTTTAGCCCGTGGCCTGCCACACCGCAGCCCGCAGGGGACACGGGGCTGTCCCCACCGCTGCCCGCGCAGCTGCCGGGAGGCTGCGAGCCCCTTCCCGCACCTTGGCCCGGGCGAGGAAACGGCTCCTGCCGCGGCAAAGGGGCGATGCGGCGGCCGGGGGCTGTCCGAGCGCGGCCCGGAGCCGTGCCTGGGGGCCGGGGGATGCCGCGGGGATGCTCCGGGGATGCTCCGCTCGCGGGGCGCCCCGTCGGGACGGGCACGGGCGAGGACGGGCGGGGACGGGCGGCACCGCCTGCGCGCACCGCTCCGCGCCGCTCCGCAGCGCAGCTGCCCGCACCGCATCCCCCGCACACCGCACACGGCATCCCCCGCCCCGCATCCTCCCGCA